>NC_036857.1:20144178-20249095 GCF_002910315.2 Salvelinus sp. IW2-2015 | reverse complement strand
TTTCTAATCGACCTGGCCCTTGTATCCTGGAAGGATATTGACCTCATTCTGTCAGTAGAGGATGCCTGTTTATTCTTTAAAAGTGCTTTCCTCACCATCTTAAATAAGCATGCCCCATTCAAAAAAAATTGAACCAGGAACAGATACAGCCCTTGATTCACTCCAGACCTGACTGCCCTTGACCAGCACAAAAACATCATGTGGCGTACTGCATTAGGATCGAATAGCCCCAGCGATATGCAACTTTTCAGGGAAGTTAGGAACCAATATACACAGTCAGTTAGGAAAGCAAAGGCTAGCTTTCTCAAACAGAAATTTGCATCCTGTAGCACAAACTCCCAAAAGTTCTGGGACACTGTAAAGCCCATGGAGAATAAGAGCACCTCCTCCCAGCTGCCCACTGCACTGAGGCTAGGAAACACTGTCACCACCAATAAATCCACGATAATTGAGAATTTCAATGAGCATTTTTCTACGGCTGGCCATGCTTTCCACCTGGCTACCCCTACACCGGTCAACAGCCCTGCACCCCCCACAGCAACTTGCCCAAGCCTCCCCCATTTCTCCTTCACCCAAACCCAGATAGATGATGTTCTGAAAGAGCTGCAAAATACTACAAATCTACAAATCAGCCGGGCTAGACAATCTGGACCCTCTCTTTCTAAAATTATTAATTGTTGCAACCCCTATTACTAYRCTGTTCAACCTCTCTTTTGTATCATCTGAGATCCCCAAAGGGGGAGACATTCTAGGCCCAAACTGCTACAGACCTATATCTATCCTATCTTGCCTTTCTAAGGTCTTCGAAAGCCAAGTTACCAAACAGATCACCAACCATTTAGAATCCCACCGTACCTTCTCCGCTATGCAATCTGGTTTCCTGAGCTAATCATGGGTGCACCTCAGCCACGCTCAAGGTACTAAACGATATCATAACCGCCATCGATAAGAGACAATACTGTGCATCTGTATTCATCGACCTGGCCAAGGCTTTCAACTCTGTCAATCACAACATTCTTATCGGCAGATTCAACAGCCTTGGTTTCTCAAATGACTGCCTCGCCTTGTTCACCAACTACTTCTCAGACAGAGTTCAGTGCGGAGTGCCTGTTATCCGGACCTCTGGCAGTCTCTATGGGGAMGCCACAGGGTTCAATTCTTGGGRAGACTCTTTTCTCTGTGTACATCAATGATGTTGCTCTTGCTACTGGTGATTCTCTGATCAACCTCTACGCAGACGACACCATTCTGTATACTTCTGGCCCTTCTTTGGACACTGTGTTAACTAACCTCCAGATGAGCTTCAATGTCATACAACTCTCCTTCCCTGGCCTCCAACTGCTCTTAAATGCAAGTAAAACTAAATGCATGCTCTTCAACCGATCACTGCTCGCACCTGCCCGCCCGTCCAGCATCACTACTCTGGACTTAGAATATGTGGACAACTAAAAATACCTAGGTGTCTGGTTAGACTGTAAACTCTCCTTCCAGACTCACATTAAGCGTTTCCAATTCAAAATGTAATCTAGAATCGGCTTCCTATTTCGCAATAAAGCATCCTTTACTCATGCTGCCAAACATACCCTCGTCAAACTGACTATCCTGACAATCCTTGACTTCGGCGAAGTCATTTACAAAACAGCCTCCAACACTCTACTCAGCAAACTGGATGCAGTCAGTCACAGTGCCATCCGTATTGTCACCAAAGCCCCATATACTACCCACCACTGCGACCTGTATGCTCTCGTTGGCTGGCTTCATATTTGTTGCCAAATCCACTGTCTCCAGGTCATCTATACGTTTTTGCTAGGTAAAGCCCCGCCTTATCTCAGCTCACTGATCACCATAGCAGCACCGTAGCACGCTCTCCAGCAGGTATATTCTACTGGTCACACCCAAAGCCAATTCCTCTTTTAGCCGCCTTTCCTTACAGTTCTCTGCTGCCAATGACTGGAACGAATTGCAAAAATCACTGAAGCTGGAGACTCATATCTCCCTCACTAACTTTAAGCACCAGCTGTCAGAGCAGCTCACAGATCTCTGCACCTGTACATAGCCCATCTGTAAATAGCCCATCCAACTACCTCATCCCCATACTGTTATCTTTTGATTTTTTTGCTCCTTTGCACCCCAGTATCTCTACTTGCACATTCATCTTCTGCACATCTATCACTCCAGTGTCTAATTGCTAAATTGTCATTATTTCGCCCCTATGGCCTATTTATTGCCTTATCGCCCTAGTCTTACTTCATTTGCACGCACTGTATATAGACTTTTCTATTGTGTTACTGACTGAACGTTTGTTTATCCCATGTGTAACTCTGTGTTGTTGTTTGTGTCCCACTGCTTTGCTCTATCTTGGCCAGGTCGCAGTTGTAAATGAGAACTTGTTCTCATCTAGCCTAACTGGTTAAATAAAGGTGAAATAAAATCAAATATAAAAAAACAACATTGACATCAGCAAACCGCTAGCCCAAACGACACCATACATGCTGTCTGCCATCTGCCTGGTACAGTTGAAAACGGGATTCATCTGTGACGAGCACACTTCTCCAGCTAACTCAACCCAATTGAGATGGTTTGGGATGAGTTGGAGTGAAGGAAAGCAGCCAACAAGTGCTCAACATATGTGGGAACTCCTTCAAGACTGTTGGAAATGCATTCCAGGTGAAGCTGGTTGAGAGAATGCCAAGAGTCATCAAGGCAAAGGGTGGCTACTCTGAAGAATCTTAAATCTAAAATATATTTTGATTTGTTTAACACTTTTTTGGTTACTACATGATTCCATATATGTTATTTCATAGTTTTGATGTCTTCACTATTATTCTACAATGTAGAAAATAGTAAAAATAAAGAAAAACCCTTGAGTAGGTGTGTCCAAACTTTTGACTGGTACTTTATATATGCCCAGCCTTTGATGGTATGAGGCCTAAAACAATTGTCTCTTCTGTCTAATGGTAAGTCCGCCAGTGCCTGTAGCCCGTCTTTTCAGCTTAACTTGAAGGCCCCCTTTTCCTTCCTCTTCTTCGTCACCGGTGTTGCCTTTGGTCATCTTGGTCAGCAGCATCAGGTTAGCCTGCTGTGCAGGGAGCAAATGTAGGATTCCAGATCTGGGAGACTGAGATAAGTGTCTAGCTTCCGTGTTAAACACCATTCTTTAGCTTAGAATCATGGTAATCGAACCGCTTTGTCCGATTTACAAAAGGCTTTATGGCGAAAGCATAGCATTTGATCGTCTGAGGACAGCGCCTCACCCACTTCCTGCATTAACATAAATTCATAACCTGCACAGGTYTCACAAAACTCAAAAATAGCGATAGAATAAATCACTTACCTTTGAAGATCTTCATCTTTTTGCAATCCAAAGGGTCCCAGTTACACAATGAATGGTTGTCTTGTTCGATAAAGTCCTTCTTTATATCCCAAAAATGTCAGTTTATTTGTCGCGTTTGATTCAGAAATCCACCTGTTCCAACTCGCCCAACATGCCTACAAAAGAATCTAAAAAGTTACCTGTAAACTTCATCCAAACAATTCAAACAATGTTTCTAATCCAACCTCCGGTACCCTAATATGTAAATAATCAATACAATTTAAGACGGAATATACTGTGTTCAATACCGGAGAAAAAGAACGTGCAGCGCACACTCATCAGTACGCGCCCCAAAAGACTAGAGTCCTTCTGAGGGATACTTCGAAAGAATATGAATACTTCTTCATTTTTCAAAAAACAAGCATGAAACAATTTCTAAAGACTGTTGACATCTAGTGGAAGCCATAGGAACTGCAATCTAGGTCCTAGCTTCAGTCATCCAAACTTCTGAATACTGCCCCCTACCCCGAAGAAGTGACATATTTTTTTGTTTTCAAAAACGTGCATACAGTATATTCAAATACCTCCAAATATGATTTGGTTTTCTGAGACCTGTATTTAAATATCAAAGAAAATAATGACCTTTTAAATGAAACTCTATATAAGCTATATTTATCTACCTCAAGTATTTGAAAAGTTGGTATTTTCAAATAAACTACAAAATACAACTATTTTCTGCCAACGCTCTGCATTGGAGACATTCTCTTTTTGGGAAATGTTTAATCAACGCAAAAGTTAATTTTATTTCCATTGTGCTTCTCACCGTCTTCCCTGGAGCCCCTGTGTTAGCCACTCAAGTGTTATGCGTATACCTTATTGGAATATGCAGTTATGGCAGCACCACCAGATATGTTGGAGAATGCAGGCATTTTCTATTGGAGAATTCTGAATTTAGTGATTAACAACTGAGCTATTTTCATAGTAATTCCAGTTCTTCTGATGTTTCATATATTTCTGTTTTTTCCCCCTCAGATATAGAGACCCACCAGAAGACCAATGATACAGTCTATTCATTGATCACTCTGAAGACACATTTAGAGGCTGAAACATATTTGCTATGGACATGTGTTTTTGCCAGAGCTGCCTTTCATCGGCGCCATCACATAACCCTGACAGCTTTTATGGATGGAATTACGTCTTCCCACTTCTTGTTAGGCTGGGGAATCTACAGTATTGATCTGTAGCTGATCTGGTGTAAGATRAAGGGTTTAATTCAACACCCTTTGTTCTTATCCTTTATCTTTCAGTTCTCTGTATATGTGAAACATTGTGTTGTCACTCATGATGCGTGATGGTGTCTGATTTGTATTCATGTTGTACTATACAGTAGTTGTTGTACTGTGGTCAAAAGAGCACGACTAAGAATGCTTAGCATTCACCATGTAGCAAAGCCCCAGCACTGGCTTGGCCTTGAGGAGCTCTACAGTCTTTCAGTAAATCCACCTCAATCCCTTCCACTTTTTCGTTTTCTATCTCTGGCAGATGGTAACATCCATTCATCTTTCTAGCAATCCCCCTGACAACATTTCCCTTGGCAGACCACATGGCTTTTATGATTCAACAGTGGAAATGACGATGTGCAATATTATGAGCGTTGCCAGTATCAGTATGTTGCAAAGGCTCAGATTTGGCCCTAGGCCATGCAAATGCCTGGATGGGATATGCTGTCTGATTTGAATGTGGAAATTCACCAACAAGGGTTTTTCCCCCAGGTGGCATCTTAGACATGCAGTAGTTAGAATTCCCTATCTGTTCCTTTAATACCAACAAGGATTCACCATGTAAAAGAGATTCATTACTTTTTCTTTCTTTCTATATGTCATATGAAAATGTATACAATATAGCTTCAGATTAGTTTTATGTCGATGTTAGATAGGTTTAGATCTGAGTCTCATGTTTAGACACATGATAAAACAACACAACAGATGAAAACTACAACATGTGTTTCTTACTGACAGACACAGCATGTGGTACTGTATGTCATCACTCTCAGTTATAGAATAACACTTGCCTTAGCTGTTCTTTGACACTGAAGAGTGAGCACGGTCAGTGTCAATGTCTCCAGGCTATTATTTTCCTTAGCTTTTATGTAAAACATTTTTTWTTTTTTAAATCGCCTTAAATATTGTGATCTGCATATGTAAACTACTATTTATGATTGGAACAGGATACAGTTCAGCTGAACAAGACTGGGTAGCTGAACTATCTTACACTATGTGCTAATTTATCTTGGTCTCACAAGTAAATATCAAGAATAATTAGGCAATGAAAACAATGGTATGAAATAACAGAGCTGGTGCAATGGATCTCTTTATTCTCCTGCCATTTTTACTAACGTGATTAATCACCATCCCTGCTCGCAAAATCCTTAATTTCAGAATTTTCCACTTAGACTTGTTTTTCTGTAATAATTCATTTTTGTGTGGGGTAGTGGGGGTTGTGGGAAAGTAGAGATCGTTCTCTCCTGTCACGACTTCCGCCGAAGTTGGTGCCTCTCCTTCTTCGGGCGGCGTTCGGCAGTRGTCGTCACCGGCTTTCTATTTGACACCGATCTACGTTTCTTTTTCTATGTTGTTTTGTCTTGATTGTACACACCTMGTTCCCATTATGTTAATATTATTTTCCCTATTTAACCCTCTGGTTCGCAATATGTTTTGTGCGTGTTTGTTCCTTGTTGAGTGTTAGACTGCTGTGTTATGGTGTGTTTTCCCTGCGTGGAATTTATGGTTGTTTCTTTTCYAGTAAAGTACTTTATTTTACTCAGTTCTGTGTCCTGCGCCTGACTCCGTCCTCACCGCTGCACACTGACATCTGCACTCAAAGAACACTTTTGGAATTTGAATCATTTTTCAGTAATCTACAGTATATCAGATTTGACCACATTGTCTATAATAGAAGTGACATCCCTTTAAACTGAAGAAAAAAAAACAAGGCATGAAGGCTGGGGTTTTAATGGCTGTCTGTGTTGGGCTACAGTAGGAGGTTAGCATTCCTGAACGCTGCAGGGGTGGTGCTAGTGCAAGCTTGTGCCCCCCCCCCCCTGCCTGTGTATTATCTTCACTACAGTACTGTACAGTATGTCCTGCAGATAGAGAATACTAATGATGATTTGTTCCAACTGGCTCAAGTAAAAAGATCTCCCCACATCTCTTGGGCTCTATATCTCTATCTCTTGGACTCCAAGAGTACTATGATTTCCCCAGAGATAAGGTAATCAATAACATGTCATATTCTGACCTTAACAATAAAAAAGAAACAGTTAAGTTTTTTTGCAAAACAGTATTTTATTAGAAATATCTTGTATAAAAATTTACATGCTCTACACATTTTCATGTTTTCTATAGATAATTCATAAATATCCAGGCACTGTATTTTTTCTGTTTTGTTATTTTTTTGTTATTTTTTAATAGGTCAGTACATAAAGCAGACATGATCAATCCATTTTTAATAACGTACATTAACTTGCCATTCAGCACTTACACACTCTATTTTGCAACACGGACAAAGTGTTGGAAAAAGATGAATTGGAGGCAAAAAGCAGTAAATCATCATATTCACAAACACAAACAATCAGACAACACTTTATCTTTAAACAATGAAAAATACAAACATTTTATTTTGCTGCAACATCTGGGATCTTTGTTGAAGCAGAGAGCTGAGAATCATAAATTAACAGACAGGGTTGTCCTCTCTCCAATCTTATTTATAAACTATTTTTTACAGTAGTTTTCGTTCTGGAGCTTATTGGATCATTTCTCCAATGGCTATTCACATCATGATATGAATGGCTGTGACACAGCATCTTGCCAATCTATTTCGTACTATATTAAGTGACTGGCTTTGATACTATAACATTAATGCTGAGTACATTTCCAGAAATGGAATGATGAAATTAGACTAACAACACAGTATGACTAACAACATTGGATCCAGGACACACTACAGAAGGAGATGAGAGCTCTGTTTGTTGTTATTTTTATGCAGTGGTTTCCTCTATTGAGCTGGCAGGGATAGGCTTACTCTTAAAGCTAATTCACTTGTGGATTTGGAGTGACTTCCTCTCTCTGAGTAACATGAAAGGAACAAGCGCTTTTACTGAAATCACAGGTGCCTTGCAAAAGAGTCAATAACATAACTAAGGATGGTGAACACTGGATGGAGAACACTGCTGATGCCCCAAAGAGTGTGTTTTGTACCATTATCTAACGTGCCATCAAATGCCTATATGTTATGTTAGACATTTCTGGTACTGATTCCAAATTCGTCACATGTTGAGATGGAACTTCAGAAATTCTAACGGAACAAGACCATGAAAGGATCTTCTCACGTGTAAGGATGCCAGCTTGGATGCAGTGAAGCATTGCACTTCAGCTGTCTATGGGCTGTAGTGTTGAGGCTGTATTTCACAGAAAAATAGGATGTGGAGTACATACAATGCTTTTACTTGTTAGCTAATTCTTATGGCTGTTTCTCGTATTTTTATATGTGTTCATCTGCAAAAGGTATCACGTGTGTAATAGTCCACAATGATGACAATGACGCCACTGGGACTGTTGAACCGCAATCCTCTCACATGTTGCATTCCATAGATTTTGACAACACAGCATAGTACATATTATGCTCCCACAGGCATGCTCTAGGACTGTACACAAGGACCATAAAGATGGTGTCAGATATGGTATAGCCATCATCTGGGAAAACCCACTGATATATTTATGTACTGTCCACGATGGTAAGYAAACATTTATTGGACCCATGCTGTAACAATGAATATTCCGATGTTGGAAAGTTGCATATTTGTTTTCTCTGTTTCACAACTATGACCTTCATTAAAATGATGACAACATAATGTAAATGTTACAGAGCCTGAGGGTTAATATTTTGTTTTTTGGGGGCTTGAACGAAGACAAACCCCCAGCAATACCATGCTTTTTCATGTGCTTATACATACTTCTTTTGACAGATTTGTCTTATTGACAAATTAGATATTGTGTTCAGCCTTTCACCCTCATTGGAAAGGACAGAGAAGAAGGGGAAGCAAATAATTGCACATTACCACTGGTAGAGAGAGATACAACACCGCTGCACACAGAGAGAAAACTCAATTCACTACAGAACAGGGTGTTTGTCAGGGAGTTAGCCAGGGTGTTCATCAGCTTCAGACAAAACACCAGAAGAGAAAAGCTGTTCTATAAACTCCAGAAGGAAAACACTGACTTAATTTGGAAATGTGAGTGTCTGATGTCTCTGTGACATGTCACAAAGGGGATGYGGAGACATCACTGTCATATCTGCCTGAAACCCGCACCTCCCCACCCCCCTAGGAACCTTCCCACTGCTTTTGTTTGGCATTCAATAGCCTTGCATTGACTGGTCCTCTTGAAAATAGTGACATCCGTTCAATATGTTGAATGATTATTCTCATTTCTCCCCATTTCCCACTGCTTTTGRATCTTGGTGCTCCAGTTCTGGTGTTCGTTCATTCCACACGCAGGTCGTAGCTTCTGAGCCGGGTCTCCACTGTCTGTTTCTTAGATGGCATGGTTACTGTAGCTGATGTATGTCTGCTTGGAGGCCAATGCTGTGAATAGGGTCACGAGAGAGAAAAGAGAGAAAGGAAAAGATGTGGATGAAGATGTTGGCAATTCATTAAAGGCTAATTTAACCATCTGTCAAGGGCTCATCTTCCAGTCCATTAAGGTGATTGCTTGCACAGGTTCTATTTATGCATGACTTTTTCAGACCCAAGTGTCACCAGGGAGTACAGGTGGAACCAACAGTGAAAGAGGGTAATTGATATGAATAGCAAGCAGTGAGTAAAATGTTAATGTTTTGTGGTTAGTATTAAAATAATGATATCACTTCCTGAGAAATGTGTTGCCAACTGTAAATTGCACATAAATGCAGATTTCCTTGATCTGATGCAAAGTCAGGCAGAGCAGGGTACAGATGTGGCTGCGGCTAGTAACACAACTAATATTAGATTCCTTATCAGGATGCTGTTGTAACATGTCTCCACATGGATATATATAGTCCTGGAATTGACTATAAAATACAAATTGTAACCAGTAATTGCAACTTCACCTATAAGTGAAGACTATTTCATGGTAAAGTATCCTTTGCAGCTGTTAGTTAGTTTAACAAACAGTATACAGTAGTATGTGATGCAATAGTTCTCATTCAAATGCAAGGCTCCGTAACTACATGCAGATCTCTGTGCACCAAGCAAAGCATGCAGCGGCARCATGTCGATAGACATAACACCATTGAAGAAAAGCATAGAGCACGTCTTTTAGAATTGTGATAACATTGAGCAATAGAATACAATATGTGWCTTTGTAGTACATGGTGAAAATCGTATAACTCAATTACCAGATGTGCAAGATACTGTATAAAGTTTACAAAATGTTCACGTCTTTTAACCTGAAGTGACCGATATTAGTTGTCATTCCTGAGAAAATATACATTTGAATATGGTTTAGCAGCTTTCGGATTGGCTTTGGTGTCACAGCCATMAACAGACAATCCAGGGGAGACGGCCTTAGGGCATAACAGCCATCAGTGGACTGAAAGACCAGTGCTGGCAGTGTCCTAACATGCTGTGACCCAACATCACCATATGTCTCTACCTGCCATACACACACACACACATTTGTGTATGTGTGTACCTATGGTGTGTCCTCTCTAAATATCACCGTCATCAGCTTGCTCATTCTGCAGTGTAATCGCCACACAAATCTGCCAATCTTGTCCACAACAGCATTCGCTGATTGGGTGAGTCAGAGCGGATAAATCTGAGCGCCGACTGCTGACAGCTTGGGTGGTTGGAGGGCAACGGGACTGGAGGGAAGGGATGTATAGTGGGGAGGGGGGGGACATACTCTCCATTCCACCCAGAACCTCTCCCAGAGCAGCATTGATAAATTAACCTCATTTAAATATTCATGCTCTGCGATGCCCAGATAAAAAAAATAGATGGTCCAGAAAGAATTGGAGCTGGCAGATCCATCTGTCTTTGCCCTTCTACCCCCTCTTATTGTTGTTTTACAGCAATTACAGAAAATTCCTCCGTTTGTCAACATGGGAAACAAATTACAGGGGACACGCGGCTATCACTTGTCCCCCGCATTCAGGCCAGAGTGGTGTCATCTCCCCGCATCGGRTGCCATCAGGCTGTTACCACGCTCTCAGGCCATTTGCAGTACAACACGCCAACATTGTCTACCGACATCAATGTCTGTGTGTCAAGGGTGTGTATGTGAGCGTGAGAACTGTCTGACACAATCTAAGGTGCTATAGCTGTGGGTGAGTTTTAGTGCAAACATAGCTTAGGCAGACATAGGATCRAACTGAACATTAGCACAAAGTAAATGGGGTAAAACGTGGTCAGTGATAGAGGCAAGTTGATAGAGGCTCTCCATCCGTTACCTGTGTGTCTAAAGTCTCTCACAGGGATCCCCTCCCTCATCACAGTCTGACACACAAGCACAAAGAGCATCTGTTAGTCCCCTGGCTTGGGCCAGAGGGGTCATAGTATAGGTGTCAAACTGTGAAGTTGGGGAAGCATCTCTCATGGGGGCTAAAATCATTTTTTACATTTCCCAATGGCATGCCATTTTCTACCTCTTTTTGTCTCCTTGTAGCATTCTCTGTGACAATCCCCATATTGAAAGTTTACATAAACACTCTGAAAAATGACACATGGCCACATCTCCTGCTTCCTACACATTCAGAGAAAGTGCAACTGGATATTTCAAATAGCACTATAATCAAGAATTCCAAACATGTTCACAACATTGGCTTTGGTTCTCCAAAGGTGATTGGAATATTTACTGATGATGCATTAGATACAGGGAAACATCATTCTGTATGGATGAATGAGTGTGACTATCCATAAATCTAATTATTTCCCCATGATTTGCAATACATGTTTTTACAATTATGGCATTTGCTCATTCCGCCCACGGCAGCTGTGTTACTGTCGGATGGAGCTGAAGTGCTGGAGCAATAATCCTGACTGCTATTGCACCAATGAAATGGCTGGAGGCTGGAGAGTTAATACACCTGGCCAGCTCTACAGTATGATGCCTGAATATGAAGCCTTTCCTATCGATCCACATCACCCTGTTCTGCTCTTTATGTCCTGCTTGCAGACAGTACCACGTTTTAGAGCATCAGCCAATGCTTAATGCCACACGGGTTGGCAGGAAAAAAAATGCCCTTCCAATTCCCTGCATCCTGAAAATAACACCAGCTAATTTCCCAAAGCTGTTGAGGTGTAAAATAACAATGAAATCAATTAAGTTGACATAAAAGCAAGGATTGTTTTTCAATTTTATAGCTCAATAATTTCCCCTCGAAATTACTCAATGACTTTAAGGCATAAACTCAAGGACAGAGTGCTGTAATAACTAAACATGTGTCCTTATTTGCTCTCTCCTCCCTGATCTCTATTCCCCTCTTGCTCCATCCCTAACCCAAGGCCCTTGGTGCTAACCTTGTGTCTCCAGGCTTTCACACAGCTCAGACTTGGCCTCTCCATTGGGCCGGAGGCCGCCCTTAGTGGGGAACTTGTTGGACATGGTGGCCGCGGTGACCACAGCCTTGAGGCTTCGCTTGCGCTTGGGAACGTTCTGCTCCGGGTGGAAGAGGACCACGTAGACCTTGGGCATGTAGAGCATCCCCAGAGACACAGAGGCACTCAGGCTCACAGAGATGGTCAGAGTCGTGGTCTGGATGTACATCTGTGGAGGAGATGAGGGAGATGGAGAAGAAAAAGAGAAACATTGTTATAAGGTAAAACAGAAATTATCCAGTTTCAGAGGGTAAGTRGAGGGTAGCCTACTCAAGATATGGTTCCCCACGACAGCATTGACCTTTGGCTTTGTGAGAGTACATTCTAGTACTAGTTATACATTGTTTATGCAAGACTACAACAAAAACAACTCTACTTAGACACGTACGAGTGCACTTCAGTATCCTAGTAGATATTCCAGCAATATCAAACCCCCACCATCAGATGTGATAACATACATGGAGTGGACACATGCAAACTGTTCTGTTTTCAAGTGCTCTTTGCATGATTCATCAACTCCTGTTTGTGTTTTTATTGGTGTGTTTATTTGTTTGTTTATGATATGTGACTAATGTAGGAGGCCTCGSAATGAGTGACTGTACTACAGATGTCTTGCCCTCGGTCCCGGGCTGCAGTAGAGGGGTTGGAATCGACTCAGTGTAAAGACAGCTGTGACTCACAGCTGTGCACAGAAAACATGGCTACATGCAAGGATCAAGGAGAGACATCTTGAGAACATCAATACAATGCCTAAGAGTGTGCCCATATAAATGGTATAATATTCTCAATGGAATTAAATGATCATATAGGTCAGATGATATAGGTGTTCTGGTTGCATTGTTAGACAGTACGGCTGATTCAGTATGGTAGTAGAAAACAACATCATCAATAAAAAAACACTGTATCTGTAAAAAATAAAGAAGATAATATGTAGAAGATTYGAATATTGCCATCAGATAAATGTACTCTCTGTGGTGAACATATATCACGGCTATCCTCTTACAAAACTGCAAAATACTTTTTGTTAACAACTTTTTATTTGGAACATAATTCCATCTCCCTTTGGGATAGGGTTGCTGAGCTATTCCGAGAATGATGAAAGAAGTGAGAAGGGTGTAAATTGGAAACATAGCTCCCAGCCACCTCCCTAACAGATTTGCCTGAGGTGGAGACTGACATTACATTTGCAGACATCATGAGTGACTGAGCAGTATGGCAACAGGGAATAACCCGACAGGTCCTCTGTCATGAGAATGTCAACAGCTATAACTAATCTAACAATAGTTATAGTGGTGCTTTGGCAACTCTAACTTCAGTCAGCCAATAATATACATTTAAAGAGGTTGTGCTTCCTGCCATATGTCCCAAAGACCTAACAAAATAAAATAAATGWATTACTGAATCATAACATATATGTTCTGTATGCAGTATATGAAGCCCCTAAAGAAACGTTGGTTGAGAAGAAAGYATGCCTGAGCAAAGTAAGAGCGATAGGGGGACTGAGGGGGAGTATGTAATCTCCTGAGAAGATTACACACGTCCCTGAGTGAGCCCGGCACAATATTGCTGCCTCTCCGGAGTACAGGGTGGAGTACCTCTGTGAGGGGGGCCAGGACCCCTGTCCCCGTCCATCGGCCTCATCCAGATAGATTCGCCTTGACAAACTGATATGATCGCCAATGTGCCTCATGCCACAGCAGGAAAATGGTGCTCGATAGACAGACTTCAGCATGCAAAGCCATTATTTCTGTTCTAGGAGCAGAAAAACCTTTCTCTCCAAAGTGATTAGGCATCAAATCTGTGCTCCCTCCAGCCAGCTGCTATTTCAGCCCCTGCCTTTCATTCCAGAGTTTGAGGTGCTAAAGGTAACTACATTCACATCGTAGTATAGGTTTAAATGACCAAAATATGAGCACCCTATTATTCTAAAAGAAATACCTTAGAAACAAAAGCCTTATCGTTTAAGATGATCAAATGATGCATATTTGTATGGAATTGCCAGACCTGGTTGGAGTTGGGGCTGCAGCACTTGGATTGCAGGGTTGGATCAATCAAACATAATGGACTGTCTCCAGCCGTGCCTCGTGTTGACTGCCTGCACCTGACTGCAGCTACAGTACCATCCAAATGGTCCTATCCCTGGCCCTGTGCATGCTGGCGCCTTTGTCAGTGGAAGGCAGACATTGCCAGGGACCGTTAAGTGAGATGGGGGCAGCCTCATGAAACACGTCCTCCCTTCGAGCAACCACAATTACACTCCTGCCCATCTACAGTCCTACCTCTAACTTCTCTGCATTATCCCACYTGCCAGAAATGTATCTGGGTTCCTAATATCACGCAGCGTCTCCAAACAGATAAAAACATCAGAACATTAATGTATTAATACGATTAGCTGCATCCAGGAATGGTTATTTCTGCATTTTTTTATTTCTGTATTCCCATTGGCTGAGGTTTGTTAATTGCAGCAAAAATGCTCGAGATGTTAGTCATTACTTATTGTCGTTTGCAATGGTTGGAAGCCAGCATAAGCTTCCTTTGAAGTAAGACCAGATAAGGGATATATTTAAGGTTGTTTTGTGCTTTAAATGAGCATGTATCATCTGCTTCCACAGTACAGTACAGAACATACTGTATTACACCTCTTTCCCTTTTTACTGCAGTGCTTCCCTTTTTATAAAACTTTGAAGAAACCATTGGATAGACCTTAAAGATWTTTTTTTAAAGAATACATTATGCAAATCTTATATTTGCTCTTTAAGCTTTATGTCATGTGTATGGCCATAGCAATGTAAACCCATGCTCTCCATTGTCTCTACATAGAAGTTAAACATCCCAGATTGGCAAAGCATGGCATATCATCATGCATGATTAGCCCTGTCCTGACAACCCTGCCAATCAGCTGCATTGTCCTCCTTATCAAACACAGAGGAGAGATTGGTGCTGTGCCACCCTCCTTTCAACCAGGAGACAATGACACAATTAACAGAGCCCTATCGCTACCTGCCAGTCTACTGCTGCCACCCACAATCTCCCAGGCTGACTCTACTCCTGCTGCCAGTCAAGCAGGAGCAGGGGCGAACTGGTCATCTAGCATTTTGTGCAAATGCCAGATGGGRTGGTCCATTTTTAGCCCAGTGGGCCTGTCTAAACTTTTTTTTGCACAAAATGTTAATGYGTTGGTGTGGGGGCCTCAAGGGYAAAAAAGGACCGGTGTGGGGGCCTCAAGGAGAAAAAAGGACCGGTGTGGGGGCCTATGGTGTGGYGGCCTCAAGGGGAAAAAATGAACAAGAGCCTTGTCATGTAACAAGACCCCTTCCATTTGATTGCAAGGTGATTCAATTAGAGCTAATTGTTCATATGATTCAGAACTTATCTTTATAACAAAAACATCCACAGCAGGGGATCCAAAAGATATTTGCAATTTTTTTCTGTGATTTTTACCCTGAGTTCCCGGAGAGTTTGGCACTTCATATCCTCAAAAGATTGCCTTAAAATGTTAAAGTGAAGCAATGTATCCCTAATGTACATTGTACACACTAACCACAAACAACAAAAGGCAGGCTAGCATTTTTCCTAGTTAAATAACAAATAAAAATAAATAAAAATGTGCATTCGTCATGAATCTTGTTCTGGAGGCAGCTCTGCTGAGTGGTCACTAGCTGGCACAGCCACAAAATCATAAAATCTGATTTTAAACCTAACCCTAACCACACTGCTTAACCTAATGCCTAACCCTAATCTTAAACGAATAAAAAAAAATACAGCCAATTTTGACTTTGCGGATGGCCTATCTAGCGMATATCCCTCAGTTCTGCCTCCAGGGCAATATTCATGACAGTAAATGTCAACCTGCCAATATAATACAGACATGCTGCCAGTGCTAACTTCTGTGGGTGTACAAGATTGCAGGTCTCACTCTGATGAATCACATGTTTTATGCTCAGACAAAACTGTCCCCCGGGGTGTATATGTTAACACGATTGTATGCTTTTCTTTGAAAATAACAGCAGTTACCATGCAGCTCTCACCATCGTAAAGATGGCCACGGTTTGCTTTGTATTGCCAAATGACCTTCCTAAACAGCTTACCTCAGTAATTGGACTATTACTGTAGGGACATTCAATGGCTGCTTTGTTTCCTACAGTGATAGTCCTCAATACAGACAGTARATTTATGATACCCAACAGAGACCYAATKAAAAYTATGAGCTAGCYCACACCAAGAGAAAATTATTGAATGTACAGTCGTGGCCAAAAGTTTTGAGAATGACKCAAATATTAATTTTCACAAAGTCTGCTGCCTCAGTTTGTAAGATGGCAATTTGCATATACTCCAGAATGTTATAAAGAMTGATCAGATGAATTGCAATTAACTGCAAAGTCCCTCTTTGCCATGCAAATGAACTGAATCCCCKAAAAACATTTCCACTGCATTTCAGCCCTGCCACAAAAGGACCAGKTGACATCATGTCAGTGATTCTCTCGTTAACACAGGTGTGAGTGTTGACTAGGACAAGGCTGGAGATCACTCTGTCATGCTGACTGAGTTCGAATAACAGACTGGAAGCTTCAAAAGGAGGGTGGTGCTTGGAATCATTGTTCTTCCTCTYTCAACCATGGTTACCTGCAAGGAAACACGTGCCATCATCATTGCTTTGCACAAAAAGGGCTTCACAGGCAAGGATATTGCTGCCAGTAAGATTGCACCTAAATCAACCATTTATRGGATCATCAAGAACTTCAAGGAGAGCGGTTKAATTGTTGTGAAGAAGGCTTCAGGGCGCCCAAGAAAGTCCAGCAAGCGCCAGGACCYTCTCCTAAAGTTGATTCAGCTGCAGGATCGGGGCACCACCAGTACAGAGCTTGCTCAGGAATGGCAGCAGGCAGGTGTGAGTGCATCTGCACGCACAGTGAGGCAAAGACTTTTGGAGGATGGCCTGGTGTCAAGAAGGGCAGCAAAGAAGCCACTTCTCTCCAGGAAAAACATCAGGGACAGACTGATATCCTACAAAAGTTACAGGGATTGGACTGCTGAGGACTGGGGAAAAGTCATTTTCTCTGATGAATTCCCTTTCCGATTGTTTGGGGCATACGGAAAAAAGCTTGTACGGAGAAGACAAGGTGAGCACTACCATCAGTCCTGTGTCATGCCAACAGTAAAGCATCCTGAGACCATTCATGTGTGGGGTTGCTTCTCAGCCAAGGGAGTGGGCTCACTCACAATTTTGCCTAAGAACACAGCCATGAATAAAGAATGGTACCAACACATCCTCCGAGAGCAACTTCTCCCAACCATCCAGGAACAGTTTGGTGACGAACAATGCCTTTTCCAGCATGATGGAGCACCTTACCATAGAGCAAAAGTGATAACTAAGTGGCTCGGGGAACAAAACATCGATATTTTGAGTCCTTGGCCAGGAAACTCCCCAGACCTTAATCCCATTGAGAACGTGTGGTCAATCCTCAAGAGGCGGTTGGACAAACAAAACCCCCCAAATTCTGACAAACTCCAAGCATTGATTATGCAAGAATGGGCTGCCATCAGTCAGGATGTGGCCCAGAAGTTAATTGACAGCATGCCAGGGCAGATTMCAGAGGTCTTGAAAAAAGAAGGGTCAACACTGCAAATACTGACTCTTTGCATCAACTTCATGTAATTGTCAATAAAAGCCTTTGACAGTTATGAAATGCTTGTAATTATACTTCAGTATTCCATAGTAACATCTGACAAAAATATCTAAAGACACTGAAGCAGCAAACTTTGTGAAAATTAATATTTGTGTCATTCTCAAAACTTTTGGCCACGACTATAGAGGTACTGACTAATGGCGAATAAACTATAAGCTATAAAAAAATAATACATTCAGGGTCAGACCCTGAAGAAGGCACAGGGATCCCGAAACGTTGGTGATTTACCCAATAAATGACTGGGAGTTTATATATAGAGTGTGCGACTCTTTATTTTTAGAACCCAATGGAGAGCGAAATTAAATTCAAAACCTATGAATGTGTATTATTTTTCGAGACACYGGGGTTGTAGACCAGTTTTGCTCTGTTCTAGGAGGATCACATGCTTTTCCCCCCCTTTCTGTGATTAGCTTCAATGGRATCTGCTCTTGGACAGATTTGACAAATCCTCGGCATACACGAGTGAATTTAATTTGCTTGTCATCATGGTGCTCGCTACTTACAAACTAGTTTTACAAGTTCTAGTTCAATCGGCCAACATTGGAAAATTCCTCAAAACAGGATAGTATGAGTAATGGCTGTCAAGGATAACTAAATGATTTCATAAATTATTGTTTTAAACAATTTTGAAGATACATAATGAAACAAAAATGTTGCTATCATAATATAAGTAAAGTTCAACAACAAAACATTTAAAATTGGATGATTATGAATTAATAGGTAATGCATTTAAAAGCATCATTACCAAGAGTAAAATTGTTAAAGTAAACATTCACCTTTTCTGTTGAMTGTGAAGTCCCAAAGAAGATGGGTATGAAGGCTAGCCAGACGATACAGGTGGTGTACATGGTGAAGCCGATGGGCTTGGCCTCGTTGAAGGTCTCTGGCACCCCCCGGGTCTTGATGGCATACACTGTACAGGTGACCATGAGCAGCATGCTGAAGCCAAGCAGGCAGATCAGTGAAAGGTCTGAGATGTCACATTTGAGCACGCCACGGGACATGTCCGGGTTGGACGTGCGCTGGTCCTCATAGTCGATGATAGCCTGAGATGGGTCTACACCGAACCAGATGCACACCCCCAGGAGCTGCACTGAGATCAGGCTGAAGGTGATGACCAGCTGGGAGGCTGGGGAGATGAACCTGGGGGCGCTCACTGACATCTTGCCCTGCTCAAAGATGCGATAGATACGGTTGGTCTTGGTGAGCAGCGCTGCATAGCTAATACTCATTCCCAAACCTAGGAAGATCCGTCGGAGGGAACAGATTCCAACGTCAGGCGCTGAGATCATGAGGAAAGTGGTGGCGTAGCACAGGAAGATGCCCGTCAACAGCACATAGCTGAGTTCGCGCCCTGATGCCTTCACAATGGGGGTGTCGTTGTAGCGGATGAAGGTGGCCACCACAAACATGGTGGCCATGATGCCCAGCACAGCGATGAGGACGGGGATGACGGCCCAGGGGGAACTCCACTCCAGCTTGACGATCGGGATGGCCTCGCAGGCGGTGTGGTTCTCGTTGGGCCGCAGGTCAAAGCGGCACATCTTACAGCTGTAGGTGTCGGCCTGGTACTGGTAGCCATCACAGCGCTCACAGTGCCAACAGCAGGGGACACCCTTCACTGTTTTCTTCCTCTCCCCAGGATGACAGGGCTGACTGCAGATAGACTGGGGTACCTGCCATGTCCCACCAGGCCACCGCATCTCCTTAGTCTGGTGGAGAGAAGGGGAAGAAGTGGAGGAGTTATCTCTCTGTCTGTGACTGTTATAGTGTACTTTATGAAAGCATATTTTCCATGAATAGGCCTAATGAAATTTGATTAAACTTAGATTAACATTTGCACTTATCAAACAATTATATTATGCAAAGAAACATGCATTAAAAACCTTTAAACTGCACCCAAAAAGATTTATAAAAAAAAAAAAAAAATGTTTCATGACTTAAACCAGCCAGTTGGCTGCCAATTAGATAAAACACATTTTGCATTGGAATTTGCATAGACTTTTTAAAGCATCTAAAAAATTATACATGAATTTACATCGCCTCATTACTTAAAACGGAAGATAGGCCTAGTTAAATGAGGACTGAATCAAATATAATAAAATGATAACATCTTAGAATCCAGTAAATTTACATGTCCTGAAAATATGTGAAACATATTGAAGATAAGAGCCAGAGGAGGATACTGATATGGATTGAAAGGATTTTTGTATTTCACAAATAAAAAATCCATAACAATATTCTCCATTGTCATTATCACTATCTTACTGAAAAGCATTCCTTAATGGGTAACTCAACCGCCTGGTAGACATATTTTCAAGATATTACTAAAATTGAAAACAATTAGTATATAATTTTGAAAATATAAGTTTTAGAGGTCAACAACATTTTAAAACTTGTCATTTCCTGATGCACGAGTAAAATTTTGGGTAATATGAGTGTTGTCTTGCTCGCGTTCACTTCCTGGTTTCAACTGTCTTTGAATCCGTGTTTTAAAAAATAGGAGATCCGATAATGTCATACTAAATTACATTATTGAGAGGATAAAATATGGCAAACAAAAATCATATGTTAATTTCATTATATTATTGCCAAATGATCTCATACAAAAACTGAAAATAGGCTTGTTTTTCCATATAAACCAAAAAAACTACTTATTTTCACAATTGGTGGGTTAAATGTGGAATGTCTGTCCTTGGCCAAATGCCCAGCCAACTTCCTGTCCTTCAAAATAAGGGAAAGGGATACTTAGTCAATGAACAACTGATAGAATTCAACTAAATGTGTTATCCGCATTAACCCAACCCCTCTGAACAGAGAGGTGGGGCTGCCTTAATCGACATGCCATCGGCTCCCAGGGAACAGTGGGTTAAACGCCTTGCACAGGGGCAGAACGACAGAATAGTCACCTCTAATTCTCTCTATTAATCTGCTATCTATAATGGAACAAATTTTTAACACAACATGTAAAGTGTTGTCCCATGTTTCATGAGCTGAAATAAAGATGTCAAAATGTCCATACACACAAAGCTTATTTCGCAAATTTTTTGCACAGATTTGTTTACATCCCTGTTAGTAGCATTTCCTCCTTGCAAAACATAATCCATCCACCTGACAGTATGCATATGACAAGCTGATAAACGCATGATCATTAACAGGTGCACATTTGCTGGGGACAATAAAAGCCACTCTAAAATGTGCAGTTTTGTCACACAAGAAAACACAATACCACAGTCTCAAGTTTTGAGGAGCGGCAATTGGCATGCTGACTGCAGGAATTCGACCAGAGCTGCTGCAGAGAATTAATGTTAATTGCTCTACCATAAGTCGCTCCAACGTTATTTAGAATTTGCAGTATTCCAACGGACAAAACCACATGTAACCACGGTGGCCTATGCCTCCTGCCACCCATCTGCGCCCTGCCCAGTCATATGAAATCCATAGATTAGGCCTAATGAATTATTTCAATTGACTATCCTTATATGACTGTAACTCACGTAAAATCTTAAATTGTTGCATTTGTTTTATATTTTTTTTCCACATACTAACCTCATAAGGCATTTATAAGGTATATTCTTTAAGAATCAATGGGTATATATAATTAATGTTTAAGTATGATTGAGTACATGGCAGGCAGGCAGGGAGGGGAAGGGAGCGGGGGAGAGGAGTCTACTGCAGGTGTGTGTGTGGTGGCTTTGCCAGTCAGTTGTGGGTCGTCTCTGTTTCCTCAGGCCTTTGGCTCTTAATCTGAATCCTTCACCCTGCTCACTACCTCTTCATTGTCACTCTGTTGAATGATGTCATTCTCCGACCCCTCCACTCTCCTCCTTTCCTGAGCTCATGCACTCGACAGAATACAGAATACAGAATAACAACACCAGCAGAGCTACAGCACCCCTCATTCTGAAATGACACCTCTTCAGAAATTATGTAGTCTACTATGTTCAGATTACCAATGGTTAACTAGGGATCTAGGATATATCAGTWAGCTAACCATTTACATTAACAGCAGTTCATTAATAGGTCAATAAAACTATACTTTTCGTTACTATTTTATCATCTTAAATCTAAAATAGAAATGGAGAAATATCACTTTCTTGGTATTAATATATGKATTAATAGCTATTAATATATAACTAATAGATAGTAAATTGAATATAATTAATGTAGAAGGGTAAAATCCTATTTTGAAAGGACAGGAAGTGTTGGCTGTGCATTAGGTCAATGACCAGCATTCAGGAATACAATTGGCCAAAATGTAGATGACCCACTCGGTTGAGCTGCCTGTTAAAGTTAACACTGATCACATTGTGTGGCCACAACTATCTTGTTTATGTTGTTGCATATTAAAAAGGAATATTACATATGCATGAGGGCACAATTCAATTAACTTTTAGTGGATTAGAATAAATCCAAACACAAGGGGGTGGGATGAAAGACATCTGTTTTTAAGGACCATTTAAAAAAACACCATCTAACAAGACGACTACACCAATATGGAGTTGGTCCCCCCTTTGCTGCTATAACAGCCTCCACTTTTCTGGGAAGGCTTTTCGCTAGATGTTTGAACATTGCTGCCGGGGACTTGCTTCCATTCAGCCACAAGAGCATTAGTGAGGTTGGGCATTGATGTTGGGTGATTAGGCCTGGCTCACAGTCAATGTTCCAATTCATCCCAAAGGTAATTGATGGGGTTGAGGTCAGGGCTCTGTGCAGGCCAGTCAAGTTCTTCCACAACGATCTCAACAAACCATTTCTGCAAAGAATCATCTAGAATGTCATTGTATACTGCAGAGTTAAGATTTCACTTCACTGGCACTAAGGGACCTAGCCCAAACCATGAAAAAGAGTCCCAAACCATTATCCCTCCACCACCAAACTTTACAGTTGGCACTATGCATTGGGGCAGGTAGCGTTCTCTCCTGGCATCCGCCAAGATTAATCCGTCGGACTGCCAGATGGTGAAGTGTGATTCATCACTCCAGAAAACACGTTTCCACTGCTCCAGAGTCCAATGGTGGCGAGCTTTACACCACTCCAGCCGATGCATAGCATTGTGCATGGTGATATTAAGCTTGTGWGCGGCTGCTCGACCATAGAATCCCATTTCATGAAGCTCCCGACAAACCGTTCTTGTGCTGACGTTGCTTCCAGAAGGAGTTTGGAACTCGGTAGTGAGTGTTGCAACTGAGGACAGACGATTTTTACGCGATTCAGCACTCGGCGGTCCCATTCTGTGAGCTTGTGTGGCCTACCACTTCGAGGCTGAGCTGTTGTTGCTCCTAGATGTTTCCACTTTACAATAACAGCACTTACAGTTGACCGGGGCAGCTCTAGCAGGGCAGAAATTTGACAAACCGACTTGTTGGAAAGGTGGTATCCTATGACGGTGCCAGGTTGAAAGTCACTGAGCTCTTCAGTAATGCCATTCTACTGCCAATGTTGGCTATGGAGGTTGCATGGCCGTGTGATCAATTTTACACCCCTGTCAGCAACGGGTGTGGCTGAAATAGCCGAATCCACTCATTTGAAGGGGTGTCCACATACTTTTGCATATAGTGTAACTCACCAGGAAACTACATACTGTATCTGTCCTCTTCTCAGCCACATAAGCCTTGCTTAAAAGGCACTTTCCACCTAATTAGGTAGAACGAGCAAATGTGGTAATATGGTAAGGCTTACATAATGARCTTGTCCTTTTGCCATTATTTTGTATATTATCATATGTTTTGGATGCCTGCAGGTTACCTGAAATGGCCTGGTTTAGAATCTGAATCAGCTAAGTAAACAGTCTCTGAATGGCAACATGGTTGTTAGCATTTTGTGAATATTARTATCGCTATCCCTGGGCCTGCATTTCACAACAGCTAGGGGGGAATCTATGAAAATGGTAAATCTGGATTGGGTGTGCAACAGTAACCCCACAGCCGGCCCCTGATATCTACTGCCCTATTGTGTTATAGATAAATCCCAGGACCTGAATGACTTTGATGGTAAAGCAACCCAACTCAAGGCAAGGTGCATGGACTGCTATGGATACAGTAATGAATAATGCATTCATATCATGGTTTAATATGACATGTTTTTAGCCAGTGCATCTTTTTTCACCTAAAATATGATGTACTGTCTAAACCCTCACAGACTCTATTTCGAACTGCATATGTTATTTACTTGGATTCCCATTATTGAAAACCTTGACGGGTGCCATGCAATAAACAAGTGGAAGTCATAATGAGAGAAATAGCCATACTTCTAAATGGAGCTGGTCTGCCCAGTGGCCGATGATCTTGTATTCTGTGGTGTTGTGTTTCATCTGGTACTGATAGATCTCATAGCGACCAGGGGCATCTCCGTTCACATTGAAGATCACTGGAGTGCCAGCAATTCCTGCAGAAAAATAAAAAGGGAAATTTTTGTTAAAAAATCCACATTCTTTGTACACAATATGAAACTATAACAACCTTGGTATGAACATCCACATGTACAGTATTGTTATTAAACATTGCATCAGAAACACTGGATGGTAGAGGGTCATTTCATTATCTGAAATTATGTAATAAAGTATTTGTTTATTCATAAAAGCTGTCGTGCGAAAATCTTTTCTTGGTCTTTTTTTTCATCATACGCTATATGTGAATAGCGTTACATGAGGTCTAAGCTGCTGGGGCATGAGTTCTCTACCCTACTGTTATATATGAGGGGAGTAAAATGGATGCTGACAGCCATGTGGGACTTTTCCCCTTGGTGTCGGACCACAGCTCATGTCTGTGCCCAATCTCATAAAATTTCACTCTCTTTCATTCTGCCTGTTGTTTTGTTACACATTGCCCCCAAAGTCCCCTCAGAGCGCTGTCTAATGACAGCATGGGGCCTGATTACTACCGTATAGCTCCCCCCCCCCCCCCCCCCCCCCCACACCTCTTCCTCTCTGTGTGTTCCTGCCTGGTCCTGGACCTGAGCAAGCTCACAAACCCCTCACTGTGTCAAATGAGGGGTGTGGGGATCCTGTGATTTTCTGTTGGGGAGCGCGAGTAGAGCACCGCAGCCAGCTGGCCCATAGAGAATGTGGCTGTGGATAGATGCGGATAAAGAGAGAAGGCCATAGAGAATGTGGCTGTGGGATAGATACGGATAAGAGAGAAAGGCCATAAGAGATTGTGGCTGTGGATAGATGCAGATAAAGAGAGAGGCCATAGAGAATGTGGCTGTGGATAGATACGGATAAAGAGAGAAGGCCATAGAGATGTGGCTGTGGATAGATGCGATAAAGAGAGAAGGCCATAGAGAATGTGGCTGTGGATAGATCGGATAAAGAGAGAAGGCCATAGAGAATGTGGCTGTGGACAGATGCGGATAAAGAGAGAAGGCCATAGAGAATGTGGCTGTGGACAGATGCGGATAAAGAGAGAGGCCATAGAGAATGTGGCTGTGGATAGATGCGGATAAAGAGAGAAGGCATAGAGAACGTGGCTGTGGATAGATGTGGATAAGAGATGATAGGCCATAGAAATATGGTGGCTGTGGATAGATGCAGATAAAGAGAGAAGGCCATAGAGAATGTGGCGTGTGATAGATACGGATAAAGAGAGAAGGCCATAGAGAATGTGGCCTGTGGACAGATGCGGATAAAAGAGAAAGAGGCCATAGAGATGTGGCTGTGGATAGATGCGGATAAAGATGAGCAGGCCATAGAGAATGTGGCTGTGGATAGATGCGGATAAAGAGAGAAGGCCATAGAGAATGTGGCTGTGGATAGTTGCGGTTAAAGAGAGTAGGCCATAGAGAGGATCTCTCTTTCTTTCTCTTTCATTCTCTCTCTCCTCCCCACATCACATCCCTTTAAAATATGGTTGCAGCTCACTTTGGTGGCACTTGACATCACACACTCCAACACATCAAAGCAATACACATAGGTGTGCTTGCAAGACAGGTCTCAGATCTCGGCTGTGAAGGTTAGTGGATAAGAAAGCTTAGATTTTAAAAGGAGATTCGAAATACAAGATGGTTCATTTTAGTGCTGACTTCCTGTTTAAATGTAATATGGGCCTAGGATGGATAGTGGATGTTTTTTTGTGCTTCAGAACATCATAGAAATATCGCTTATGGGGAACATCAGTCAAACGTTTTCTCTGTACCTAAGCATATTATCTAATCTACAGGGAATGAGTTCTCATAGAAGAGTTGGTCATCCCACTTTCAAAGAGATAAACGCACATTGAACACATCCAGTTTATAATCATGTTTCTCATCGCTAAGAATGTGACCCGTACATTTTCTCTGCTCCACTCACTATCTACTCAAGTCAAAAGGTATCCGTCTCTCTATAGCTAAAGAGAATAGTTTCTAAGGGGCAATGTCCACAAGTGAAAAGGTGTCACCCATGAAGAGTAGATCAAAAGGCCAATATTCTCAGTTTGCAAACTTAAGTTGTTATATGTGGTGAGTTATGAGAATGCCTTGCTGCCTCCACTGTACACATTTTTCATGAAAAGAAAACTACTCTAATTGTATTCATATACAAGTCACTTTCATTTTGTTTTGATGAAGTACTGTGTGAGTCATTGAAAAATTATGAATTAGAAAGGTTTATCTAGTGCCAGATAAAATTGGCAACCTTTAGATAGACTGGCATTGGCACACTTTACCTCTTCAAGAGGCTTCCATGGGCAAGACTTCCAAGACTTTTAGGGAGTCAACTTTCTATGTCATTTTACATTTTATCTCAGAGGTTATTGCTCTACTGTAGTTTTGTCAAAGTCGTCACTTATTGAATGTGTGAAAACTGGCATCATATGGTTGAATTCTGAGGCAATAGTCTATAGCAGGGGTACTCAGCTCTTACCCTATGAGGTTCGGAGCATGCTGGTTTTTTGTTCTACCTGATAATTAATTGCACACACCTGGTGTCCCAGGTCTAAATCTGTCCCTGATCAGAGGGGAACAATGAGGAAATGCAGTGGCACTGGCTTCGAGGTCCAGAGTTGAGTTTGAGGGGTCTATAGGGTCTACAGCCTTGTAAAATACTGTCCAGTCAGCTGAAACACATTTTGTTTTAAACATTGTTCCTTCTTAAGAACCAATGATGTTAACCTTACTATTGACTGACTCTTTGAAAGTTATTAGAAGTATAAAAAGTCTGTTAAGTACAACTATMTAATATTAGAATAATTTGAGTTGCCTACATTATGTAAATATGACATACATTGTACTGAATAATAAGATGTAAAAATAGTATCCATAAATACATCTCATGATGATGGTTGAGTGTCTGTGGATTTGTTTTTAAATACTCTACATACTGGTACTGTATGTGATATACATATTCAAGGTTTTTCAAGGGGTTATTCTTCCATGAGTCTGACTCTGAACATAAAAAAAATGAATTTCAGAACAGCTGCTGAAAACCCGTAAGGTAAGGGCTGTACTGTATGCACAGTGGTTTACCCTAAGGTCTCAAGTGACCTGCATTCAAACCACAAATCCATAATCATATCTGGGGTTCAATCACAGAGAAAAACAGAATAAAACACACTTAAAGTACATGGAGCACATGTAAAACAACAAACAAACAAACAAACAAACAAATAAATAAATATAGTATAAAACACCCCTCCCTCAGCCACTGTTAGTGCTGCAGCCTCCTCAACCAAACTAACAGTGAAGATACACAACTATCACAATCTTCTACATTCCCTGTAAATGCTAAGTAGGCTTTGAAAACACAAGGATTCAGTGGTGACAATGACACGCAATAATTTACAACCACTTTAAATGGAGGCCCAGCCTCTCTTGGTTATTAGTCAGCCAATGCTGTGGCTGATTGTCCTGTCAGCCTCTCCCTGTTATTTCTTTGTGACACCGAACTCACAAAGGAGGCCGCATTGAATTCCAAGCTGTATTTTACCCTACCCTCGCAGTTTGTCATGGCATGTAATTTTGTTAGTTGCCTGGCAGGGAGGATGGCATTTGACGTTTATGCTTCCCCACTCTGTAATTCAAATTTCATATGCAGGCAGTTGCAACAATTAACTGGCTTAACAAATCGGCAAGTTCATATGTGCCAGGTCCCTCTTGACTTGAAGGTTTGCTTATGGCTACTCACTGAGGAAAGTATCCATTGTTTGTTGAAGAATGCAGAAGTACATTGTATTTTTCTAGCTGAACTAACAATCTCAGCCATCCTACAATCACAAAAATGTTAACAGTTCTTTGCTTTTAATTAAAGCAATGCCGCTGGGTTTCAATGTAATGGATATGGGTATTTGGAYCTTTTTATCTCTAATCTCGCTTTCTTTGAACGACGAGAATTCACGATGTAAGCTGTGCTATCCCCCGAATATGATACAATTTAGCCAGTGCAGCAGAAGCATTGTTTCAGAAAAAATAGATAATATGGTGGTAGGACTAACATCAACAAGAATCAACCTCCTCAACAATATCAGGAATGGCCTCCTTTCCTCTAGTCAGCATGGGTGCTATCAGGTCCCAGACAGAATAGACTGGGATCATGTTAACACTTGTTATCCTTAAAATCTTTTCAATTGTAAATTCTAATGTACAGTAAGACTATTAAAGGCAATACATCCTTCCGGTAATGTGTTTTTGTCATTGATTTTTAGTTAATCTTAGGTCTAACCGCAATACTTTTGAGTATTATTACTGAGAAGTCTTCCAGTAATGCAAGTAAAGGTCATTGTCGTGGTGGTTCCCGGTGAATGACGAAATCCAATGAATATTTACATAATCTACAAAAAGGTATCAACAAKATGAACAGACTCTCAAAATACAGGTTTGAATCTAAATCAAAAACCTAGCCTCAATCAGGCCTACCTTGCCAAACCAAAAATAGCAAGTTGGGGTATACCAGGCAATGGACAGCCTCCCKACACAGCTCACATACCAGAGCTGAACATAACTCCCCAGTTCACAGGTTGAACTAACAGGTACTGTACCTTTATACCTACGGCCACTCCCTATGGACCATACCATTAACCATGGAGCTCTTTACCCAAATATGACATATTAAATCATGTAACAGACATCTTCATTATACCCACATTTACATATACCATTTAAATAAACATCTTAAACATTCCTGCTTATCCTCAAAGCGGAAATACTTTCCATTAATGAATACACATTTAACAGCAATAGTTCTGCAGGGCAGCAGGCAGCAAAACATATTACTTATGGAGCCGTGCACCCGCCCATTACACACAGACATGAGACACGAGATGTAGTTCCGAGATACGCAAACTTCAGACACAGGACACGTTACAATAAGGAAATAAACAAACTTATTTCTCGTCAGTGTAGCAAGTGTTCATGTGCACCTGAACATCGCATCCACGTTGGAGGATTGCAAAATGGTACATTTCTGCATTTAAATAGGAAACTGAAATGCGTCACAATGCAAATCGACCAAACATTTCCCTGACACATAATTAACCTTGCCTTGCGCACAGTAAATACCCATGATACTGGCAAAAGAATAACAGTATATACCTTTAGGATACATTAATTACTAGATATATGGGGAAATATGAACGCGCTAAACAATTTCTAAGGGGAATTAAATAATGCACTTTCATGACGAGAGCTACTGAGTCAGCTTCGTCACAGGCATTCAAGTCCTTTTCTATAGGGAGTGCTACTGCTAGGTTGGAGAAGGTGGTAGGGGTAGGCTGGATGTCAAAAGAGGGGTAAAGGGAGCTTCATTTAGAGTCTATTGACGAACCTGGCTTGACGAAGGCTGCCCTTTTGTCTTATATTTTGCAGATAAACAATTCCCTTCAATGGTAAATTAGGTAGATAAAGTTAAGTCAGTGAGACTGATTGATTTAAATGAGACTGAGTGATTCATATTTTGTGACAACTGATGCGTGCTCTCCTTCAGTGTTGAACTAAGCATGTAACTGTGTTAATTGCTTGCTGTTTGGGGTTTTAGGCTGAGTTTCTGTACAGCACTTAGAGATATTAGCTGATGTACGAAGGGCTATATGAAATAAACTTGATTTGATTTTGATTTGATTTGTTGACAGTCATTGATCTACAAGTCATTTGGCAGGCTGAACAACCCCAGCGAATATCAGTAGCCTACTCACTGTGCCCAGCAACACGAGGTAGGTAGCCTGTTTCTGCTCTCAGTCGCACATCAGAATTAGACTGTCATCCATGTTTCTCAATTGTCCATTTTCAAATTTGCACCAAAGATCAAATTTCAAAGTGTTTAAGGTGAAGTTTAGGCATTAGCTCCACATTTTTAAGGTTAGGATTAAGTTCAGGCATTAACTTAGAATTCTTAAAGGGATACCTTGGGATTTTGGCAAAGAAGCCCTTTATCTACTTCCCTAGAGTCAGATGCACTTGTGGATACCATTTGTATGTCTCTGTGTTCAGTATGGAGGAAGTTAGGGGTCGTTTCCGCGAAGTACCCCTGATAAAGAAATGTGCCTGCACTACAGACGGCTATATCGTTCCGCTAAGACTGTGCAAATCTGTCATCAAGGCAAAGGGTGGATATTTTGAAGATTCTCAAATATAAAATATGTTTTGATTTGTTTAACACTTTTTTGGTTACTACATGATTCCTTATGTGTTACTTAATAAATGTGATGTCTTCATTATTATTCTACAATGTAGAACATTGTGAAAATAAAGAAAAACCCTTGAATGAGTAGGTGTGTACAAACATTTGACTGGTACAGTAGATACAGTGCATTCGGAAAATATTCAGACCCCTTGACTTTGGTAAGTTACAGCCTTATTCTAAAATGGATTACATTAATAAATATTCTTCATAAATTTACACAATACCCCATAAGACATTTTTGCAAATGTATTAAAAATAAAAAACAGAAATACCTTAGTTACATAAGTATTCAGACCCTTTGCTATGAGATTCGAAATTGAGTTCAGGTGCATCCTGTTTCCTTTGATCATCCTTGAGATGTTTCTACAAATTGATTGGAATCCACCTGTGGTAAATTCAATTGATTGGACATGATTTGGAAACACACCTGTCTATATAAGGTCCAACAGGTGACAGTGCATGTCAGAGCAAAAACCAAGCCATGAGGACAAAGGAATTGTCTGTAGAGCTCCGAGACAGGATTGTGTCGAGGCACAGATCTGGGGAAGGGAATCAAAAAAGTTGTGAAGCATTAAATGTCGCCAAGAACACAGTGGTCTCCATCATTCTTAAATGGAAGAAGCTTGGAACCACCAAGAATCTTCCTAGAGCTGGCCATGCGGCCAAACTGAGCAATCGGGTGAGAAGGGCCTTGGTCAGGGAGGTGACCAAGAACCCGATGGTCACTCTGACAGAGCTCCAGAGTTCCGCTGTGGAGATGGGAGAACCTTCCAGAAGGACAACCATCTCTGCAGCACTCCACCAATCAGGCCTTTATGGTAGAGTGGTCAGACGGAAGCCACTGCTCAGTAAAAGGCACATAACAGCCTGCTTGGAGTTTGCCAAAAGGCACCTAAAGGACTCTCAGACCATGAGAAACAAGATTCTCTGGTCTGATGAAACCAACACTGTACTCTTTGGCCTGAATTCCAAGCGTCACATCTGGAGGAAACATGGCACCATCCCTACGGTGAAGCATGGTGGTGGCAGCATCATGCTGTAGGGATCTTTTTCAGCGGCAGGGACTGGGAGACTAGTCAGGATCGAGGGAAAGATTAACCGAGCAAAGTACAGAGACATCCTTGATGAAAACCTGCTCCAGACCACTCAGGACCTCAGACTAGGGAGAAAGGTTCACCTTCCAACAGGACAACGACCCTAAGCACACAACCAAGACAACGCAGGAGTGGCTTCGGGACAAGTCTCTGAATGTCCTTGAGTGGCCCAGCCAGAGCCCGGACTTGAACCCGATCGAACATCTCTGAAGAGACCTGAAAATAGCTGCGCAACGACGCTCTCCATCCAACCTGACAGAGCTTGTGAGCATCTGCAGAGAAGAATGGGAAACTCCCCAAATACAGATGTGCCAAGCGTGTAGCATCATACCCAAGAATACTTCAGGCTGTAATCGCTGCCAAAGGTGCTTCAACAAAGTACTGAGTAAATGGTCTGAATACTGATGTAAATGTGACATTCAGTTGTTGTATATTTATTTAGTTTGCTAACTTTTCTAAAAACCTGTTTTTGCTTTGTGTGTGAATTGATGAGGAAAAAAAGTGATTTACATTTTTTGTTTAAATAAGGCTGTAACGTAACAAAATGTGGAAAAAGTCAAGGGGTGTGAATACTTTCCGAATGCACTGTACGAATAGAATCATCTTGTAAGGGAATAATGCACATTCCTAGTTGGTATGCCTACTCAATATACACTCTATCGTTGTCTCTTTTTGTGCAGAACATTATAAGCAGTGCATCAGAGCCCTATGATAAGCCAGCCCTCCCATTATGCGGTTCAGCTTTTCTATTCTGCCCCTACAGCTCTCTCTTCCATTCTTCAACTGGATTGTGCCTCCCTCTAGGATCACACCACACCTCCATCCAAACAGGGCATTCATTACCATATAATTAGCTCTAAGAGAGGGTCTGAGTTGTCTGTGGGTGTCAGAATGCACGTGTTGCATTACGCCTGATTGCCTGAACTGTGTCACTCTGACATTCTGCTCACTTATAATTAGCAGCACCTTATTAGAACAGATGAAAGTGACATCAGACAGAGACCATACTCTAAAGTAGCCTAGCAGGCCAATGAGTCACAGTCACACGGTTGGTTATTAGGCAATCTGAGTTTGTCCTTCCTTGAAATTTCAACACGGATGAAGACTGGAGTTGCGGTTGTCCCTTTGAGGTTTATAAAATGAGTATGACAGTGTGGGCGCCATTTTCTGTCAGAAAATGCAGCAATAATTAGCATTGCAACTTTTACAATTGATCTTTAATGGATCTACAAACTAATACTAACCAAGCTTTACATAGTGTGGCTGACTGTAATCAAATGTCCACTTTCTCTTTTTTACCTTACACCACAACTGTAAGGTATTTTTCTTMAAACATGTTCCATTAAAGCAGCACACTTGTATGTTTTCCCCACTTTTACTGCAGTATACTACAGTGTAGTGTACCTCCGCTTCAAATGCTTCTCCGGCAGCAGAGGTTCCATAAAAATGCAGATGAGTTCTCTGAACTGAGTAACAGTAAGCTTGTAATAATCGGTTTGTACGCAAGCACTGCAGTCTGCTTTTGCTTTCATGTTTTCTTAACTGATTATTTAGGGGAGGCATTTTTCATGCTGCTCTCTGGAAGACTGGGGTATTTCAGTTGGCCGTAGAACCACATTGTTTCTTTCATTACGGTTTGTTTTCAAAATAATTACACTCGTAAGACACATCATTCAAGTAAATGTGGTGGGAAGAACAAAGCTGGCGTTTCAAAGTCTGTTTCAATTGATAAAGCGGCTTTACAAATGTATGGTGTAAGGCTTTGTCTTACAGACAAGAGATGTAGGAAATGCTGATGCCTTTGCTAATGTGTTAATTTGTATCGTTTTTGTTTGTGTATCTGCATCCTTGCATATGTTCACGGGTGTTTGCTGTTTGCATTACAAAGACAAACCTGTAAAGTTGACGTTGCGAATGAACTTGAGCAACATGGTTCCATTGATGGTTTCCATTTTGGAGCAGAGGCCCACTTTCCCTGGACAGAGCTCCTTATGCATGTTGTGTAAAGCGTGAGCCATGGCGTAAACTGCATCAACCACAAACTGGACCTTCCCCTCCTGCTCATAGGACGAGTCCTTCCCGATCCGCTCGTGGTCTAAAGGGACACCAAAATAAAAGCCACTGTTAAATTCAATCATTATACAGTAGCATAACCCTCATGTAATAACATCTAGTCCAAAGACAATAAACACACTTCTGTATTACAGTGAATATATCCCATTGTCTGCTGTACAACTCAAATTATAGTTCCCTTGAGACTAAAAATATAAATTTCTAACAAATATATTTATTTTTGGATAGGCTCCTTTGATATAGAATGAAAACATGACCGACCGACAGGTCTTGTTCATCTGCTTTGTTCTACTATTCATCAGAGGTTTGTTAGTCAAGGCAAGAGTATGTGTTGGAGGAGTGGAGGACGACTGGAAGACAGAGCAAGACAGGCTTAATCATTCTTTAGTATTAATGCAATTAGTTATGACAGGTGTATATTAATCATAGCCGAGGTTGTTTCAATGCTTTGGAAATGTGTTAATCACCAAGTAAGGTTTCAATTAACATCCTGGTCCTGCAATTAGCTGCTGCCTTGTCAGCGCGTTGGCATGGAGAGAGTGACACTGGGACACTCCACTGGCCTATAATCAGCTGGTCTTAGCTATTATTACAGCACAAGTGAGAAGGAAAAATCATAACCACCAGCCAAGTTGGGGGCATTGGGTCTGACTGCTCTATATAAGTGAGTTGTGATTCCGTACAGAGGCAGGACTATAGTCTAGACTCTATATTATCAGTATGCTAGACCAGAGGTTTTAGCCATTGAGAGGAGTCTGATTAAAACGATATTGGATGGAAAATGGTGAAAAATGCACAACATTTTTCTTGAAACTTCCAACATAGAAATGCTTCCAAAAAGAACTTACTGAAACGTGTTACAAATGATGGAGTCATCCATGATTCACCAAATTATATTTTGAAAGAGGAAATATTTAAGCATTTGTTTTCTTTTCAGTCTCCTCCATTTCCACTGTATTACTGTAAGAATTTTTTACTAATAATAATAATAAATGTAAAATTAACAGAATTACAGAAAGAATATTTTCAGTCTGGAAAAAAACAGGACTTGATGGTATACCAATAGAGGTATATCAGACCTTTTTTGATATACTCAAAGATCCATTATTAGCATGTTTTAATTACTCCTAAAAAATGATACTTTCAGGTACTCAACAAGAAGGTCTGATTTCATTACTTCTAAAACAGGACCCAGGTGGTAAGTATAAAGATCCAATCCATTTAAAAAACTGGAGGCCTCTTACACTTCAATGTTGCGATGCAAAAATCCTGGTGAAACACAGGCCTGGTCTTCATAGCAGATTTTGAAAAGACGTTTGATAAAGTACGACTAGAATATAAATATAAATGTCTGGGTTACATTCATTTTGGTGAATCTCTTATACAATGGGTTAAAGTTATGTACAGGAACCCCAGATGTAAAACAGTAAATAATGGTTACTTCTCAGAAAGTACTGAGCTTTTATGAGGAGTAAAACAAGGCTGTCCGTTGTCTCCATTTCTATTTATTATGGCCATTGAAATGCTAGCTATTAAAATTAGATCCAACAAGAACATCAAGGGGTTAAAAATCCAGGGAATAAAGACAATGTGTCAATGTATGCCGATGTCTCAAGTTTTTTCTTAAGTCCACAATCTGGTTCCCTGCACAGTCTCATTGAAGATCTTGATCACTTTTCTTGCCTCACTGGACTAAAACCTAATTATGACTAGTGTGTCATGTTATATATTGGATTGCTAAAAGACTGTCACGACTTCTGCCGAAGTCGTTGCCTCTCCTTGTCCGGGCGGTGTTCGGCGGTCGACGTCACCGGCCTTCTAGCCATCATCGATCCATTTTTCATTTTCCATTGGTTTTGTCTTGTCTTCCCACACACCTGTTGTCAATCCCATTCATTACCTGTTGTGTATTTAACCCTCTGTTTCCCCTCATGTGTTTGTCAGAGATTGTTTTATGTCAAGTGTTGATTCTTGGTGTATAGGTGCGCGACGGGTCCTCGTACCCATGTTTATTTTATGTATGTATATTTTCGTGTTTGGAGCATGTTATGTGGACATTTATTAAAAGTCTTCGTTTAACTCTCCTGCGCCTGACTTCCCTGCCACCTATACACACGACGTTGACAAAGACACAGTGTTTCCACTACCTTGTAGTTTACCAATAAAATGGGTGGATGGTGAAGTAGACATACATGGTGTTCACATCTCAAAAAATATAAATGAACTTTGCATTTAGTTTGCAAAAATAGATAAGATTCTGCAACCATCGAGAGGTAAATCACAATGATTAACTTCTGGGTCCTATCACAGTTTACTTACTTACTAATGGCACTGCCTACTCCAGACGACTCGTTTTTTAAACCATTTGAGCAAAACAATATGTAATTTTATTTGGAATGCTAAGCCAGACAAAATTAATGAATTAAAATGAGTTTGGGGGGGGCTAAAATGATTAAATATTAAAGCTTTAAACATCTCAATAAAAGCTTCACTCATACATAAGTTATACTTAAATCCAAAATGGTTCTCCAGTAGATTATTAAGAAAGGCTCATCCGTTGGTCAAAAATGGCCTTTTTGCCTTTATACAGATTACAATTTCTCATTCCGACTAATTGAAAATTAAATTTTGTTTAAAGTATCGCCCTTTCTTAAACAAGCTATGCAAAGCTGTTTACAATTTCAGTTTTATCCTCCAGAAAAGATAGAACAAATATTAGTACAAATGTTATGGTTAAACTCAAATATACGGACTAATAAAAAAACGTTATTTATGCAACAAAAAAAAAGGTATTATATTTATTAATGATATTATGAATATAAACAGTGGAGTTGTCACATGTGAAGCTATCGAAAATATATGGGAATGTCTGCTCAATCCAAAATTATAACCAACAGATTGCAGCAATACCACAAAAGTGGAAGAGAGTGGAAAAGGGAGAAGTCAGGGAACTTGTTTGGCTGCCATATATTAACGATACAATTGTCTGAAAGGAATTGGCATAAATAGACAAATATACCAGTTTCATTTGAGGACAAAAATGTTGACAGCTGCGCCATACAGGTTGCAAAATAAATGGGAAGAGATTTTCGATGTACCGATTCCATGGAACATGGTTTTATGAACTGGTACAAAAAAACACTTGATTCAAACTTCAAGTTTTTCAATTTAAATTATTATAKKACATTTTTGCCACCAACAGAATGCTATACAGTGGCAAGAAAAAGTATGTGAACCCTTTGGAATTATGTGGATTTCTGCATAAATTGGTAATCAAATTTGATCTGATCTTTATCTAAGTCACAACAATAGACAAACATAGTATGCTTAAACTAATAACACAGAAATGATTGTATTTTTCTTGTCTATATTGAACACATCATTTAAACATTCCCAGTGTAGGTTGGGAAAAGTATGTGAACCCCTAGGCCAATGACTTCTCCAAAAGCTAATTGGAGTCAGCTAACCTGGAGTCCAATCAATGACACAATATTGGAGATGTTGGTTAGAGCTGCCTTGCCCTATAAATAACACTCACAAAATTTGAGATTGCTATTCACAAGAAGCATTGCCTGATGTGAACCATGGCTCGAACAAAAGAGATAAGATGAAGAATTGTTCACTTGCATAAAGATGGAAAGGGTTACATAAATATCTCTACAAGCCTTGATGTTCATCAGTCCACGGTAAGGCAAACTGTCTATAAATTGAGAAATTTCAGCACTGTTGCTACTTTCCCTAGGAGTGGCCGTCCTGCAAACATGACTGCAAGAGCACAGCACAGAATGCTCAATGAGCTTAAGAAGAATCCTAGAGTGTCATCTAAAGATTTACAAAAATCTCTGGAACACGCTAACATCTCTGTTGACGAGTCTACGATACGTAAAACACTAAACAAGGATGGTGTTCATGGGAGGACACCACGGAAGAAGCCGCTGCTGTCCCAAAAAAACATTGCTGCAAGTCTGAAGTGCACCTGGATGTTCCACAGCGCTACTGACAAAATATTCTGTGGACAGATGAAACTACAGTTGAGTTGTTTGGAAGGAACACACAACACTGTGTGTGGAGGAAAAAAGGCACAGCACACCAACATCAAAACCTCATCCCAACTGTAAAGTATGGTGGAGGGAGCATCATGGTTTGGGGCTGCTTTGCTGCCTCAGGGCCTGGACAGCTTGCTATCGTCGACGGAAAAATGAATTCCCAAGTTTATCAAAACATTTTGCAGGAGAATGTTAGGCTATCTGTCCACGAATTGAAGCTCAACAGAAGTTGAGTGATGCAACAGGACAACAACCCAAAACACAGAAGTAAATCAACAACAGAATGGCTTCAACAGAAGAAAATACGCCTTCTGGAGTGGCCCAGTCAGTGTCTTCTGGAGTGGCCCAGTCACTGACCTCAACCCGATGGAGATGCTGTGGCATGACCTCAAGAGAGCAGTTCACACCAGACATCCAAACAATATTGCTGAACTGAAATAGTGTTGTAAAGAGGAATGGTCGAAAATTTCTCCTGACCGTTGTGCAGGTCTGATCCGCAACTACAGAAAACATTTGGCCAGGTTATTGCTGCCAAAGGAGGGTCAACCAGTTATTTAATCCAAGGGTTCACATACTTTTTCCACCCTGCACTGTGAATGTTTACACGGTGTGTTCAATAAAGACATGAAAACATATCATGTTTGTGTGTTAGTTTAAGCAGACTGTGTTTGTCTATTGTTGTGACCTAGATGAAGATCAGATCAAATTTTATGACCAATTCATGCAGAAATCCAGTTATTTCCAAAGGGTTCACATACTTTTTCTTGCCACTGTATATATGGGGCATACAACAATCTCAGCTCTGTATATTTTGCTGCGAAGAGACAGAATCTGTCACGCCCTGGCCTTAGTTATCTTTGTTTTCTTTATTATTTTAGTTAGGTCAGGGTGTGACATGGGGGATGTTTGTGTGTTTTTGTCTAGTCGGGGGTGTTTGTAGTGTCTAGGGGGTTTTGGTAGAGTTTATGGTGTTGTGTTCAGTGTAGGTGTCTAGGTATGTCTATGGTTGCCTGAGTGGTTCTCAATCAGAGACAGCTGTCTATCGTTGTCTCTGATTGGGAGCCATATTTTAGGCAGCCATAGGCTTAGACAGGTTGTGGGTAATTGTCTATGTCTAAACGTTAGTAGCTTGTGTCTGCACTTTCGTTTTGTAGCGTCACGGTCGTTTTTTGTTAGTTTGTAAAAGTGTTTCGTTTCGTGTTCATCTTCTCTCAATAAAAAGGAAGATGTATTCGTATCACGCTGCGCCTTGGTCCACTCTTTCACCAGAAGACGATCGTGACAGAATCACTAGATCATATATTCTGGTATTGCCCCTACGTAGCTTGTTTCTGGTAACAGGTTGAGGAATGATTTTTTTTWAAATCACAACATTCACTTAAAATAGCAGTGTTGGGACATTTGGAAAGGCACAGTCAGTCAACAAATAATACTCGAAAGAAAGGGTTTTATCTTTAGCTCACAATCTGTGGATACTATATGATTAGAAACGTTCAAAATGTACAGTTGAAGTCAGAAGTTTACATACACCTTAGCCAAATACATTTAAATTCAGTTTTTCACAACTCCTGACATTTAATTCCAGTAAAAATTCCCTGTTTTAGGTCAGTTAGGATCACCACTAAATTTTAAGAATGTGAAATGTCAGAATAATAGTAGAGAGAATGATATATTTTAGATTTGATTTATTTCTTCACATTCCCAGTGGGTCAGACGTTTACATACACTCAATTAGTATTTGGTAGCATTGCCTTTAAATTGTCTAACTTGGGTCAAACGTTTTGGGTAGCCTTCCACAAGCTTCCCACAATAATTTGGGTGAATTTTGGCCCATTCCTCCTGACAGAGCTGGTGTAACTGAGTCAGGTTTGTAGGCCTCCTTGCTCGCACACACTTTTTCAGTTCTGCCCACACATTTTCTATAGGCTGGAGGTCAGGGCTTTGTGATGGCCACTCCAATACCTTGACTTTGTTGTTCTTAAGCCATTTTGCCACAACTTTGGAAGTTATGCTTGGGTCATTGTCCATTTGGAAGACCCATTTGCGACCAAGCTTTAACTTCCTTACTGATGTCTTGAGATGTTGCTTCAATATATCCACAGAATTGTCCTTCCTCATGAAGCCATCTATTTTGTGAAGTGCACCAGTCCCTCCTGCAGCAAAGCACCCCCACAACATGATGCTGCCACCCCCGTGCTTCACAGTTGGGATGATGTTCTTCGGCTGCAGGCCTCCCCTTTTTCCTCCAAACATAACGATGGTCATTATGGCAAAACAGTTCTAATTTGTTTCATCAGACCAGAGGACATTCTCCCAAAAGTACGATTTTTGTACCCATGTGCAGTTGCAAACCGTAGTCTGGCTTTTTTATGCGGTTTTGGAGCAGTGGCTTCTCCTTGCTGAGAGGCCTTTCAGGTTATGTCGATATAGGACTCGTTTTACTGTGGATATAGATAATTTGTACCCGTTTCCTCCAGCATTTGCACAAGGTCCTTTGCTGTTGTTCTGGGATTGATTTGCACTTTTCACACCCAAAGTACGTTCATCTCTAGGAGACAGAACGTGTCTCCTTCCTGAGCGTATGACGGCCTGTGTGGTCCATGGTGTTTATACTTTCGTACTATTGTTTGTACAGATGAACGTGGTATCTTCAGGCGTTTGGAAATTGCTCCCAAGGATGAACCAAACTTGTGGAGGTCTACAATGTTTTTTCTGAGGTCTTGGTGATTTCTTAGATTTTCCCATGATGTCAAGCAAGAGGCACTACGTTTGAAGGTAGGCCTTGAAATACATCCACAGGTACACCGTCCAATTGACTCAAATGATGTCAATTAGCCTATCAGAAGCTTCTAAAACCATGACATAATTTTCTGGAATTGTCCAAGCTGTTTAAAGGCACAGTCAACTTAGCGTATGTAAACTTCTGACCCACTGGAATTGTGATACAGTGACTTATAAGTGAAATAATCTGTCTGTAAACAATTGTTGGAAAAATTACTTGTGTCATGCACAAAGTAGATGTCCTAACCGACTTGCCAAAACTATAGTTTGTTAACAAGACATTTGTTGAGTGGTTGAAAAACAAGTTTTAATGACTCCAACATAAGTGTATGTAAACTTCCGACTTCAACTGTATGTAAAACATCACAGCACAATTGAAAAAATATATGGCACATGGAATCCAAACGAGGGTGGTCTATGGTGATAGGTGGGATGGGCTGAGAGTGGCGGGATGAAAGAGCTTATGTTTGGTAATGTATCTATGTGATTGCTTTATTGAAAAGTACCATATATGCTAAATGTATATGAAAACATGTACAGTTCCAGTCAAAAGTTGACAACTACTCATTCAAGGATTTCTTTATTTATATTATTTTCTACATTGTAGAATAAAAGTGAAGACATCAAAACTATGAAATAACACATATGGAATAATGTACGTAGTAATGTAGTAACCACAAAAGTGGTTACATATTTTTTTTATATATTTGAGATTCTTCAAAACAGCCGGCCTTTGCCCCTTGGCTTTCTCTCAACCAGCTTTCACCTGGAATGCTTTTCCAACAGTCTTGAAGGAATTGACACATATGCGGAGCACTTGTTGGCTGCTTTTCCTTCACTCTGTGGTCCAACTCATCCTAAACCATCTCAATTGGGTTGCGGTTGGGTGATTGTGGAGGCCGGGTCATCCGATGCAGCACTCCATCACTCTCCTTCCTGGTCAAATAACCCTTACACAGCCTGAGGGTGTGTTGGGTCATTGTCCTGTTGAAAAACAAATGATAGTCCCACTAAGCTTAAACCATATGGGATGATTTATCACTGCAGAATGCTGTGGTAGCCATGCTGGTTAAGTGTGTCTTAAATTCTAAATGAATCACGAACAGTGTCACCAGGAAAGCACCCCCACACACCTCCTCCATGCTTCACGGTCGGGACCACACATGCGGAGATCATCCGTTAACCTACTCTGCATCTCACAAAGACACGGCGGTTGGAACCAAAAATCAAAAATAAGGACAGATTTCCACAAGTCTTATGTCGATTGCGCGTGTTTCTTGGCCCAAGCAAGTATCTTCTTATTGGTATCCTTTAGGAGTGTTTTCTTTGCATCAATTCGACAATGAAGGCCTGATTCTGTGACGTGGTAAGGTTGGTCCTGGTGCAGAAAAGAGACCAGACGAGGAATCAGTGGTTAAGGATAAACATAATACTTTACTGCGATACAGTAGCTGCAGGATCACAGGACGCTTGAAAACCCAACAACCACTAAGTCTCAAAAACTCACTCAGGAAATGACCACACATGGTAAACAATTCAAGGACCACAGAAAACACACCTCTTTTAACAGGGACAAAATCATGAAATAATAAAGACACACCTGAGTCAAATAAAAGTCTCTAGGGCGGTCTGTGCCGCACTCTGGTGCCAGGAGGAACAATGACAGATTCACACAGTCTCCTCTGAACAGTTGATGTTGAGATGTGTCTGTTACTTGAACTATGTGAAGCATTTATTTGGACTGCAATTTCTGAGGCTGGTAACTCTAATGAACTTATCCTCTGCAGCAGGGGTAACTCTGGGTCTTCCTTTCCTGTGGCGGTCCTCATGAAAGCCAGTCTCATCATAGCGCTTGATGGTTTTTGCGACTGCACTTGAAGAAACGTTAAAAGTTCTTGAAATGTTCCGCATTGACTGACCTTCATGTCTTAAAGTAATGATGGACTGTTGTTTCTCTTTGCTTATTTGAGCTGTTATTGCCATAATATGGACTTGGTCTTTTACCAAATAGGYCTATCTTCTGTATACCACCCCTACCTTGTCACAACACAACTGATTGGCTCAAACGCATTAAGAAGGAAAAAATGTACAAAAATTAACAAGGCACACCTGTTAATTGAAATGCATTCCAGACTACCTCATGAAGCTGGTTGAGAGAATAATAAAAAAAAAAAGGAATTTTGTGAAGCCTAATGACAGAAACTAAGGAAGAACAAAAGCTTATAACTGTTCACTCAGCTCCGGTAAAATAGTCAACAACAAAATAATCTCCTTGCTGTTGTTGATGTAGCCATCACTAGCCTTACATTAATGATTGGCCCAGCGTCGTCCGGTTTATGGTTTGGCTGGGGTAGGCCATCATTGTAAATAAGAATTTGTTCTTAATTAACTGACTTGCCTAGTTAAATAAAACTTAAATAAAAAATAAATCAATAAAAAATGAATAGATAGTTACTCTTTTTGGCCTACTGCTAAAACAGAACATGTCTACAAAGGCAAGGACATCAGTGGATTAGAAGTCACATTCAGACTCTAACAACACCACTAAACAGGAGCCCCATCTGGCTCTTGTATCTGTAATTATTATTTCAATATTAAAAAGTGTTTTTACCTCCCTGGGGATTGAATTATGTCATCTATAAGACATGCTGAACAAAGTTTAACAGGATTGAAACCATTATCAGACCGATGCAATGAGTTGAGTCATATAGCTAATATGAACACTGTCACAGCACACATTTTAATAAATGTCAGTGAAGATCATTAAAAGTAGCATCCTTGCCCCGTAAAATCATTAGCGGAGAACCAGAGTTTGGAGGAACTAGCGAGGGGAGTAGGATATGGGCAACGTGTAAAGGCACTGACAGCTGATCCTTAAGGTACTGTAACAGATCCCATCTGCCACTCTTTTATCCTGCATGATCAATTTCTCATCATGCGATTCAGGTAAAATCAACAGGATCTACGTCCTCTGAGACAGTACAAACACTCCTAGTCAATTTAAGGATTTTGTCAGATTGCTAACTGAGATTCTCATTGCTTGATGTTTATTGCTCGTGGAATTAAATGAGTAGACTGGATAACCTCTCAGAATCATGCTTGAGATAAAGTGGAAGATTGGGGGGAGAAAATATATAGTACTATTTTTCATAGAATTTCTACTAAACTTTACCCATGGCCATGCCTCTGTAAGTATGTGAAAGTACATGTATTGTACATTCATACTGTCATATTCAGACTTACCAAATCCCTCCTTGCAAGTGATACAGGGGGAGGCAACATTTGACATAATCAGTATAGTTCTCTCATGTCCATTTGGAAAGTGGTCTCTGTGCCAGGAGCCAGACGTCATCCCTGATGAATGGGAGGGACCTTGTCACATATTACTCTTGCATTCGGTAAGTAAGGACTCTACTGCCCAGTGTTGACGGCTGTAATAAAAATCAACAGCCAGTGCCATCTAGGGGATGACCTCTCTGCCCACTTCTCCCCCTTTTCCTCTCCCTTCAGACCCATGCTCCAGTTCCAGCTCCAGGTCTAACTCTCTCATCTCACTTTGTCTCTTATTGCCTAAACCACTGGTTCCCCAAATGTAAACAAGACATAGAATGTATAATAGGATGAAGAAAAACAGGATGGAGTAATTGATAAAGTTGCTCAGCGTTTTGTTTTACATGGCCATTTCTTATCTAAACATAAGTACTTAATGTTAACAAATGCTGGCTGTGAACAGATATATATATATWTTTTTTTCTCTTGCTGCTTCTATATGCAGTCTGAATCTGTATTTGCCCAGGCTTGGAGAAGCAATTTAACATCTCTGACAAGACTTTGAATGCTTGAATAAAAAATGTCCAGTTATGGTCCTGTACTTGTTTGCCACTGGTATACCAATCATAAGAGAACACACACGCACACACACAAACCCACACATACCTACCTCAGTTGTGGTAAATATTTTCACATTAATGGGACGAATAATTTTAAATCCCAGGATGAGGAGGCTCTGATCACTGAACAGGGTTTTGCTGCTCATTTGCGGCAATAAATTACATTCCCCAAAGGTTTCGCATATTAAGTCTTCTTTTGTTTTTCCTTCACCGAAATGCACTCGAAATGCATTGCAGATGAGTTGAGCATCATAGAAGTTTTGGGCTGCTAGCATCATATCCACTGCCGACAATGGTCCTATACCAGCTTGTCCACAGTGGTTGTGGGTGCCTGCTAGCTGCTGCTCAAAATTAAACAATATATTTTTCACTGATCATGAAGTCACATCTAACCCAGCGTATTATGCATTTTCTTGTATCAAACAAAACCATTATGCACAGCTTTACAATAATTTCACCTGGATGAATACACCGTTGACACTCTCTTGCCTGCATATAAAATACAGCACTTCAAAGAAATTAACAATGTGTGCTAGATTGGGAAGGTTTGAACAGGTTGAGACAATCTGCTCTCCTCGTAGTGGGCTGACATTTATTGGATGTTAAAGGAAGAAAAGAAGAAGGCTGAATACTAGGTTTGACGTGCTGCCTGGCAGACTGGAGAGTGCCTGCTGTGAAACTTTTGTGTCTTTGTATTGTTAATCCAGGGACAGCATCAAGGTGGGCCTTGAGAGTTTGAAAGAAAAAGAGGAGTCAGAAGAGGCCAGGTGATGTGTGAGCATACAGATGTAGGATCTTCATTTGAGCCAGTTAGCTACAGCAAGAAAATATTCCTGCAGCAACAGGAAATGTGAATTAATATATGGATTATAATTAATGGACTTTTTCGGTTTGAAATCAGGTCTGAAATTTAAAAGTGGAAATTACAAACTTCAGAAGCATTTTAAAATCTTTATAAAGTTTTAAATTGCATTCAGGAAAGTTCTCCTGCAACTGGTTGATGAAATTAAGATTCTACATTTGTACACACATAATTCCACTGAATGAAGGCTGATGTATTTTGATACATGATTAATTTGCTCTGAGACAGGCTATAAATATATAGGGGTTCCTAATGTTTTGTACACTCAGTGTATATACATATATACATATATACACTACCGTTCAAAAGTTTGGGGTCACTTAGAAATGTCCTTGTTTTTGAAAGAAAAGCAACATTTTTGTCCATTAAAATAACACAAATTGATCAGAAATACAGTGTAGAACAAGAACAAGAATAGACTGACGAGTTTCAGAAGAAAGGTCTTTGTTTCTGGCCATTTTGAGCCTGTACTCAAACCCACAAATGCTGACGCTCCAGATACTCAACTAGTCTAAAGAAGGCCAGTTTTATTGCTTTTTTAATCAGTACCACAGTTTCAGCTGTGCTAACATAATTGCAAAGGGTTTTGTAATGATCAATTAGCCTTTTAAAATTATAAACTTGGATTAGCTAACAAAATGTGCCATTGTAACATAGGAGTGATGGTTGCTGATAATGGGCCTCTGTACGCCTATGTAGATATTCCATAAAAATTCTGCCGTTTCCAGCTACAATTGTCATTTACAACATTAACAATGTCTACACTGTATTTCTGATCAATTTTATGTCATTTTAATGGACAGAAAATGAGCTTTTCTTTCAAAAACAAGGACATTTCTAAGTGACCCCAAACTTTTGAACGGCAGTGTATATACAATATATATAAACACAGCAAAATATATAAACACAGCAAATATATATATAAACACAGCAAAAAAAGAAACGTCCCTTTGTCAGGACCCTGTCCTTCAAAGATAATTCGTAAAAATCCCAAAACTTCACAGATCTTCATTGTAAAGGGTTTAAACACTGTTTCCCAAGCTTGTTCAATGAACCATAAACAATTAATGAACATGCACCTGTGGAACGGTCGTTAAGACACTAACAGCTTACAGACGGTAGGCAATTAAGCTCACTGACTCTGAAAAACACCAAAAGAAAGATGCCCAGGGTGCCTGCTCTGCGTGAACGTGCCTTAGGCATGCTGCAAGGAGGCATGAGGACTGCAGATGTGGCCAGGGCAATAAATTGCAATGTCCGTACTGTGAGATGCCTAAGACAGCGCTACAGGGAGACAGGACGGACAGCTGATTGTGCTCGCAGTGGCAGACCACGTGAAACAACACCTGCACAGGATTGGTACATCCGAACATCACACCTGCGGGACAGGTACAGGATGGCAACAACAACTGCCCGAGTTACAACAGGAACGCACAATCCCTCCATCAGAGCTCAGACTGTCCGCAATAAGTTGAGAGAGGTTGGACTGAGGGCTTGTAGGCCTGTTGTAAGGCAGGTCCTCACCAGACATCACCGGCAACAACATCGCCTATGGGCACAAACAGGGAACACATCCTCCTCCCTCATGTGGTACCCTTCCTGCAGGCTCATCCTGACATGACCCTCCAGCATGACAATGCCACCAGACATACTGCTCGTTCTGTGCAGGATTTCCTGCAAGACAGGAGTGTCAGTGTTCTGCCATGGCCAGCGAAGAGCCCGGATCTCAATTCCATTGAACACATCTGGGACCTGTTGGATCGGAGGGTGAGGGCTAGTGCCATTCCCCCCAGAAATGTCTGGGAACTTGCAGGTGCCTTGGTGGAAGAGTGGGGTAACATCTCACAGCAAGAATGAGCAAATCTGGTGAGGTCCATGAAGAGGAGATGCACTGCAGTACTTAATGCAGCTGGTGGCCACACCAGATACTGACTGTTACTTTTGATTTCCCCCCCCTCCCTTTGTTCAGAGACATTATTCCATTTCTGTTAGTCACATGTCTGTGGAACTTGTTCAGTTTATGTCTCAGTTGTTGAATCTTTTTATGGTCATAGAAATATTTACACATGTTAATTTTGCTGAAAATAAACGCAGTTGACAGTGAGAGGACGTTTCTTTTTTTGCTGAGTTTATATATAGTTTACTACGTATGCAGTGCCATAACCTTTTCTTGTCTAAAGAAATACACTGGATTTATAATGTTTTGCATTTTGAAATAATTCAGCAGCGAGAGAGAGAGAGAGAGAGGAGGGTCCTGAACCTATTGTTTACAATACAGTGGTAGCAAATGAAAAGCTTATCCAGCTATGAAGCATATTTTCTGTCTCAGACTGTTTCACTGGAGGTATTACTCCTGTTATGGGCTCTTGACAGTAAGATACTGTATGCAATGAATGTTTTTGAGGATTCCTCTGGTGTTTCTTCTGAAAATGTATTGAGCTAATTGGAAGTCAAAGGCCATTTTAAATAAGCAGTGCTAGTTGGAAGTGTCTATAGTAAAAAAGAGTAGGATGTATCCCTATGCCAAGTTTCAAAACACAACTATACAATTCTAATTAGACTGTCGACTGACTTTGATAAATGCTGATTCCACTGAAGCTAAGGCAGAAACCTACTGTACTGATGTGTTCTCCCTGTATACCCAACAGCTTATGGCCATTGCCTTCTGATGTGGATTTATGCTGTATGTTTCTCAGTAATCATTAGTGGTATACTTTTTACCCCAAGAGAGAGTTTGTTTGTAATTGCTTCTTTAGACTCTAAATTACAGTTTTTTTGTCCCAGAAGGAGAACTATATTGTTGTGTGTTTAAACACTGAAATGGTGTAAAGACGCAGCAGGCAATAAATCCAACCGTCAGAAACCCAACCATTCACCCACCACATAATTTCATGGGGAATATTACATTTTCAAAAGTAGAGCTAAATCAAGCGTGGTATATGAGTGACATCAGTTGTGCATATGGCAGTCGGGAGTCACTCTGCTCTTTCCCCCTAGTAGGTTTGGAACCTTGCACTTGATTGAACATGAAAGGCTGAACATCAAGTGAGCTGGTGCCACCATGGCACTGACTTTGATGTGGAAGGCTGTCATATAGCAGGGTGCTTCTTTCCAATATATCGTTAAGAAGAATTGGCCTCATCTCCCTTAAGCTCAAAACAGACAGACTACAGTTCATGTCATCCTCGCTAAAAAATACATTTTCAGTCATGTTAGGAAACTGTTGCGAGCAATGTCGTGGGCTTGTTCAGTTATTATGCCATAGTGGTTACAAGTAGAATGACTGAACTGCTGACTCCACATTCAATCGTGAGGCCCTTTCTTAACAAGTCAGTTTTTTTCGTCTGAATAATTCGGACAAAAATAAATAACTAGACATAAATACTTGCACGTCTTGTGAATGAATTTATTTATTTCTCTCTGCCTGTTTTTTTGCAAGGCATCATTGCAGCAATATCAATTTAGCCAATGCATCAGAGCTACACTTCGCTCTCGCCATTCAAACTTCCCCACCAGTTCATTGCCAACACTGTAGCCTATTTTATAGCCATTCAGCAATCAAGATGATTTTACACCATAATTTGCAAATAAATTCATTAAAAATCCTACAATGTGATTTTCAGGATTTTTTTTTCTCATTTTGTCTGTCATAGTTGAAGTGTACCTATGATGAAAATTACAGGCCTCTCTCATCTTTTTAAGTGGGAGAACATGCACAATTGGTGGCTGACTAAATACTTTTTTGCCCCACTGTACGTGCTTATAGTTTGTCCACTTTATTATCCAGCGATTGTAAGTTGGCCAATAGTACCAATAGCAAAGGCAGATTAGCCACTCGTCGCCGGATCCTCACAAGGCACCCCAATCTCCTTCCGCAAAACCTACGTCTCTTTCTCCTACGAATGACCGGGATGAGGGCCTGTTCGGGTGTCTGGAGTAAATCCCTATCGTCTGACTCATTAAAGAAAAATTCTTTGTCCAATTCAAGGTGAGTAATTGCTGTTCTGATGTCCAGAATCTCTTTTCAGTCATAAGAGACAATAGCAGCAACATTACATGCAAAATAAGTTACAAACAATTTGAAAAAACAAACAAAATAGCATGGTTGGTTAAGAGCCCATAAAATGGCATCCACCGCTCCAGCGCAATTCGTAACATATTGTACGCTTAGTACATTTGTAACATATAATATGAATTGTAAGTTGTGACATATCATACGAAATGGGTGATGGACATCCACAAATTAATACATACCATACAAAACATAACATATCATACTAAATGGAGTGTCTCAGATTTACATACAGAATAATAAGAATTCTCTGAGACCAGGATGCAACAAGTTAGAAGTTAGTACTGTAAATTAATGCAACGACTTGTATAGCCTATATATTAGGCTATATAGTATAGGCCTGCTAAAGTGAATTTGGGTGTCAACCTAACAAATTAAACTATAGCAAGTGCATCGGTGATGTTGTACCCACAGCGTCTAATAAAACATTCCCCAACCAGAAACCGTGGATTGATGGCAGCATTCGCGCAAAACAGAAAGCACGAACCACTGCTTTTAATCAGTGCAAGGTGACCGAAACATGACCGAATACAAACAGTGTAGCTATTCCCTCCGCAAGGCAATCAAACAAGCTAAGCGTCAGTATGGAGACAAAGTAGAGTCGCAATTCAACAGCTCAGACATGAGAGGTATGTGGCAGGGTCTACAGTCAATCACGGACTACAAAAGAAAAACTAGCCCCGTCGCGGACCACGATGTCTTGCTCCCAGACAGACTAAACAACTTCTTTGCTCGCTTTGAGGACAATACAGTGCTACTGACACGGCCCGCTACCAAAACCTGCGGGCTCTCCTTCACTGCAGCCAACCTGAGTAAAACATTGAAACATGTTAACCCTCGCAAGGCTGCAGGCCCAGACGGCATCCCCAGCCGCGTCCTCAGAGCATGCGCAGACCAGCTGGCTGGTGTGTTTACGGACATATTCAATCAATCCTTATCCCAGTCTGCTGTTCCCACATGCTTCAAGAGGGCCACCATTGTTCCTGTTCCCAAGAAAGCTAAGGTAACTGAGCTAAATGACTATCGCCCCGTAGCACTCACTTCCGTCATCATGAAGTGCTTTGAGAGACTAGTCAAGGACCATATCACCTTCACCCTACCTGACACCCTAGACCCATTCCAATTTGCTTACCGCCCCAATAGGTCCACAGACGACGCAATCACAATCACACTGCACACTGCCCTAACCCATCTGGACAAGATGAATAACTATGTAAGAATGCTGTTCATCGACTACAGCTCAGCATTTAACACCATAGTACCCTCCAAACTCGTCATTAAGCTCGAGACCCTGGGTCTCAACCCCGCCCTGTGCAACTGGGTCCTGGACTTCCTGACGGGCCGCCCCCAGGTGGTGAGGGTAGGTAACAACATCTCCACCCCGCTGTTCCTCCCCACAAGGGTGCGTTCTCAGCCCTCTCCTGTACTCCCTGTTCACCCACGACTGTGTGGCCATGCACACCTTCAACTCAATCATCAAGTTTGCAGACGACACTACAGTGGTAGGCTTGATTACCAACAACGACGAGGCGGCCTACAGGGAGGAGGTGAGGGCCCTCGGAGTGTGGTGTCAGGAAAATAACCTCACACTCAATGTCAACAAAACAAAGGAGATGATCGTGGACTTCAGGAAACAGCAGTGGGAGCACCCCCCTACCCACATCGACGGGACAGTAGTGGAGAGGGTGGAAAGTTTTAAATTCCTCGGCGTACACATCACGGACAAACTGAAATGGTCCACCCACACAGACAGCGTGGTGAAGAAGGCGCAGCAGTGCCTCTTCAACCCCAGGAGGCTGAAGAAATGTGGCTTGTCACCAAAAACACTCACAAACTTTTACATATGCACAATCGAGAGCATCCTGTTGGGCTGTATCACCGCCTGGTAAGGCAACTTTATTTACATTTTTTATTTCACCTTTATTTAACCAGGTAGGCTAGTTGAGAACAAGTTCTCATTTACAACTGCGACCTGGCCAAGATAAAGCATAGCAGTGTGAACAGACAACAACACAGAGTTACACATGGAGTAAACATTAAACAAGTCAATAACACAGTAGGGGGAAAAAATGAGTCTATATACATTGTGTGCAAAAGGCATGAGGAGGTAGGCAATAAAGAGGCCATAGGAGCGAATAATAACAATTTAACAGATTAACACTGGAGTGATAAATGAGCATATGATCATGTGCAAGTAGAGATACTGGTGTGCAAAAGAGCAGAAAAGTAAATAAATAAAAACAGTAAGGGGATGAGGTAGGTAAATTGGGTGGGCTGTTTACAGATGGACTATGTACAGCTGCAGCGATCGGTTAGCTGCTCAGATAGCAGTTGTTTAAAGTTGGTGAGGGAAATACAAGTCTCCAACTTCAGCGATTTTTGCAATTCGTTCCAGTCACAGGCAGCAGAGAACTGGAAGGAAAGGCGGCCAAATGAGGTGTTGGCTTTTGGGATGATCAGTGAGATATACCTGCTGGAGCGCGTGCTACGGGTGGGTGTTGTTATCGTGACCAGTGAACTGAGATAAGGCGGAGCTTTACCTAGCATGGACTTATAGATGACCTGGAGCCAGTGGGTCTGACAAATATGTAGCGAGGGCCAGCCGACTAGAGCATACAGGTCGCAGTGGTGGGTGGTATAAGGTGTTTTAGTAACAAAATGGATGGCACTATGATAAACTGCATCTAGTTTGCTGAGTAAAGTATTGGAAGCTATTTTGTAGATGACATCGCCGAAGTCGAGGATCGGTAGGATAGTCAGTTTTACTAGGGTAAGTTTGGCGGCGTGAGTGAAGGAGGCTTTGTTGCGAAATAGAAAGACGATTCTTGATTTTATTTTGGATTGAAGATGTTTAATATGAGTCTGGAAGGAGAGTTTACAGTCTAGCCAGACACCTAGGTATTTATAGATGTCCACATATTCTAGGTCGGAACCGTCCAGGGTGGTGATGCTAGTCGGGCGGGCGGGTGCAGGCAGCGAACGGTTGAAAAGCATGCATTTGGTTTTACTAGRGTTTAAGAGCAGTTGGAGGCCACGGAAGGAGTGTTGTATGGCATTGAAGCTCGTTTGGAGGTTAGATAGCACAATGTCCAAGGAAGGGCCAGAAGTATACAGAATGGTGTCGTCTGCGTAGAGGTGGATCAGGGAATCGCCCGCAGCAAGAGCACCATCATTGATATATACAGAGAAAAGAGTCGGCCCGAGAATTGAACCCTGTGGTACCCCCATAGAGACTGCCAGAGGACCGGACAACATGCCCTCCGATTTGACACACTGAACTCTGTCTGCAAAGTAGTTGGTGAACCAGGCAAGGCAGTCATRAGAAAAACCGAGGCTACTGAGTGCCGATAAGAATATGGTGATTGACAGAGTCGAAAGCCTTGGCCAGGTCGATGGGCTCGATGGGCTCTGCCCATAACCTTAAGACTCTCCAGAGGGTAGTGAGGTCTGCACAACGTATCACCGGGTGCAAACTACCTGCCCTCCAGGGCACCTACACCACCCGATGTCACAGGAAGGCAAGATCATCAAGGACAACAACCACCCGAGCCACTGCCTGTTCACCCCACTATCATCCAGAAGGCGAGGTCAGTACAGGTGCATCAAAGCAGGGATCGAGAAACTGAAAAACAGCTTCTATCTCAAGACCATCAGACTGTTAAACAGCCATCACTAACATTGAGTGGCTGCTGCCAACATACTGACTGAACTCTAGCAACTTTAATAATGAAAAAATTGACGTAGTAATTGTATCACCAGCCACTTTAAACAATGCCACTTTATATAATGTTTACATAACCTACATTACTCATCTCATATGTATATACTGTACTCTATACCATCTACTGAATCTTGCCTATGCCGTTCGGCCATCACTCATTCATATATTTTTATGTACATATTCTTATTCATTCCTTTACACTTGTAAAGTGCAGTTGTTGTGAAATTGTTAGGTTACATTACTTGTTAGATATTACTGCATGGTCGGAACTAGAAGCACAAGCATTTCGCTACACTCGCATTAACATCTGCTAACCATGTGTATGTGACAAATAATATTTTTATTTGATTTATAGGCAACCCTAAAAGACAGACAAATAAATATCCGCCAGATTTTTAACCTTATCAATAAGTGGTTGCACAGATTGTTTTTTATTTCATCCATTTTAGAATAAGGCTGTACTATAACAACATGTGGAAAAAGTCAAAGGGTCTGAATACTTTCTGAAGGCACTGTAGATTAAGCACTCACTCAGAGTAAATATGTTGTCAACATAACCACCCATTGCTTCACTAAAATTGATAAACGGCTGATCATTAGGCAGGTTGCATGCATGTGTTTCTATTTTCTAATGGTTGTCAATTTAATCTTCATGCCTATCACAGCTGCCTCTATCTCCTCCTTAAAACTTTCCTGGTCAATTTATATGATTATGTGATTGATTTATATGATTGATTAAGCATGATCCTATAATGGAGACTAGATTTTGATATCCTACAGAAATGATTTGAAGCTGAGGCAAGGTTTATAATATGTTTTTGGGAAAGTTAAAATGGGATTTGCTTATGTGTCTGAGTGAGATGCGTCTTTGTTTGATGGGTCGTTTTAGGTGGGTGGGTGTGCATACATGTAAGTAGTAAGTAGCCTTGCACGAGCGAGCCAGGTCGACTCATAGGTTTCTGTAGTGTGATGCAGCCTGATGTACAAATACACCCCCTGGATAGAACGCTAGTCTATCGCAGGGCCTTATCCCCAATCTATCTCCTTAATGCTGAGTGCCAAGCGGAGACGCATCAGGTCCCATTTTCACAGTCTTTGGTATGACTCGGCCAGGGATTGAACTCACAACCTTCCAATCTCAGGGCGGACACTAACCACAAGGCCACTGAGTTGTCATGTTCACTATTTCTCTATGTCCATTCAGAAAGTGTCCTAAAATAGGCCTGTCTGGATTTCATCTCTTTAAAGAGATAGAAAGAAAGCTGTAGGCAGTCAGCGTCATGGTCAGTATACTGTATGTGCGAGGAACGACGACAGGTGCCAGTTGTGTTTCCTTTCTTATTAACCTCTTGGAAATAGGGGGGGCCCTTTTCACTTCTGGATAAAATTGTGCCCAATTTAAATGGCCTCGTACTCTGTCCTAGATCATATGATATGCATGTTATTACTACTATTGGATAGAAAACACTCTGACGTTTCTAAAACTGTTTGAATTATATCTGTGAGTAAAACAGAACTCATTTGGCAGGCAAACTTCTTGAAAATTCTGAAATGGGTCTCTGTGAAAGGCTTCGCCTATTCAATTGTCTTGTATTTATGGATCTGTATGCACTTCATAGCCTTGCTGCTATTCCAGTTTCAGCTGTTCTGCCTGCGGTTATGGAACCGCCACCTGTCCCAGACCTGTTGTTTTTCAACTCTTGATGATCGGCTATGAAAAGCCAACGGAAAATTATTCATGATTATTATTTGACCATGCTTGTCACTTATGAACATTTTTGAACATCCTGGCATAGTTCTGTTATAATCTCCACCCGGCACAGCCAGAAGAGGACTGGCCACCCCTCATAGCCTGGTTCCTCTCTAGGTTTCTTCCTAGGTTTTGGCCTTTCTAGGGAGTTTTTCCTAGCCACCGTGCTTCTACACCTGCATTACTAGCTGTTTGGGGTTTTAGGCTGGGTGTCTGTACAGCACTTCGAGATATTAGCTGATGTACGAAGGGCTATATAAAATAAAATTGATTGAAATTGATTGAATGCGTTAGGTAGACACGAAGAAATGCTCCGTCTGGGACGTTATTGGATATATTTGTGAAAAACATACTAAAGATGGATTCTCAACTGAGTTTGACCAGTTTATTCGACTTTTATTATCACTTTTTGATTTTTTCGTTCACGCGTAAAATCTTCATGGACACGTGAGCTACACCATGCTAGCCAAAGTTTCTAATTCAACAGAAGAAATGGACATTCTAAAACAAAACAACGATTTATTGTGGAACTAGGATTCATGGCACTGCATTCTGATGAAAGTTCATCAAAGGTAAGGGAATATTTATGATGTTATTTCGTATTTTTGTGGACTCTTTGGACTCCAACATGGCGGAGAATGGCTGAGCGCTGTCTCAGATTATTGCATGCTGTGCTTTTTACTAAAGTACTTTTTTTTTAAATCTAACACAGCGGTTGCATTAAGAACCAGTGTATCTTTAATTATATGTGCACCATGTATTTTTCAGCAAAGTTTATGATGAGTTTTTCTGTTAGATTACGTGGCTGTCTAAAATTTCTCCGGACATTTTGGTGCCATTTGTGACCATGGCGGCAATGTAAAACCAGGACATCCATCAAATTGGTAGACTCACAAGCTTGATGTAGTCATTGCGTGCAATGAATATGGAGAAATACTTAACTTTTTACTACTAAGTGAATTTGTCCCAATACTTTTGCTCACCTAAAATGAACAAAAAGTTGACAGCTGAAAGCCTGCACTTTAACCTCCTAGTCATCGTTTGATTTCAAATCCAAAACGTTTGAAGTACACAGCCAAAAGAAGAAGAAATGCTTCACTGTCCCAATAATTACGGAGGGCACTGTAGCATTGGATGTAAAGCCATAACACATTATAATCAATCATGTCAAAAGTCAAAAGCTGTACTGAAGTCTAACAAAACAGCTCCCACCAGATTCTTATTATACATTTATTTCAGCCAATCTTCAGTCATTTGTGTAAGTGTGAAGTGATGAGTGCCCTTCCCTTTCAGCATGCTGAAATTCAGTTGTTCATTTGTTTACTGTGAAATAGCATTTTATCTGGTCAAATATCATTTTTTCCAAAAGTTTACTAAGGGTTGGTAGCAAGCCTGATTGGTCAGCTGTTTGAGCCAGTAAAGGGTGCTTTGCTATTTTGGGTAGTGGAATGACTTTTGCTTCCCTCCAGGCCCGAGGGCACACTTTCCTGTAAGCTTGGACCAAAGAGATGGCGAAGTGGCCATATAGTCCACTATCATCCTCACTAATTTTCCATCCAAGTTGTCAGACCCAGCTGGCTTGTCATTGCTGGTAGACAGAAATTATATTTTCACCTCTTCCACACTCACTTTACAAAATTCTAAATTACAATGCTTGTCTTTCATAATTTGGTTAGTTATGAATGGATGTGTAGGATCAGAGTTTGTCATGCATAAGTTTGCTAATCTTGCCAATTAAAAAAATTATTAAAGTAGTTGGCAATATCAATGGGTTTTGTGATGAATGAGCCATCTGAATCAATGAAGGATGGAACCGAGATAGCCTTTTTGCCCAAAAAGTCATTCAAGGTGATTCAAAGTTTTCTTACTATCATTCTTTCTATAATTTATCTTTGTTTCATAGTGCAGTTTCTTCTACTTTTCTTTTTGTCACATGATTTCTCAATTTACAGCACGTTTGACAATCAGCTGTGCAGTCAGACTGATTTGTAATAATTTTTGCCTCGTCTCTTTCAAGCATACCATTTTTTCATTCTTCATCAATCCACAGGGATTTAACAGTTTTACAGTCATTTTCTTAATCGATGCATGCTTATTAGTAACTTGAATAAGCAATTTCATAAATGCGTCAAGTGTAGCGTCTGGGTGGTCCTCATTACACACAACAGACCAGAAAGTATTCTTTACATCTTCAACATAGGAATCACTACAAAACCTTGTGTATGATCTCTTATACATTATATAGGCCCAGCCTTTCGAGCTTTAGTTTTCCTAGATATGGCTACTATATTATGATCACTAGAGCAGATTTCTGCATCATTTGTAAAGATGTGATCAATACATGTGGATGATTTCAATCCTGTGCTATTTGTAAATATCCTGGTAGGATTACCGATAACCTGAACCAGGTTGCAGGCACTGGTTACAGTTTGAAGCTTTTTCTTGAGTGGACAGTTTGATGAGAGCCAGTCAATATTTAAGTCACCCAGAAAATATTCCTCTCTGTTAATATCACATACGTTATCAAGCATTTCACACATATTTTTTCCAGATACTCACTGTTAGCACTTGGTGGTCTACAGCAACTTCCCACAAGAATATGCTTTAGATGAGGCAGGTGAATAGCATTGGACATGCTTTAAGTTTTACAGGAATAAGACTGAATATAAACAGCTACACCGCCACCATTGACATTTCTGTCTCTTCTGTAGAAGTTATAACCATATACTGCTCACACTGCTTTGCACACTCTTGGCATTCTCTCAACCAGCTTCACCTGGAATGTTTTTCTAGCACACTGAGCACTTGTTGGCAGCTTTTCCTTCACTCTGCGGTCCAACTCATCCCAAACCATCTCAATTGGGTTGAGGTTGGGTGATTGTGGAGGCTGGGTCATTTGATGCAGCACTCATCACTCTCCTTGGTCAAATAGCCCTTACTGTACACAGCTTTGATGTGTGTTTTGTGTCATTGTCCTGTTGAAAAACAAATGATAGTCCCACTATGCGCAAACCAGATGGGATGGAGTAACGCTGCAGAATGCTGTGGTAGCCATGCTGGTTAAGTGTGCCTTGAATTCCAAATAAATCACAAACAGTGTCACCAGCAAAGCATCCCCACACCATCACACCTCCTCCTCCATGCTTCACGGTGGGAACTCCACATGCAGAGATCATCCGTTCACCTACTCTGCATCTCACAAATACACAGCAGTTGGAACCAAAAATCTCAAATTTGGACTAATCAGACCAAAGGACAGATTTTCACCGGTCTAATGTCCATTGCTTGTGTTTCTTGGCCAAAGCAAATCTCTTATTATTATTGGTGTCCTTCCTTCGACCAGGAAGGCCTGATTTACACAGTATCCTCTGAACAGTTAATGTTGAGATGTGTCTGTTACTTGAACTCTGTGAATAATTTTTGGGGGTTGCAATCTGAAGTGCAGTTAACTAATTAACTTATCCTCTGCAGTAGAGGTAAATCTGGGTCTTCCTTTCCTGTGGCGGTCCTCATGAGAGCCAGTTTCATCATAGCGCTTGATGGTTTTTGCCACTGCACTTGAAGTTCCAGATTGACTGACCGTCATGTCTTAAAGTAATGATGGGCTGTCATTTCTCTTTGCTTTTTTGAGCTGTTTTTGCCATAATATTGACTTGGTCTTTTACCAAATATGGCTATCTTCTGTATACCACCCCTACCTTGTCACAACGCAACTGATTGGCTCAAATGCACAGCATTTAACAAGGCACACCTGTTAATTGCAATGCATTCCAATCGACTACAAGTGACTCATGAAGCTGGTTGAGAGAATGCCAAGAGTGTGCAAAGCTGTCATCAAGGCAAAGGGTGGCTAGTTTGAAGAATCTTAAATACATTTTGATTTGTGTAACACTTTTTTGGTTACTACATGATTCCATACAGTACGTGTTATTTCATAGTTTGATGTCTTCACTATTATTTTACAAACTTGACTGGTACTGTATGTTAATGTTGGCTATTTTTTGTGCTTTTCTAGGTTGCTTGATTGTTTCCATTGATTTACTGGGAGGCTTATCAGAGGTAGACATGACAGTGATATTTTTAATTGAGCAGATAGTGCAGGGTGAATTGCTCACAGTGGGCTTCCTACTAGGGCAAACAGTCTCAATGCTAACAGTATAACTCAGGTTCATAGACACAATTGACAAATGTTGTAAGTCAAGGGACACAAAGGGACACCAAACATTGCTCGATTATGGAAGGCAACCTTGACTTCAGGCGGCCTTTAAGTTTCAGCGAGAGCATGGCCTCAGCCAGTCGTGCAGATAACGTTCCTCATCCTCCTTATTCCGCTGGCCTTGATGACTCATGTCGATTGGAAAGGTGAGCAACAGAGTGAGTCAGTCATTCAGTCAGTCATGTTTGCTTGATTCCTCAGTGCACCCAGACAGGAGGCCTCACCTTGGACTGAAGTCAGCAACAAGCATTGCGCCTGATGGAGCTGTAAATTCCCTAGTTGCGGAGCCCTGGGTGTTACAGGCACATTAATTACCGAAAAGGTTGTTTTTATCAAAGAAATGCCACAGGCTGATAAAGGTGACACACTAGCTGAATGAACAAACTGTGACAGAATTCTGTGCTCAAATTGGAGTAATGATAATTCTGTAAAATACAGCCATTCAAGGTTTTGAAGAATCAAAATGGGACAGCAAAGTTGTACTAAACACGTCACAGCTCTGACTAGATCTCAATAGAAAATGGCTGCATTGAACATGTGTGCCAATGACACAATATTCTGCACAATAAATGCCAGGGGTCAATGGTTTCACAGATCAATCCAATATATTAGTACTACCATTGACAGTTGAGCATTATTAATTATTGTCCATTGTCCTTTGTGCATGACAAGTAATTTTTCCAACAATTGTTTACAGACAGATTATTTCACTGTATCACAATTCCAGTGGGTCAGAAGTTAACATACACTAAGTTGACTATGCCTTTAAACAGCTTGGAAAATTCCAGAAAATTAGGTCACGACTTGAGAAGCTTCTGATAGGCTAATTGACAACATTTGAGTCAATTAGGGGTCTACCTGTGGATGTATTTCAAGGCCAACCTTCAAACTCAGTGCCTCTTTGCTTGACATCATGGGAAAAATCAAAAGAAATCAGCCAAGAATAATTGTAGACCTCCACCAGTCTGGTTCATCCTTGGGAGCAATTTCCAAACACCTGAAGGTACCACGTTCATCTGTACAAACAATAGTACGCAAGTATAAGCACAATGGGACCACGCAGCCGTCATACCGCTCAGGAAGGAAACGCGTTCTGTCTCCTAGAGATGAATGTACTTTGGTGCGAAAAGTGCAAATCAATCCCAGAACAACAGCAAAAGACCTTGTGAAGATTCTGGAGGAAACAGGTACAAAAGTATCTATATCCACAGTAAAATGAGTCCTATATCGACATAGCCTTAAAGGCCGCTCAGCAAGGAACAAAAATAGAACTGTTTGGCCATAATGACCATCGCTATATCTGGAGGAAAAAGTGGGAGACTTGCAAGCCGAAGAACACCATCCCAACCGTGAAGCACGGGGGTGGCAGCATCATGTTGTGGGGGTGCTTTGCTGCAGGAGGGACTGGTGCACTTCACAAAATAGATGGCATCATGAGGAAAGAAAATTATGGATATATTGAAGCAACATCTCAAGACATCAGTCAGGAAGTTAAATCTTGGCCACAAATGGGTCTTCCAAATGGACAATGACCCCAAGCATACTTCCAAAGTTGTGGCAAAATGGCTTAAGGACAACAAAGTCAAGGTATTGGAGTGGCCATCACAAAGCCCTGACCTCAATCCCATAGAAAATTTGTGTGCAGAACAGAAAAAGCGTGGGCGAGCAAGGAGGCCTACAAACCTGACTCAGTTACACCAGCTCTGTCAGGAGGAATGGGCCAAAATTCACCCAACTTATTATGGGAAGCTTGTGGAAGGCTTCCCAAAACATTTGACCCAAGTTAAACAATTTAAAGGCAATGCTACCAAATACTAATTGAGTGTATGTAAACGTCTGACCCACTGGGAATGTGATGAAAGAAATCAAATCTGAAATAAATCACTTTCTACTATTATTCTGACATTTCACATTCTTAAAATAAAGTGGTGATCCTAACTGACCTAATTTTTACTCGGATTTAAATGTCACGAAATGTGAAAAACTGAGTTTAAATGTAATTGGCTAAGGAGTATGTAAACTTCCGACTTTAACTGTATACGTACATATTCTTTTTCCATCCCTTTAGATTGGTGTATATTAGGTAGTTGTTGTGTAATTGTTAGATTACTGGTTAGATATTACTGCACTGGCGGTAATTAACATCTGCATTAACATCTGCTATCCATGTGTATGTGACCAATATCATTTGATTTGATTCCATATGTGTTATTTCATAGTGTTGATGTCTTCACTATTATTCTACAATGTAGAAAATAGTATAAATAAAGGAAACCCTTGAATTAGTTGGCGTGTCCAAAATGCTAACTGGTACTGTATATACACTACCGTTCAAAATTTTGGGGTCACTTAGAAATGTCCTTGTTTTCAAAGAAAAGCACATTTTCTGTCCATTAAAATAACATCAAATCGATCAGAAATACAGTATAGACATTGTTCATGTTGTAAATGACTATTGTAGCTGGAAACGGCAGATTTTTTAATGGAATATCTACATAGGCGTACAGAGGCCCATTATCAGCAACAATCACTCCTGTGTTCCAATGGCACGTTGTGTTAGCTAATCCAAGTTTATCATTTTAAAAGGCTAATTGATCATTAGAAAACCATTTTGCAGTTATGTTAGCACAGCTGAAAACTGTTGTCCTGATTAAAGAAGCAAGAAAACTGGCCTTCAGACTAGTTGAGCATCTGGAGCATCAGCATTTGTGGGTTCGATTCCAGGCTCACAATGGCCAGAAACAAAGACCTTTCTTCTGAAACTCGTCAGTCTATTCTTGTTCTGAGAAATGAAGGCTATTCCATGTGAGAAATTGCCAAGAAACTGATACAACGCTGTGTACTACTCCCTTCACAGAACAGCACAAACTGGCTCTAACCAGAATAGAAAGAAGAGAGTGGGAGGCCCTGGTGCACAACTGAGCAAGAGGACAAGTACATTAGAGTGTCTAGTTTGAGACACAGACACTTCACAAGTCCTCAAGCTTCATTAAAAAGCACATGGAAAACACTAGTCTCAATGTCAACAGTGAAGAGGCGACTCCGGCATGCTGGCCTTCTAGGCAGAGTTGCAAAGAAAAAGCCATATCTCAGACTGGCCAATAAAAAGAAAAGATTAAGATGGGCAAAAGAACACAGACACTGGACAGAGGAACTCTGCCTAGAAGGTCAGCATACCGGAGTTGCCTCTTCACTGTTGACGTTGAGACTGGTGTTTTACGGGTGCTACCCCAAACTTTTGAACGGTAGTGTATATTAATCTTGAACAGGATTATCAGGATGATCTATTTTGGATGCAATTTGAATGGAATTGATGGAGCTAAAGACTGCAGAGAGTGCTTGCATTTTGACTGATTTAAAGTACCTGCAATTTTTTTGAAACGAATCTTGAACAGTGGAGGCTCCTCAAATAAACCTTTGCTAAATATATTCACCTCACCAAATAATTGATTTAAACACACTGTTTTTTAATGAAGGTCTACAGTAGCCTGAACAGCACTCTGTAGGGTAGCACCGTGGTGTAGCCAGAGGACAGCTAGTTTTTGTCATCCTCTGGGTACATTGACTTCAATACAAAACCTAGAGGCTCATGGTTCTCACCCCCTTCCATAGACTTACACAGTAATTATGACAACTTCCGGAGGACATCCTCCAACCGATCAGAGCTCTTGCAGCATGAACTGACATGTTGTCCACCCAATCAAAGGATCAGAGWACGAATCTAGTACTGAAAGCATAAGCTACAGCTAACTAGCACTGTAATGCATAAAATGTGGTGAGTAGTTGACTTAAAACTTCTTTGGGAAAGGGGGGCAGTATTCAGTAGCTTGGATGAATAAGGTGCCCAGAGTAAACTGCTTGTTACCCAGGCCCAGAAGCTATGATATGCATATAAGTAGTAGATTTGGATAGAAAACTCTAAAGTTTCAAAAACMGTTAAAATAATGTCTGTGAGTATAACAGAACTCATGTGGCAGGTGAAAACCTGAGACAAATCCAACCAGGAAGTGGGAAATCTGAGGTTTGTAGTTTCATTTAAGTGATTGCCTATCCAATATGCTATGTCTATCCAGCAGATGTCAACAGTCTTTGGAAAGTTGTTTGGGGCTTCTATTGTGGAAGGGGGTCGAATAAGAGCTGTTTCAACAAGTGGACTAAGCTGTGGCCAATGAGTTGTTTACTGCGCGGTCACTCGGGTGCGCCGTTCCTTCTTTTTCCTCTGTAATGAATAGACTTTTGTTGACTCCACAATTTGGCGGGTAACTGTATGGCTTGCTTTTGTGGCTGAACGCTGTGCTCAGATTATTGAATATTGTGCTTTTGCCGTAAAGCTTTTTTGAAATCTGACACCGCGGTTGCATTAAGAACAAGTGTATCTTTAATTCTACGTAAAACATGTATCTTTCATCAAAGTTTATAATGAGTATTTCTGTTATTTGATGTGGCTCTCTGCAATTTCTCCGGATGTTTTGGAGGCATTTCTGAACATGGAGCCAATGTAAACTGAGGTTTTTGGATATAAATATGAACTTTACCGAACAAAACATACATGTATTGTGTAACATTAAGTTCTATGAGTGTCATCTGAATAAGATCATCAAAGGTTAGTGATWAATTTTATCTATATTTCTGCTTTTTGTGACTTCACTCTTTGGCTGGAAAAATAGCTGTGTTTTTCTGTGATTTGGCGGTGACCTAACATAATTGTTTGTGGTGCATTCACTGTAAAGCCTTTTTGAAATCGGACACTGTGGGTGGGATTAACAACAAGATTACCTTTAAAATGGTATAAGATACTTGTAGGTTTGAGGAATTTTAATTTAATAAACAACAGATTTTGTTGCAATTTCACTGGCTGTTGGCGAGGTGGGACACTAGCGTACCGAATGATCCCAGAGAGGCTAACCACTAGGCTACCTGCCGCTAGCAAATGTAGCTAGCTAGTTTACCCTACTGAAACACCCTTCTCAAAAAGAGGGATGCTATGTTAGCTAACTGGCTATGACTATCCAACACAACACCGGAACTCAAGGTAAGCTTTTGGTTTTACTAATTTATTACCACCGGGGCTCACCTGTGTAACTGATCAATTGCTAACTGACTATACACTGTAAAGTTTAATAACGCGGGTTAAATAACACATTAGTTCTATTAGCTATGTTAACTATGACGTTGCTTTAGCTAAAATGATGACAACAATGTAGGCTGTGTGTAACAGTTACGATATGGTTTGGAATGTTTTTTTTTGCTTGGTCACATACAGTACAGCTGATGTGTTGTGCATTGAAGTCCACAAACAAAGGGAAAAGGTGAGAGGATGAGAGCGCATAAATATCTGAATTTGTCCAACATTTTCTCTCGACTTCTGTGCATCTACGTTGTAATCTTTCATTCATAGGCTAGGTTGTAGCAACCTCATGTGTAGCATGTAGTAGCCTAAACCTATATAATACGATTAAATTATATCTATACATTAAAAACCAAAGTCTATCCGAATTCCAGTCATTCCAATAAATGGTATACCCCTTGATCTTCAAGAATAGGACTTGGAATTAGGGATCGGCATCCCGAAAGCGATGTGTTAGAAGAAGCCTCCCGAGTGGCCCAGCAGTCTAAGGCACTGCATCTCAGTGCTTGAGGCGTCAGTACAGACACCCTGGTTCGAATCAAGGCTGTATCACAACCGGACATAATTGGGAGTCCCATAGGGCGGCGCCCAGCATCGTCTGGGTTTGACCGGTGTAGGCCATCATTGTAAATAAGAATTTGTTCTTAACTTCTTGCCGCACGGATCCCTTTAGCGGGATCATTTTCGTAAACAACCGCTGAATTGCAGAGCGCCAAATTCAAAAATAATACTAAAAATATTTATAATCACGAAATCACAAGTGAAATATAACAAAACACAGCTTAGCTTGTTCTTAATCCACCTATCGTGTCAGATTTTGAAAATATGCTTTACAGCGAAAGCAATCCAAGCGTTTGTGAGTTTATCAATCACTAGACAAAACAGTAAGAACAGCTAGCCGCAAATTAGCTTGGTCACGAAAGTCAGAAAAGCAATTAAATTAATCGCTTACCTTTGATAATCTTCGGATGTTTGCACTCACGAGACTCCCAGTTACACAATAAATGTTATTTTTGTTTGATAAAGATTAGTTTTATAACCAAAAACCGCCATTTGGTTTGCACGTTATGTTCAGAAAACCACAGGCTCGTTCCGGTCCTGAAAGGCAGACGAAAATTCCAAAAAGTATCCGTAATGTTCGTAGAAACATGTCAAATGTTTTTTATAATCAATCCTCAGGTTGTTTTTAACATACATAATCGATAATATTTAAACCGGACGGTAACCTATTCAATACTACAGAGAAAGAAAATGTCAAGCTACATCTCTCGCGCGCAGGAACTAATCAAAGGCTGTCTCTTATACACATCTAGATGTGTATAAGAGACAGCATCTCTCGCGCGCAGGAACTAATCAAAGGACACCTGACGCGTTTTGAAAAATCTCGCTCATTTTTCAAAATAAAAGCTTGAAACTATGTCTAAAGCCTGGTCACAGCCTGAGGAAGCCATTGGAAAAATAATCTGGTTGATACCCCTTTAAATGGAGGAGGGGCAGGCAACGGAACAGGGATTTTTCCAAATAAAAGGCACCTCCGGGTTGGATTTCCTCAGGTTTTCGCCTGCAAAATCAGTTCTGTTATACTCACAGACAATATTCTGACAGTTTTGGAAACTTTAGAGTGTTTTCTATCCTAATCTGTCAATTATATGCATATTCTAGCATCTGGACCTGAGAAATAGTCTGTTTACCTTGGGAACGTTATTTTTCCAAACATAAAAATTCTGCCCCCTAGCTGAAAGAGGATAATTATTAACTGACTTGCCTAGTTAAATGTTTTTTTATTTACAGTAAAGTTTAACATCCATATATGGCCAGCTATGTAAACTTTAACATTGTTTTATCCTGCAATATATGTCGTTCAATTGGTAACATACATTTTTGTCTTCTTTTAATGCCTCTTAGTAATCTAAAAGTAACTGAATGTAATCTGATAACGTTACTGAGTTTTGGTAATCCAAAAGTTGCGTTACTGATTACAATTTTGGACAGGTAACTAGTAACTGTAACGGATTACATTTAGAAAGTAACCTACCCAACCCTGAGTATAGGCTCTGCTGCAGAAAATGTAGCCCTACCAGTCACAAGAAAAATAAGTTACCACTATGACATGTATTGTGAACTGAGCGCTATATCTCAACCCTGAGCATTGATCATGCAGATAGCAGAGAGAAGGCCATATAGTAGCCAGCTTTAGACATCCCATATAATTTAACAGTTCCATTTCACGTCTGTTGTTCATAGAAATCATTTGTTATAATTTACCAGTTTCTCGCAGTTATTTATCCTGGGAAAAGGGAGTGAGTTTGGGCGGTAAATCTAGGTAAATCTCGGTAGCCCAGTTCCCACTATTCCACCCTAATTGGCACTAAGAGCGTTCTCAAGTTGCTGTGGACCTCCTTATTTCTGACTGTAGGAGTCTTGGCAATTAATTGCCTGTGATTTTTCAAATCAGCTTAATCATCAACGAGCAATTTCCTCTAAGCTAGTTGAATGACTCCAGTCCAGCTAGTATAGGTTGATGGAGAGGCACTAGCTCTCGCTGGCCGATATCAATGTGTGGAATTAAAGTACTTAGTGGCTTGGCTTATGACCTGGCTGCCATCCACTATTGAATGGGTTTCGTCGCCATCTGGCCATGGACACATTGAGCAATAGAGGGACCTACAGGTTAAGGTGGTTGTCACCTACAATGTAAGTTAAGTACAAGCAAGGAGATTTGGACTGAGACCAGTAGTTGGATCTGAATTATATATCCAGACTCTGGGGCCYAGGTCTTTCAGTCTGGGGCCACCATCCTAATAGATGAGAAAAGGTACTAAAAAGGTACTAAAATCCAGCATTATAGCATAAGTACCGACAGCTGACACGTAAGTGGTTGATGTATGTGACTTAAAATAACCATTATTTTGTTTTGCTGTTCATTCCACATACAGTCCACAAACACAAAACCTTAAACTTCTGAGGGGGTACACTTGGGTATCAGTCCCCATAACCACCTGGGGTTTCTTATGAAATTAAATGTAGTGCTTTACAGTCCCAGCTTCCTCAGTTAAATATTTACAGTAACATCATAGCAGGGGGTGATTCGTAAATACACTATATATACAAAAGTATGTGGACACCTCTTCAAATTAGTGGATTTGGCTATTTCAGCCACACCCATTGCTGGCAGGTGTATAAATCAAGCACACAACCATGCAATCTCCATATACAAACATTTGCAGTAGAATGGCCTTACTGAAGAGCTCAGTGACTTTCAACGTGGCACCATCATAAGATGCCTACCTTCCAACAAGTTAGTTCGTAAAATGTCTTCCCTGCTAGAGCTGCCCCGGTCAACTGTAAGTGCTATTATTGTGTAGTGGAAACATTTGGGAGCAATAATGGCTCAGCCCCGAAGTGGTAGGCCACACAAGCTCACAGAACGCGACCGCCGAGTGCTGAAGCCCATAGCCCGTAAAAATCGCCTGTCCTCAGTTGCAACACTCACTACGGAGTTTCAAACTGCCTCTGGAAGCAACGTCTGCACGATAACTGTTCATCGCGAGCTTAATGAAATGGGTTTCCATGGACGAGCAGCCGCACAAAAGCCTAAGATCACCATGCGCAATGCCAAGCATTGGCTGGAGTGGTGTAAAGATCGCCGCCATTGGACTCTGGAGCAGTGGAAACACGTTCTCTGGAGTGCAGAATCAAGCTTCACCATCTGGCAGTCCAACGAACTAATCTGGGTTTGGCGGATGCCAGGAGAAACCTAACTACCCCAATGCATAGTGACAACTGTAAAGTTTGGAGGAGGAGGAATAATGGTTTGGGGCTGTTTTTCAATGTTTGGGCATAATTCCAGTGAAGGGAGATCTTAACGCTACAGCATACAATCACATTKTATATGATTCTGTGCTTCCAACTTTGTGGCAACAGTTTGGGGAAGACCCTTTCATGTTTCAGCATGACAATGCCCACGTGCACAAAGCGAGGCCCATGCAGAAATTGTTTGTCGAGATCGGTGTGGAAGGACTTGACTGGCCTGCACAGAGCCCTAACCTCAACCCCATCGAACACCTTTAGGATGAATTGGAAAGGCGACTGCGAGCCAGGCTTAATCGCCCAACATCAGTGCCCGACCTCACTAATGTTCTTGTGGCTGAAAAGAAGCAAGTTCCTGCAGCAATGTTCCAACATCTAGTGCAAAGCCTTCCCAGAAGAGTGGAGGCTGTTAAAGCAGCAATGGGGGGGACCAACTCCTTATTAATGCCAATGATTTTGGAATGAGATGTACTTCGAGCAGGTGTCCACATACTTTGGGTCCTGTAGTGTATCTCTGTAGCAGAGACAGATCACAGGAGAATACTCCTCTCTCCCTCAAATTTGAAGATTTGGTAAACTCTCATTTAGGATGTTAATTCAAATCATGTTGTCTATTAGAGAAAATCAATAATTTTACAGAGGGCCAGCACAATCATACTGCAAAACCACCCCTGAAATAAAATACAGAATGGTATGGAGAGAGGGAAATAGATAGAAAAAGGAAATGAGAGTGTGAGATAGAGAAAGAGAGAGAAAATATATGATAGTGGTTGTGGAGGATCTGAGTAGAGTGGATATACAGTAACTCTTTCCTGTACGAAATTACAGTGCTCCTGGGGACACTCACTGCAGAAAAAAATAACTGCTGCAATTTAGCTCAAGAGCCGCCACCATGACAACTGATGAAAGAAACCAGTATACACAAAGAGAATACTATCCTCTCTCTTGAAACTTAGGAGGCTAGTCTGTTTGAGAGCATCTATAAGGCATTGGTATGTGCAGAGACCTTACAGTTAAGTCTTGGCTTAATTGACTAATGTTTTGCTAATACTAATGCACTGGCATTATTTTTGCATTCTCCTGGATTTCTTCAGGCCCCGTGTGACATTTTGGAGCCAAGATTGTAAATCTTATTCTTGCGTTGGATTATGAATAATAAAATATTGCATCATTGTCAAGCTCCTCAACATTTTGCTGAATGAGCTAAAATAAACAAAGAGCTAATATTTGTTATATTCCTTTATACAATTTAGAAAACAAATCACCACTCATTTGAATTGTAAATTAGATCCTCACATGGTAATGCTGAATGCGGTATGTTGTGGTTCTAGGAGTATGCTATATACAGTAATGTCAGTTTTCACATAAGTGGACCCGAGGATTTTCAGAAACGTTGTGGCAACACACTGCTTTGGCACCAAAGGGTGTTATCAAAATTATGTTTTGCTTGGCTGATATCATGACAGGAGGACATTGGCTTGTGCTGGAGGCCCTCAAGTTTACCAATGACTAATATACTGCACTTGAGGCTGCTCTATTATCAGCCAATGACATGGTTAAGGTTGACATTTATATTTTTGTCATTTAGCAGACACTTATCAAATCAAATCAAATGTTATTGGTCACATACACATGGTTATCAGATGTTATTGCGAGTGTAGCAAAATGCTTGTGCTTCTAGTTTCGACAGTACAGCAATATCTAACATGTAATCTAACAATTCCACAACAACTACCTAATACACACACATCTAAGTAAAGGAATGGAATAAGAATATATACATAAATATATGGGTGAGCAATGACAGAGCGGCAGAGTGGCATAGGCAAGATGCATCCACAGGGACTTACAGGAGCAGTAGGGTTAAGTGCCTTGTTCAAGGGCACATTGACAGATTTTTCACCTAGTGTCACGACTTCCGCCGAAGTCAGTCCCTCTCCTTGTTCAGGCGGTGTTCAGCGGTCGACGTCGCCGACCTTCTAGCCATCGCCGATCCATTTTTCAAGTTCCATTTGTTTTGTCTTGTTTTCACACACACCTGGTTTCAATTCCCTAATTACATGTTGTATATTTACCCTCTGTTTCCCCCATGTCCTTGTCGGGAATTGTTTATTGTAAGTACTTGCGCTATGTGTTACTGGCGCACATGGGTTTTGTACCCATGTGTTTGTTGTTTTGTATGCCGTTAGTTTTATATATTAAAGTGCTCCGGCTATTCACCAAGTTCTGCTCTCCTGCGTTTGACTTCCCTGCCACCAGTTACGCACCCCTTACACCTAGTCGGCTTTGAGGACTCAAACCAGAAACCTTTCAGTTACTGGCCCAACACTCTTGATCTCTAGGCCAGTGGTTCCCAAACTGTGGGTCGAGACCCACTTGTGGCTCGCGGCAGGGGTCCAAGTGGGTTGCGTGATGACATTGCAAAAAAGAAAATACATAGAAAAACGCTTTCAGTGTAAACTTAAATGACTAAAACCAAATAGAAAGTATGTAGAAAAGATAGTGGACCTACTGTATATATTGTTCAATAATAGCCTATAATCGTTGAGAATTTACAATCAAAGCTAGACAATCAGGCCCGCATTGATTTTGATATAATGTTTAAGCATAAGAACACAGCATTTAGCCATGTCAAAATGCATAGAATTGTAGAAAATTTGCTTAAAAACAAACAAACAAAAAAAATCTCAGCTCTATGGCAAAATGTATAGAATTGCAGGAAATTGGCTATAAAACTGCAAGATTTTCTTTCAGCTCCATGGCAGGATGTGTGGAATTACAGGAGATTAGCTTTGAAACGGCTACATTTTTGCTCTGCTACAAAGATATATTTTTTTACTTGTCTTTGGTCTGTGTATTTTCTTTCACCGCTCAACCCTTACGGTGGTTTGAGACTCAAAAGACACCTCAGTTGGTGGGTCACAAAGCAAAACAGTTTGGGAACCCCTGCCCTAGGCTGCCTGCCACCCTTTCCATGGGAAAATATCGTAAGGGGGTTTTCTTGAGTGGGTGGCAGGATCATGTTTACAGCTAATTTAGTGCATTAAGTTAATGTCTTTCATCAGGTTGTCAAGTGTTACACAAGCTCTACAGTACATGCATTAAATTATATAAATATAATTATGCATTAAATAAAGTACATATGTTTCTCAACCACTCTCTTTGGATCCCCTTTGATCACCAAGAACTGAACCTGTAAAAAGTGGGCCACGACAAATCTTCTGTTCTAATACACAGTCCTCACTGCAAATAGTTCTCGGCCCCTGATGTATAGAGTTGTGACATCATGACGTCATGCAACTGTTGCGAGGAAACCCATGAGTTCCCAAAACTATCGTAGCAAGCTGATGAAAGCAAGAGACATTAGGAAGGAATCAACCTAGGAAGCGTAGGAAGGAATCCTGCAATTCCACACATCCTGTCATGGAGCTGAAAGAAAAGCTGTCAGTTTTATAGCCAATTTCCTGCAATTCTATACATGATATGCTTAACACCCCGGCAGTCCTACAATCTAAGCTAGATGCCCTCAATCTCACACAAATCATCAAGGAACCCACCAGGTACAACCCTAAATCCGTAAACATGGGCACCCTCATAGACATTATCCTGACCAACTTGCCCTCCAAATACACCTCTGCTGTCTTCAATCAGGATCTCAGCGATCACTGCCTCATTGCCTGTGTCCGCTAAGGGTCCGCGGTCAAACGACCACCCCTCAGCACTGTCAAACGCTCCCTAAAACACTTCTGCGAGCAGGCCTTTCTAATTGACCTGGCCCGGGTATCCTGGAAGGATATTGACCTCATCCCGTCAGTTGAGGATGCCTGGTCATTCTTTAAAAGTAACTTCCTCACCATCTTAGATAAGCATGCCCCGTTCAAAAAATGCAGAACTAAGAACAGATAWAGCCCTTGGTTCACTCCAGACCTGACTGCCCTCGACCAGCACAAAAACATCCTGTGGCGGACTGCAATAGCATCGAATAGTCCCCGCGATATGCAACTGTTCAGGGAAGTCAGGAACCAATACACGCAGTCAGTCAGGAAAGCAAAGTCTAGCTTTTTCAAGCAGAAATTTGCATCCTGTAGCTCTAACTCCAAAAAGTTCTGGGACACTGTAAGGTCCATGGAGAACAAGAGCACCTCCTCCCAGCCGCCCACTGCACTGAGGCTAGGTAACACGGTCACCACTGATAAATCCATGATAATTGAAAACTTCAACAAGTATTTCTCAACGGCTGGCCATTTGCCTTTCCACCTGGCTTACTCCAACCTCGGCCAACAGCTCCGCCCGACCCTCCCCCCCCCCCGCAGCTACTCGCCCAAGCGTCCCCAGCTTCTCCTTTACCCAAATCCAGATAGCAGAGTGTTCTGAAAGAGCTGCAAAACCTTGGACCCATACAAATCAGCTGGCGCTTGACAATCTAGACCCTCTATTTCTGAAACTAATCCGCCGCCATTGTCGCAACCCTATTACCAGCCTGTTCAACGCTCTTTCATATCGCTGAGATCCCAAGAGATTGGAAAGCTGCCGCGGTCATTCCCCTCTTCAAAGGGGGAGACACCCTGGACCAAACTGTTACAGACTTACAGAGTCAGTGTGTCAAATCGGAGGGCATGTTGTCCGGTCCTCTGGCAGTCTCTATGGGGGTACCACAGGGTTCAATTCTCGTGCCGACTCTTTTCTCTGTATATATCAATGATGTTGTTGCTCTTGCTTGGCGGCGATTCCCTGATCCACCTCTACGCAGACGACACCATTCTGTATACTTCTGGCCCTTCCTTGACACTGTGCTATCTAACCTCCAAACGAGCTTCAATGCCATACAACACTCCTTCCGTGGCCTCCAACTGCTCTTAAACGCTAGTAAAACCAAATGCATGCTTTTCAACCATTCGCTGCCTGCACCCGCCTGCTCCCGACTAGCATCCCCCCCTGGACGGTTCCGACCTAGAATATGTGGACATCTATAAATACCTAGGTGTCTGGCTAGACTGTAAACTCTCCTTCCAGACTCATATTAAACATCTCCAATCCAATATAAAATCAAGAATGGCTTTCTATTTCGCAACAAAGCCCTCCTTCACTCACGCCGCCAAACTTACCCTAGTAAAACTGACTATCCTACCGATCCTCAACTTCGGCGATGTCATCTACAAAATAGCTTCCAATACTCTACTCAGCAAACTAGATGCAGTTTATCATAGTGCCATCCATTTTGTTACTAAAACACCTTATACCACCCACCACTGCGACCTGTATGCTCTAAGTCGCCAGACCCACTGGCTCCAGGTCATCTATAAGTCCATGCTAGGTAAAGCTCCGCCTTATCTCAGTTCACTGGTCACGATAACAACACCCACCCGTAGCACCTCATCTGGCCGCCTTTCCTTCCCAGTTCTCTGCTGCCTGTGACTGGAACGAATTGCAAAAATCGCTGAAGTTGGAGACTTTTATTTCCCTCACCAACTTTAAACATCTGCTATCTGAGCAGCTAACCGATCGCTGCAGCTGTACATAGTCCATCTGTAAACAGCCCACCCAATTTACCTACCTCATCCCCTTACTGTTTTTATTTATTTACTTTTCTGCTCTTTTGCACACCAGTAATCTCTACTTGCACATGATCATCTGATGATTTATCACTCCAGTGTTAATCTGCTTAAATTGTAATTATTAGCTCCTATGGCCTAATTATTGCCTACCTCCTCATGCCTTTTGCACACAATGTATATAGACTCATTTTTTTCCCCTACTGTCACGTTCCTGACCTGTTTTCAGTTGTTTTTTGTATGTGTTTAGTTGGTCAGGGCGTGAGTTTGGGGTGGGCATTCTATGTTATGTGTTTCTATGTTGGTTAATGGGTTGCCTGATATGGTTCTCAATTAGAGGGCATGGTGTTTACGTCTCCTCTGATTGAGAACCATATTAAGGTAGGTTGTTTCACATTGTTTGTTGTGGGTGGTTGTCTCCTGTGTCTGTGTTTGTAGCGCCACACGTGACTGTTTCGGTTTGTTTGTAGTCTGTACCTGTCCGTGCGTTCTTCGTGTATATGTAAGTTCTTATGTTCAGGTCGGTCTGCGTCGTTTTGTTATTTTGTTAATTATCAAGTGTAGTTCGTTTTCGTCTTGTTTAATACATTCATCATGTCTTCATTACCCGTTGCGTCTTGGTCCAATCTCTCTCCTCAAGACGATCGTTACAGAACCACCCACCAAACCCGGACCAAACAGCGTGAGTACGAGCAGTGGCCCACTACACAGGAATACTGGACATGGGAGGAAATACTGGAGGGAAAAGGACACTGGGCTCATATTGGGGAATATCGCCGCGCTCGTGAGGAGATGGAGGCAGCGAGAGCCCAAGATCGGTGGTATGAGGAGGCAGCACGGAGACGTGGCTGGAAGCCCGTGAAGAAACCCCAAAAATTTCTTGGGGGGGGGCTAAGAGGTAGTGGGCCGAGGGCAGGTAGGAGACCTGCGCCCACTTCCCAGGCTAACCGTGGAGAGCGGGAGTACGGGCAGACACCGTGTTACGCAGTAGAGCGCACGGTGTCTCCTGTACGTGTTCATAGCCCGGTGCGGGTTATTCCACCTCCCCGCACTGGCAGGGTTAGATTGAGCATTGAGCCAAGTGCCATGAAGCCGGCTCTACATATATGGCCTCCAGTGCGTCTCCTCGGGCCGGCTTACATGGCACCAGCCTTACGCATGGTGTCCCCGGTTCGCCTACATAGCCCGGTGCGGGTTATTCCACCTCCCCACACTGGTAGGGCGACAGGGAGCATACAACCAGGTAAGGTTGGGCAGGCTCAGTGCTCAAGGGAGCCAGTACGCCTGCACGGTCCGGTATATCCGGCGCCACCTTCCCGCCCCAGTCCAGTACCACCAGTGAGTGCCTACACCACGTACCAGGCTTCCAGTGCGTCTCCAGAGCCCTGTTCCTCCTCCATGCACTAGCCCTGTGGTGCGTGTCTCCAGCCCAGTACCTCCAGTTCCGGCACCACGCACCAATCCTCCTGTGCGTCTCCAGAGCCCTGTACGCACTGTTCCTTCTCCCCGCACTCGCCCTGAGGTGCGTGTCCTCAGCCCGGTACCTCCAGTTCCGGTACCACGCACCAGGCCTATAGTGCGCTTTGAGAAGTCAGTGTGCCCTGTTCCTGCTCCCCGCACTAGCCTTGAGGTGCGTGTCTCCAGTCCGGTACCACCAGTTCCGGCACCACGCACCAGGCCTACAGTGCGGCTCATCTGGCAAGAGCTGCCCGTCTGCCAAGCGCCATCTGAGCCATCCGTCTGCCCAGTGCCATCTGAGCCATCCGTCTGCACAGCGCCATCTGAGCCATCCGTCTGCACAGTGCCATCTGAGCCATCCGTCTGTCCGCGAGCCATTAAGAGCCGCCCGTCTGGTCTCGAGCGCGCAGAGCCGTTTGTCAGTCAGGAGCCGCTAGAGCCATTCGTCAGTCAGGATCTGCCAGAGCCGCAACCAGACAGGATCTGCCAGAGCCGCCAGTCAGCCAGGATCTGCCAGAGCCGCCAGTCCAGCCAGGTCTGCCAGAGCGCCAGTCAGCCAGGATCTGCCAGAGCCGCCAGTCAGCCAGGATCTGCAAGAGCGCCAGTCCATCAGCCAGGATCTGCCAGAGCCCAGTCAGCCAGGATCTGCCAGAGCCGCCAGTCAGCCAGGATGCCAGGCCTCAGCAGCTGCCAGAGCCGCCAGTCAGCCATGAGCAGCCAGAGCCATCAGCGAGCCATGAGAAGCCAGAGCCGTCAGCGAGCCATGAGCAGCCAGAGCCGTCAGCGAGCCATGAGCAGCCAGAGCCGTCAGCCAGTCCGGAGCTGCCCCTCAGTCCGGAGCGTGTCGTCCTTCAGTCCGGAGCTGCCGTCCTTCAGCCGGAGCTGCCGTCCTTCAGTCCGGAGCTGCCGTCCTTCAGTCCGGAGCTGCCGTCCTTCAGTCCGGAGCTGCCGTCCTTCAGTCCGGAGCTGCAGTCCTTCAGTCCGGAGCTGCCCCTCAGTCCGGAGCTGCCGTCCCTCAGTCCGGTGCTGCCCCTATCCCGGAGCTGCCCCTCAGTCCGGAGCTGCGTTCCTCAGTCCGGTGCTGCCTCTTGTCCCAGTGCTGCCCCTTGTCCCGGTGCTGCCCATTGTCCCGGTGCTGTCCCTTGTCCCGGTGCTGCCCCTTGTCCCGGTGCTGCCCCTTGTCCCGGTGCTGCCCCTTGTCCCGGTGCTACCTCTTATTTTAGGTGGGTGTATTTGGAGGGTGGTCATTGGGAGGGGGTTACAAAAGTGGGAATTGACTATGGTGGGTTGGGGACCACGCCCAGAGCCTGAGCCACCACCGTGGTCAGATGCCCACCCAGACCCTCCCCTAGACTTTTGGTGGTGCGTCCGGAGTGCGCACCTTGAGGGGGGGGTTATGTCACGTTCCTGACCTGTTTTCAGTTGTTTTTGTATGTGTTTAGTTGGTCAGGGCGTGAGTTGGGGTGGGCATTCTATGTTATGTGTTTCTATGTTGGTTAATGGGTTGCCTGATATGGTTCTCAATTAGAGGCAGGTGCTTTACGTCTCCTCTGATTGAGAACCATATTAAGGTAGGTTGTTTCACATTGTTTGTTGTGGGTGGTTGTCTCCTGTGTCTGTGTTTGTAGCGCCACACGGGACTGTTTCGGTTTGTTTGTAGTCTGTACCTGTCCGTGCGTTCTTCGTGTATATGTAAGTTCTTATGTTCAGGTCGGTCTGCGTCGTTTGTTGTTTTGTAGTTTGTTTAAGAGTGTTTTCGTGTTTCATTTCGTTCTGTTAATAAATCATTATGGATTACAACGCTGCGTATTGGTCCGACCCTTCTCGCTTCTCCTCTTCAGACGAAGAGGAGGCGAGCATTCGTTACACCTACTGTGTTATTGACTTGTTTATTGTTTACTCCATGTGTAACTCTGTGTTGTTGTCTGTTCACACTGCTATGCTTTATCTTGGCCAGGTCGCAGTTGTAAATGAGAACTTGTTCTCAACTAGCCTACCTGGTTAAATAAAGGTGAAATAAAATTAAATAAATAAAAAACCCATCAAAGCTTCACAATCCAACCAATCCCAGAATCAGTACTGTCTAGACTGACTAGGACCCTGCAGATTGTGTTGTCTGTACAGGGAAATGAAAGACAGTCAGGCTTGGAGTGCCTACTGATTTTAATGACCTGTGAGCTTGTCTCTAATATGCTGATTGGATTTGCTATTGATTGTGTTTTCAACTTGTGTAATAAGTCCTGTTTTGGTGATTGCTATTGTACTGCAGTGCAGATTGAACTTGGCGACGTAGAGTAATGGGAACATTTAATCATGTTTAACGGAACAAGAGGATCCTACCATTTACATTGCATTTACCTAAAATGTACACTAGCTCATACTACGGTAACCTACATCTCTGCAAATGCGTAAGGCTGTTGGAGAAGGGTTATACGTTTACATTCAAATACAAACGAATGTTAAGATCTGTAATAAAACCAATCTATTTTGTTGACATTGCACTTTCAAAACACATTCTGCATTCCTCTAGTTACTTAAGTGCAATATAGTGATGATTATTCTATTCTGCTTAATTGATCATATTTGAATAATCAAAGTTCCTGGCAAAGTTTGGAACTTGCCACAGGAAGTATGTACAGTATACACCTGCAACCTGGGCGTACATTTTGGGCTCCATGTTTCTCACCAAAATAACCATAGTATTTAAAATAGATGGAATGGCACATCAACCAAAACATGTTCAGAATTCTAAAACAAGCGATTGTAGCTGTGAGGTCATAAATAGAATGTGTGTAGGAGTAGGCTATGGTAAACAAGGACACCCTACTCTTACTTGTGCACTTTTTGATGCCGGATCCTTTCTTCAGAGCGTGTCGACTGAGTTTGCACTGGAAGTTGTTTTCCCAGAACTCTGCAAACCAAATATTCCTTCTGTTGTTATCCAAAGTTCTGCTGATGAAGTAGCGATCAAACCCTAGAGAGATCAATGAGAGGCACAGTTGGATTTGAAATACTGCAGTGATGTGCATTGGATTTTCTGACGGTGACATGACTTTACCAACTATTTTTTCAACACTACATTGTACWTTCATCTCACTGGTGTTCTTATCCTGTTGTTGTTTACAGTGTGTCAGTGTTTAATATGGAAATATCATGCTATATTAGACTATATTGTCATAGACAACAGAAAATAGATAGAAATGTAATCCTCACTTGACCAGTACTACCTACCGTTGTGTGGCATTTAGAACAATGAGGAATAAAGGACATTATATAGTGTGTATAACATCAATACCTCGGATGGACTGCCGTTTAGGTAGGATCGTGACAGCCCCTTCTGCCATCTCCTCCTGGTTCAGGATGGGGGAGATCTTAGACCCCCAGCTGTCTGACCCCACCCATATAAAATGTCCTGTCTGGTTAGCCTTCTTAGCTGCTTGAAGAATCTGCCTGTAAGAAGGGAAAAGAGAGAATACAATACAATTCTTGACACTTATATACATAATTCGCCTTGATGATTAGTTGAAAACAGTGTGTTGGTACTGGACATGAACAAAAGCCTAACTGCACACCCGTGGGTCCCCAGAACCAGCACAACACACTAAAGAAGAACACCGTTGGAACACTGCCACCCTCCCTGCCTGTGACGGAGGCCACCCTGTGGAGTGTGCATGGTGCAGGCTAGCGAACACCCATCCCTGCCTGTGACAGAGGCCACCCTGTGGAGTGTGCATGGTGCAGGCTAGCGAACACCCATCCCAGCCTGCCAGTGCTGCCACATTACTCCAAGGTTGGTCCCTCCCTGGTAATAGAGCTAATTAAGAAGCAACCATGATGAGCCAGCCGGCGTTCCCTGCTGTTCCACCAGGCTCTGTATTAATTATTCATTCTGCTGCCACTAGTACCACAGTACTCATATCAAATTGCATTTCTAACCTGCGCAGAATACAACAGGTGCAGACTTTACTGTGAAATGCTTACTTACGAGCCCTTTCCCAACAATGCAGAGTTAATAAGACAAATTCGCAAAAAAAAAAAAAACATGAGACTATATAGAAGGAGTACCAGTACAGAGTCAATGTGCAGGGGTACGAGGTAGTTGAGGTAATATGTACATGTAGATAGGGGTAAAAGTGGCTAGGCAATCAGGATATATTAGACGTAGTACTGGAAACACAGTCGCTACAACAGCCAGGTACAATAACAATATAGTGTTCCCCTGAGTCACTCTGCTACCCTTATTCCTCACCACTCATACAAAGAATGAAGAGACTGAGAAAAATGCATGTTTGAATTATAATGACCTTTATCCTACCTCTCACTGAATAAACATGGTTTATTCTGAGCCCCAACATTCCCATATGGCTTTACAGGAGACAATAATGTCCATAACAAAACCTACAGTATACTATGCAAATGTTGTCATATGCTCCTTTTTTGCCTCACTTGAGAATGGTTCTTTGCATGGGTCCATGGCAACTTCTACAATCCTTGAAAATAAGATAGAACATATTCCTGGAAGTAAGGAGAAGGGAGGGAGCCTGTTTTGTCAACTGTCAATTGCAACCCCCCCCCCCCCCTAAGGTCGTTTACAGGACAATCTAGTTCATCACATAAACACCAGGTGTTCTCATCATGAAATCACTCAATTACATGTACTGAAGGTCTATGTTTAGGACAAAATGAATGATGGCATTAACATCCTTCTCCTGTGAATGAGGCCACTCTTGCTCAAGCATCTTTCTATAGCCTGAACGCTGAAAACTCTTAATTGTAGTATTTTATTAAGCGGCTGCACACTTACATTGACTGGTTTCAAGGGTAGAGCAGGCATACTGGGCTGAAATCCCCCTGGCTTTGTGTAATTACTGTATATCCACACTATTACCCATTACCAAGCTTGGATTAAGTCAATGAGCACTGGGACTTCTGCCCTGGTCATCCACCATCTACGGCTTCCTCAAATCACTGCCTGTATCCTTTAAGAAGAATATATACCTGACTAATGTCAACTGCTCTTCCTCTATATGGTAATTATAGGTTAATGCTATGTATAACAATTATTTTCCACACATTTGTACTGTTGAGCAAAAGCAATAGGACAGGGTAAAGAAAGGGCAAAGTTATTTAATGGTAACTTTGGTTACTGTAATATATTGCCTTTGGATACTTCTCACATTGGTTTATACTGTATGTGTTACTTGACTCAGCAACCCAATTTTTATTTTAAGCCTATTACCTCATAGAACCTCAAAGTCCCTGCATTTGGTGTATTGCCTCTGAGGGCAGATGGATATTATACAATATGCATTCTACTCACCAAGCTCTTGGAATAAGTTAACATTATTTATTATATATGTGAGTACAAATTACATTTTAAAGTCATTGCTATATTCTTGAATATAAAAAGTTCACAGGATAGGTCAAATTGAAATCAAATTGGCAATACATTGTGTAGGGTTTTGGCTCTTGCTCTCTCTTCTTATGCACCTCTCAACAAAAGTCCTGTGTTCATATTTACAAAATATAAGCCACTGCAGTGTTGTATTGTGAAATTATTATGATGCTATGTGTGTATCAAATGACAGACAGATGGCAAATGTTGCATCATATCATTTTGGAGGACAAGCCCATACATTAGGCTATATATGTACTGTATATTCTATGCTTGTGTTAGTACTAGGTCATTTTGGAATAAGCTGTAAAACATAATGGTTAGCTGCAACACTTGCACCCACACACATCACCAACTGCCACCCCATGCCAACTGATCAAGATGCTCCTCAGTCATCCTAAAGGTAACTAAAGGTTTACAACACTGCAGGGGAACAGAGGGAATTAAACAATATGCAGCAGATTGGAAATTGCTGTAATCTAGAAATATATAKAACAGATGAGAAGAACATATTATAATCAGAATGCTACATATAGTTAGATTGTATGTATTTAATGTAAACTGGCACACATTCATTACAATGTGGACACCTAATGAAAACAAAGCTGTTATAGCTTACAGTAAAAAGCTAACTGAATTTGTGGGATGTTATCTGAGGAGGACAATATACACATTTACAGCCATTTACACCAGTGTATACCCAATAGGCAAACATTATGAATGTTGTGTCATTAAACAGAAACTCAGATGGATTGAGTTACTTTGTTGCCATCATTTAGTTAGTTTCATATTTTTTTCATTCCTGTAACAGTCAACTGAACTTACCTAATGTCATCTTCGTTGGCAAAGAGAATGACAACCCGGGCGTTGTGGTTCTCTGACAGTCTACGGATTACCTTGTCAAACTCTCCAAGCTTAGGTTCTCGTGGTATCTTCACTGACTGAGAGATGCACACACCTCCTGCAACCAAGACAGAGGAAAAACATGTTAGAACAATTGTTTTTTGTTTGTTTTTTCAAGGGAAATGGGGATACCTAGTTAGTTGTACAACTGAATGCATTGAGCTGAAATGTGTCTTCCGCATTTAACCCAACCCCTCTGAATCAGAGAGGTGCGGAGTGCTGCCTTAACTGACATTCGCGTCTTCGGCGCCCGGAGAACAGTGGGTTAACTGRCTTGCTCAGGGGCAGAACAACAGGTTTTTACCTTGTCAGCTCAGGGATGGGATCCAACAACCTTTCGGTTACTGGCCCAACGCTCCTACCCCCCTACCCACCAGGCTTCCTGCCGCCCCTATTATATTGTTAGGGATTGAAAACTGGTCAAGGTGTGGAGAAATGCTGGATGCAAGAGAAACTTCTATATTTAAGAGTTTTATTAAACAAAAATGTGCACAGGGAGACCAAAATGAGACTTCTGCAGGGTTATTAATAAACTGCCACCCTTCAAAGGGAAGGGAGGACCTAAATGCTCTTCCTTATGTTTGTTGTTTCTTCCTTCCATGCATAATTCCAAAACATTAAATGAAGGCTGAAACCCGGGGGTTGAATAGACTATACATTTGACACCCATGGACGATTGTATGGCTAAGGGAACCAGATACCAATTACTAAGAATTGCTTTACGGTAACCTCTGACCTTAGAGACCAAATTCCAATAGGGAATAATCACCCAAATAGTGTTCTTAACAATAGACTGGGGAAAATAGACATGAACAAAAGCTGAACAGCTGATCTGTCTTGGGGCTCCCTCCAAACAGTTTAAAATCTGTACCTGGGGACTTTTACTTAAATAGACATTTATCTTTCTAAGGGTGTGCCATCTCTGATGTAGTTTGGAGTATTGGTACAGAACACCTGTCAGGAATCAGCATCAGAAAGAACTACATTGGTAAAACCAGCAAAGGGCATCTGCATTTAGATACAGTAAACCTCTATCTAAATTCAGGTTCTCCCCGAGCTAGTCTGGCATATCATTCTTAGAATCACCCTCTTTCTTATTTCTCTGTTTCAACTGAAAGTAGGCCAAAGCCAAGGATACATTTTTTTCGCTCTCTCCTGAACCAACCACACTAATCCTATTCATGTCTTCAGGACATTTTATGGATGTTTGGATGCAAGATTAAAATTGTGCAGGTGTAACATTTCACAGCAGGAGGAATGCAAGGTATTAAAACATATTTTCATGCACCACAAGGGGCAGATCTAAGACACGAAAACCCATCCATTCAGTTTATAGGGCTGCCAATGAGACTGGGTAAATTGTGTAGCGAACKTATACCCAAAATGAAATGGTGAGCACTGGATGCGTTTTGTGAATAGTTGCAARTTAGTATTATTTCTTTACCTTATTTTACCAGGCAGGTCAATTAAGAACACATTCTGTCCATGTATTATTGTTTAACTTTAGCACTGTTAGGCTTTTGTTTAATTATAAAAGACACATGCCTTGCTTCCTGGGAAAGCATCATTTAATTAATATGCAGCTTCAACTTCATACTTTCTGACACAGTAAGCATTATTTATGTTGTGTACTGTATAAATCCAAATGTATCAAGCCTTAAGGAATTTCACTGACTCATAGAACTATTAAGTGGGCCTTCAGAAACATTTAAAAACTGACTGTTGTTGCAAATAAATGAATAGTGATCAGATCAAAACTCCAAAACAGCCCACCCATACAGCACACATGTTATGGAAACCAGTGCTATTTCATCTAAATACAATCAGTCAAACCCATGTAACCTAATTCCATACTGATCATTCCTAATCTGGCGTGTTAGACTCTGATACATGTAACCGGTGTGAAATGGTTAGCTGTGCGTGCTAGTAGCGTTTCCATCAGTGACGTTACTCGCTCTGAGAACTTGAAGTAGTTATTTCCCTTGCTCTGCAAGAGCCTTGGCTTTTGTGGAGCAATAGGTAACTAAGCTTTGTGGGTGACTGTTGTTGATGTGTTCAGAGGGTCCCTGGATCCAGCCCAGGTTAGGGTGAGGAGATTGACGGAAGCAATACTGTTACACACACCCAATACACTTACAAGTCCCCAAAGAGAGCAACAAACCTTGCCTTGCCTTGAGGCATTGGTATCCAGCAGCAGAAAGAAAGTGAGCGAGCTCCAGCATACGTCCATTGGATACCAAACAAGCCAAGGCTTTCTAATTCCCAGAGAAACATTTCAGGAGAATTGTTTTGTCGTCCTGCCAAAATGCCACAGCGTCTATGTGCATGCTAATGAACTCGCCTCTCTTGACTCATACAAAGCCGGCCCGCTGTATCATCAATGCAGGAATAATACCCTCTGGTTCAGTGAATGGCTGCCAGGGCCTCACAATGGATCAGAAAACAAAGCTGCGCCCCAGCTCTGACTAATAGGTTGGGAAAGTGAAAGTAAGAAAAAAACAAGTAGCGAAGAACATTAGAGGGACAACAATGGCAGTGATGACAGGCTAGCTCATAGGTGCAAAGGGCCACTTCCAGTTGATGGCATGCACCAGTCCTCAGTCAATGTCGTGCATTGGATGTTCTTGTACTCCCACATGCTGTATAGTACAAGTAGTTTATTTTTCTTTGATTTTGCGGTATTGCTAAACCACTGGATTTTTATCACTATTTGTTTACCTGGTGAATGTTCTAATCTTGCTGGTCATGCATGTGACAACAAATAGGCCTAGATGAAGCAGCTGGCGCTGGCGGTACTCTGCCTATGTAGTCACTGGGCTGGATCATTTATTTTTCTTCTCTGGAAAAATAGAGACTTATTCCTACTCATATTGTGGTTCATGTCTGTTTCTTGCATGGCCAGCCATCGTCATATTGACAGATCCATGATTCCACAATTCTTTCCTACACCCTCCACATTAGATTGAAAGCCATTTGTGGGTTTACATCTACAGCATATTCTTACTTGAGACAGGAAATTAGGGAGTGTTTTATAGACTACCTACAATCACCATTCAGGGCCCCACTCTATGCAGTCTCCCATCCCACTTTCTTGTTGTCCGTCTCCAATCCTACTCTGTTCCACCCTGTAAACTTTTTCCAACTAATTAAACCCAGTCTAAACTAATTATCCTGGTAGGTTTGTCTATCCATCTAGCTGTCTCATTCTATATACAGTACATAGCCAGTAGACTCATGGGAAATTTTACTTCAGCAAGATCTAGAGGAATGCTATAGCACCTCTGTCAGGTTTTGGCCAGGACTGTTCAGGTTTTGGTCACTAGATGTCCCCATTGCACCTTTTTTGTACCTTTTGTTTTTTCCTTGCTCTAATTATTGTTTGCACCTGTGTGTCGTTCCCTTGTTAGTATTTAAACCCTGTGTGTTCCTCAGTTCTTTGCTCAGTGTTTGTATGTTAGCACCCAGCCCCAGCCTTGTTGTGAACATATTTCTCTTATTGGATTTTCCAGAGGTTCTCTGGTTTAGTGCTTGTGTATTTTTGAGTAGTCTTTTGAGGTTTGTTTTTCCCTGCTGTTTTTACCACTTTGTGGAGTTTCTTTGTATTTTGGAGGATATCCATTTTGTGCCTCTTGGCTTTATTTTTGGACGTGGTGGATTTATATTCTTTGCCTGAAGATCTTGTCCTTTTATTAAACCACCATTTCTAGTACTGCTGAGTCTGCCTCATCTTCTGGGTTCTGCCGACTATTAGTGACTGTTTCTCTCACCGGGTCCTGACAACCTCTCCTTGTCATTACTGGAGACTCTATCCATCTTAAGAGCGTCTTTGCCTCACTGGTGTCTCAGTCCCAGGGTCCCTAACCATATGCTCTGTGGAGGAGATAGAGAGTTATCCCTTCTCCCCGCTCCCTCTTCACTGCTACTTTTCTGTGGCCTAGCCTCTGGAGAAGGGAGCCAGGGGAGGGAGAGATAGAAAGTGAAAGCAGTCGAGGTCCACTATAAAGATCTAATAGATCTGCAGGAAAATACATTTAAGTCCTTTCTGCAACTTTCTGTATTTCACCAAAAAAATGGTTGATCTGTTTAAGGATGTAATGGAATTTAAACAAAGTTTGGAATTTACGCAGTCGGAGGTGGAGAAGCACCATTCAACACCATGTCTGAGGATTTTGCATTTTCCAAACAACCCTTGACAAGTTCTTCCAAAGGAGACTACCTCGAAAACCAATTGAGGTGCAATAACATTTTAATCGATGGAATTGAGGACGTAAAGACAGACTTTGCATGTCAAGGCCAAGAAACTCCTGGAAGATCAACTCAAACAGGACCCTAATGTAACGATGTGCGCTGAGAGTCGGGATGCAAGTCCAGGGAGTGAATACATTTAATAAAGGAACGGAACTTAATACAAAACAAGAAACACAAACAACGCACAGACATGAAGCTGGAACAGAAATATCAGTGCCTGGGGAAGGAACCAAAGGGAGTGACATATATAGGGAAGGTAATCAAGGAGGTGATGGAGTCCAGGTGAGAGTCATGAGGCGCTGGTGCGCGTGACGATGGTGACAGGTGTGTGGGATAATGAGCAGCCTGATGACCTAGAGGCCGGAGAGGGAGCACACGTGACACCTAAACTCATCGAGATGGAGAGGGCGCATAGGAATGGCACTTTATTCCCCGATGGACCGCCCAGATCTAGAATGGTGAAACTGCTCTGGTTCAAAGACAAGGAGGATATTCTCAGAAGAGCCAAACGCCTGTAGGGAACCAAAATCTTCATCAATGAAGACTTCTCCAAAAAAGGTATGCCTCAAAAAAAAGGAACTGTTGCAGGTGACTCCGCTATAGTCAACTGATTTGACACACACACACACACACACACATTCATACACATATTTATTCTACTTTGTTCATGTGTTTCACCTAACCTCATGACCAAAAACACACATCGCTCTAAATGTCATAACCCTCTGAAGTCTTCAGTGGTGTTATGTGGACTGTGTCAATGTGCATTCCATAAGAAGTGCACCCCTATGATAAAACTTTTAAAACCAGATTCAAATTAACCCAAATGTATTGCTGTATTGGACATGTGAGGCTTGCAGTTCTATTTTTCTGTTCCACTCTCTGGATGATTGTGACTTTGTATCTCAGTTGGGCACGATATCAACCCTGATAATATGGTCTTTAACCCATTAGATATTAATAAAGAGAACTATAAATATAATGATTGTTTTAATCCAGATTCAAATTACCTGACATTTACCAGAGATGAGTCTATCACTTGTGATTACTATAATGTTACGCAATTTAACAACCTGTATATCAGTGTATCTAATTCCAAGACAAGCTTATTTTCTACCTTTTCATTGGAACGTTCGCATTCTTCATAAAAATCATCACCACCCTGTTCATTTTCTGTCTTCTCTCAATTTTCCATTGTTGCCCTTTCAGAAACATGTTTGACTGAAGAGACAACCATGCTTTATGACACATCTCCTTCTAATACTGTTCACCACTGTAGAACATCCAGAGTGGGAGGAGGACTGTCCATTATTGGTCAGAAATGTTTTCAATTCTTTGTAATAGAGGATCTCGCACTTACATCTGATAACATTGATGTTGAATCTCTTTTCATCGAAATTCCCTCCTGTACATTTTTGGGTGGTAAAAAACTGGTAATTGGATGCATCTATCGGCCACCCAATACTGACATAGCTTCAAATCCAAATTTGAAACTAGCAAAAATGTGTTTTCTATAAGGTGATTACAACATAAACGTACTTAAAAGTGAGAACCACTCACTGACATCTGACTTTTTGAATACTTTATACTACAGCTATCTGTATCCCCTTATCTATAAGCCTACAAGAGTGACCAGATCATCAATATTTTTTTTTACAAATTCTTTGAATAATGTGGCTAATACAGCAATACTTTATACTGATATTTATTCTCCTTGGCAGCTGGAAATGAACAGATGGAAATGATTAGTAGCATTAAATGTATATATATATTTTTCAAAGTAATTGTGAGCGCTTTAGGATGTTGATTAATGATATTTAATGGGAACATTTTTATAATCAGGCCAATGTGGAGTCTGCTTACCAGACTTTTCTCATATCTTTCAATTCTGTATTTCACCACTGCTTTCCCTTAGTTAAATGGCGTAAGGGAGCAGCAGAAGGGTTCTGGAAACCTTGGTTTACAACCGGTTTCCTCAGTTAATAAAAACAAGTTGTATAAAAAGTTTATCCAAAATTCCTCTCCCCTGAATTCTGCAAATTCCAAAAAGTGTAAGAACACATTGCTCCTGCTTTTTCCCCAGTCTCGCTTTTTCCTCGCCTTCCTGATTTTTGTACCTTGCTTTTCCTGAGCCTGCCTGCCGTCCTGTACCTTTGCCTCTCCTCTGGATTATCGACCCCTGCCTGCCTTAACCTGACGTTTGCCTGCCCCTGTTGCTGTAATAAACATTGTTACTTCAACACAGTCTGCATTTGGGTCTTACCTGAAACATGATAGAAATTCCTTGGATTACATTAAGGGACATCTCCATTCTCTGCTTCAGTTTGARCCCCCTGGTGTACTGTAATGGAGGTGATAGAGGTAATTGGAAACTTAAATATATCAGCAGTAGGTCATGATGAGACTGGTGCCTCTTTGGTGAAATCAGTGTCTTCCTTGATTACTGAGCCTCTAACGTACAGTCCCATTCAAAAGTTTGGACAAACCTACTCATTCCAGGGTTTTTCTTTAGTTTAACTATTTTCTAAATTGTAGAATAATAGTGAAGATATCAAAACTATGAAATAACACATGTGGAATCATGTAGTAACCAAAAAGGTGTTAAACAAATATATTTGAGATTCCTCAAAGTAGCCAGCCTTTGCCTTGATGACAGCTTTGCACACTCTTGGTATTCTCTCAACCAGCTTCACCTGAAATGCTTTCCCAACAGTCTTGAAGGAGTTCCCACATATGCTGAGCACTTGTTGGCTGCTTTTCCTTCACTCTGCGGTCCAACCCATCCCAAACCATCTCAATTGGGTTGAGGTTGGGTGATTGTGTAGGCCAGGTCATCTGATGCAGCACTCCACCACTCTCTTTCTTGGTCAAATAGCTCTTACACAGCATGGAGGTGTGTACGGGCTGCAGAAAAACAAATGATAGTCCCACTAAGCGAAAACCAGATGGGATAGCATATAGTTGCAGAATGCTGTGGTAGCCATGCTGGTTAAGTGTGCCTGGAATTCTAAATAAATCACAGACAGTGTCACCAGCAAAGCACCCCCACACCTCCTCTTCTATGCTTCACAGTGGGAACCACACATGCGGAGATCATCTGTTCACCTACTCTGCGTCTCAGAAAGACACAGCGGTTGGAACCAAAAATCTCAAATTTGGACTCATCAGACCAAAGGACAGATTTCCACCGGTCTAATGTACATTGCTCGTGTTTTCTTCAACCAAGCAAGTCTCTTCTTCTTATAGTTGTCCTTTAGTACTGGTTTCTTTGCACCAATTCGACCATGAAGGCCTGATTCACGCAGTCTCCTCTGAACAGTTTATGTTGATATGTTTATGTTGAGATGTGTCTGTTACCTGAACTCCGAGAAGCATTTATTTGGGCTGCAATTTCTGAGGCTGTTAACTCCAATGACCTTATCCTCTGCAGCAGAGGTAATTCTGTCTCTTCCTTTCCTATGGCGGTCCTCATAAAGAGACAGTTTCATCATAGTGCTTGATGGTTTTTCCGACTGCACCTGAAGAAACTTTCAGAGTTCTTGAAATTTTCGAGATTGACTTACATTCATGTTTTAAAGTAATGATGGACTGTCGTTTATCTTTGCTTATTTGAGCTGTTCTTGCCATAATATGGACTTGGTCTTTCACCAAATAGGGCTATCTTCTGTATACTACCCTTACCTTGTCACAACACAACTGATTGGCTCAAACGCATTAAGAAGGAAAGAGACCTGTTAATTGAAATGCATTCCAGGTGACTACCTCATGAAGTTGGTTGAGAGAATGCCAAGAGTGTGCAAAGCTGTCAAAGGGAAAGGGTGTCTAGTTTGAAGAATATCAAATATAAAATAACACTTTTTTGGTTATTGCATGATTCCATATGTGTTATTTCATAGTTTTGATGTCTTTACTATTATTCTGCAATTTAGAAAATAGTAAAAATAAAGAAAAACCCAGGAATTATTACGTGTGTCCAAACTTTTGACTGGTAGTGTATATCTTCACCAAAGCTATGGAAACTGGTATTGTGCCTAAAGATTAGAAAATGTCAAAAGTATCCCCCTCTATAAATATCAGCATCAAAGATCTTTTACAAATTATCGCCCAATATCTGTACTACCATGTTTTTCTAAAATCCTTGAAAAAATTGGTGTATAAGAGAACGTTGAAACATTTAAATCAACACTATATTCTGTATGCGCACCAATATGTTTTTTGTAAAAATTACTCCACAGGCTCTTTTGCAACTTGTGGATAAAATCTTTTCAGCCCTGAACAACAATGAATACGCTCTTGGCATATTTTTAGATTCATCCAAAGTGTTTGACACGGTTTATTTTTATTTTATTTAACCTTCAATCATGAAATATTACTTTATTTATAAATTGCATTATTACAGTTTTCATGATTATACATATAATTGCCTTGAAAGTTATGTTTATGACAGAGAACAATTTGTTTATGCAAATGTGGGTGCATCTACCAGGCCAAGATATCCTGTGGTGTGTCACAGGGTTTGATAATTGGACCTTTGGTATTCCTAATCTATATCAATGACCTTGCTGCTGTGTCTTTTACCATACTTCTTTGCTGATGATACCAATTTGATTTTATCACTAAATCATTTTGATTCACTAATTAATAAAGCCAACTCAGGCATGGCCAAATTTTCTGAATGGTTCCAGATCAACAAATTATCTTTAAATGTACAAAAATCCAACTTTATTGTATTCACTATTAAGAATAAGAAATATTGCAAAAAATAAAAAGAGCCAGAATCTCAATTGGTGGGAATGAAATGGAACAAGTCACATCCACTATATTCCTCAGAGTTCTAACTGATGAAAAGCTTTCCCAGAAAGATCATATTCATTTTGTCTGCAGCAAAGTTATGAAATCAGTTGGTATCATCAAAAAGATTAGTGGTTTGGTTCATCAGGCTTGAGTCCTAACTCTATACTATAGCATAATTGACCCAAATCTAATTTTCTGTAATATTGTCTGGGCCAGTACATTATGTATAACACAAGACACTGCGATAACCTTTTCCCTCTTATCTGCCGCACCTCACATAGTCAATTCTCTATCAGATACAGAGGTACCATGCTCTGGAATTCTTATCTTCACATTGCCTGATGAACCAAACTACTCAGTAATCTCCTCCATATAGCATAACTCTCACACACTCACATGCACACGCACGTTTAAACAAAACAAATATTTTGTTTTCTGTGATTACTGATCAATTAATTCATACATTTATAATTAATAGGTTTTGTTATCTGTTTTAATAAAAATAAAAATAAATTGTACTTAAGTATTGTTTTTGTGTGGTGTGGTTTTCATATAATTATGCCCTTGTGCTTCCAACCACAGCTGCACACCATTTTTATTTAAATGTGGGTCCTCTAATGGGTCTGTGGCACAAAATCACTGCTAGCATGCCTGCTTCATCAGCTATTATATTGCAATCATATTACAATGCATTACCAATCTCTGTACAATTGTAGGAATATAATATGTATTCATTGTTCTGCAGGTATTCTTATTATTTCCTCATTACAGAGATGTTTGGTGGGGGAGTTTATTTTGAACTGCGAAAACAAATCCAGCACAGACTGTTATGCCTTTTTATCGATCTAATTATGATCGTTCCCTCATTATGCATCTGCTATTATAGTTATGCAAGGTAATAATCCAACGGTAATGACTACCTTCCAGGAACCTGTTTCTCCACGAAATGCATTTCTAGATTAATTTTAGCTGCAGGACAGGTTTTAATTAGGAAAATTCTCCTTCTTTCCCCTCTTCTATGACGAAATTCCCCACATTGCAGACCAATCATTTAGATCCACTGTCATATGGTATGAACATGTAGACAGAAAGACAGATAGATAGTCAAGCAATTAATAAAAACACAGTGAATGTTGCAACCACCCTAGCATGGAAACAATTTTCTTAATCTCTGAGGAGATTCATATAAGTAATTATCTGTTGCTTAGAATAAATGCTTTGAATCTTGCCCTGAGAACTAGTATCAAAGATCGTTTTAATTTGAATCATATTGATATGATATTGTTCAGCTATTGAATGGGAAGAAATAAATGACCACAATTTCACCTCACCAACTTGCCATTTGTTTTTATTTATCCATATGCCAAAGCCATTTCTCAGAACTCCCCTATCATCCTCTTTAGAACTGAGAAATGTACAAAATCCAAAAGGGCACCTATGTGTACAGTATGCCCTCCCCAGATAGTAAGGGAAGGTGTGCTTGTATTATAAGGAACACTAGAGGACTTGTCAGACAGTATAGGGTTTACTTAGTTTACTCAGTGTGTATGCTAATATGAGGCAGCAGCTCTGGAATGAATCGTGGTAGAGGCGTGGGTTCACCGTCACTGTGGGAGAATGCCGCCGTTTCTGTTGTGCCCACAGGCCTGCTTGTCAAACACTTTTAGGGCCCATGGGGATTCACACTAATATCCTGCTTTTCCTCTCTTACTCTGGTGCTGCTGATCATGTACTTCCTAGTTAATACTGCTCCAGTTACACAATAATATTTATGTTGATGCATGACATGGCTGACAACTTTGAGAAGTTTGCTCTTACAGTCACTGTGTGTTGTGTGTGCTGTGTGTAGTGTGCGGTGTGCAGTGTCTACCAAGGCAGATGTTTAATAAACACAGACTGTACACTTGAAAGGGGGAAGGTACACTAGAGTCTATAAGAAGAGGGAGCAGAGAGGTGTACTAACAGGAGAGGAGGGAGTAGCTAGGAGAACAGGGGGAATACAGAGAGAGCAGTGAGGCAGCACACACCTTCTAGGTACAAGAGAAAACAGAGGGGAGTATTAGAGCACTCTGTTATGCCTGGGATATTTACATTTGGAAACAGAGAGAAACGGGATTTGGAACTAGCGGAGGCAGACATGAAAAGCTATGAAGTGAAAATAGGTTGTGCCTTAGCACCCTCATTGCTAGCTGAGTACATAGACACAGTAAACAAGTGCATACAACACATATACCAGTGGATGCTCCTCAGAGGAGGAAGGGGAGGACCATCCTCCACAGTGAATTTCAGAAAATGTTTAATTGTAAGACATTTAAAATTGTATCACTTTTAGATAAAACTATACTAAATATACATGTGTATATATACACGTGTCACCAAATAACTGATTAAAACACACTATTTGCAAAGAAGGTCTACGGTACCCTCAATAGTACTCTGTAGGGTAGTACCATGGTGTAGCCGGAGGACAGCTAGCTTCCGTACTCCTCTGGGTACATTGAATTCAATACAAACCTAGGAGGCTCATGGGTCTCACCCCTTCCATAGACTTACACAGTAATTATAACAACTTCCGGAGGACATTCTCCAGCCTATCAGAGCTCTTGCAGCATGAACTGACATGTCCACCCAATCAACGGATCAGAGAATATATCTAGTACTGAAAGCATACATTACAGCTAGGTAGCACTGCAGTGTATAACATGTGGTGAGTAGTTGACTCAAAGAGAGAGAAAGAAAATAGTTGAACAGTTTTGAACAAACTATTTTCTTCCAAAATGAAGGAGAAGCAAGAGAGAAATAGAGAGCAAATAGCTAGCAAATGCAGTTAGCTAGTTTAGCCTACTGAAACAACATTAGCTAGCTGGCTATGACGTTCCAACAAAACACTGGAACTCTTCCAAGTCAAGGTAAGCTTTTGGTAATACTAATTTATTGCCACCAGGGCTGACTGTACACTAACATTATTGCATGATTGTAGCGGGTTTACTAGCGCGTTAATTCTATTAGCTATGTTGACTATAACATTGCTTTATCTTCTAATTGGTCCCAATCCCGGATACGGGAGCACCCCCCACAGTAAGAAAGCTGACTAGCATAGCCTAGCATAGCGTCACAAGTAAATACTAGCATCTAAATATCATTAAATCACAAGTCCAAGACACCAGATGAAAGATACACATCTTGTGAATCCAGCCATCATTTCTGATTTTTAAATGTTTTACAGGGAAGACACAATATGTAAATCTATTAGCTAACCACGATAGCAAAAAGACCACCCACTTTTTCCCCCACCATTTATTTCCTGCATAGCGTAGCTATCACAATTTTCGACAAATAAAGATAATATAGCCACTAACCAAGAAACACTTCATCAGATGACAGTCTGATAACATATTTATTGTATAGCATATGTTTTTTTTAGAAAAATTGCATATTTCAGGTATAAACACAGTTCTACATTGCAGCTGCAATCTGAAATAGTGCCGAAGCAGCCAGAATAATTACAGAGACCAACGTCAAATACCGAAATACTCATCATAAAACATTTTCGAAAAATACACAGCGTACAGCAAATGAAAGACCAACATCTTGTGAATCCAGCCAATATTTCAGATTTTTTAAGTGTTTTACAGCGAAAACACAATTAGCATTATTAGCTACCACAATAGCCGGAAAACACAAGCCGTTTACCAGTAGCAAAGGTTAGCGATCGTAACAATCCAGCAAAAGATATATAATTTTTGACTAACCTTGATATACTTCATCAGATGACAGTCCTGTAACATCATATTACACAATGCATATAGGTTTTGTTCGAAAATGTGCATATTTAGCAGCACAAAACGTGGTTATACAATGTGATTAGTAGCAACATTTCAGGCAATTCTGGCCGCGCCATCTTTTGGAGAGGCACCTAATCTAATCGATAACTAATCGTAAACTTGACTAAAAAATACAGGTTGGACAGCAAATGAAAGACACATTAGTTCTAATGCAACCGTTGTGTTAGATTTTTAAAATTAACGTTACTCGACATTCAGCGTGCGGTTACAGCGAGACCATGCCTAAATAATGGCGGACTAATAATTTTACATCTTTCCACAGATATACGAATTAACATCATAAATAGCTCTTACTTTTGGATGATCTTCCATCAGAATCTTGGCAAGTGGTCCTTTGTCCAGAACAATCGCTCTTTTGGTTGAAAGATGTCCTCTACTCCTGTAGAAATTAGCTGCTAACGCCGATGTACCGGAGAGTGCCCAACTCGTGATAACGCCTGACAAAGAAACTCCAGAAAATCGCAATAAACTGAAACTGCTATAAGTCGGTTTAAATTAACTACCTTATGAAGTTTTTAAGACAAAAAACAAATAATCAGAGCCGGAGATATAGAACTGCTAAACCGAAAGCTTTTGAAGACGCCATGCCGGTTCCCTCCTGCGTCAGGCGCCTCGTCGAAAAGGTCGGTACTTCCGCTTCCAAGAGGTTTTATACTCCCCCAGATGGTGCTATCCGCTCCATTCAAAGTCTCACCGCTTACTGACATTCTAGGGGAAGGCGTATGCAGTGCATGTAGCCCCATAGTTTATAAGGGAATTTATAAACCGACCCTGGAACAGAGACCTCAATTTCAGAAATCTCACTTCTTGACAGGAAGTGAGCTGCAGAATGAGTTCTGTTTCACTCAGAGAAATAATTCAAACGGTTTTAGAAACTAGAGAGTGTTTTCTATCCAGTAGTAATAATAATATGCATATTGTACGAGCAAGAATTGAGTACGAGGCAGTTTAATCTGGGAACGAAAAATCTTCAAAGTGTAAACAGCACCCCTATTGAAAAAGGATTCTATCTATGGTACAACGATGTAGGCTGTGTGCACGGTTTGGCTTGTACATTTTTTTTCTGCCTGGTCACATACATCTGATCTGTTGTGCATTGAAGTCCACAAGCAAAGGGAAGAGATGAGAGGAGGAGAGCGTGTAGATAGATGCGAGAAAGAATACAATGTGGCTGCTATGAAAGTGAACAGTGTTTACGCGTGATCAGCGGTGTATTCATTTGCGATTCTGTTTAAAAACGTTTCTTAACTGAAGCAACGGAACAAAACGGAGATAAACATACCTACATTGTCCAATAGAAACTGTTGGACTAATGATTACACCCTATATCAGCTAGATGCAGGCAAGAGTGTGCAAGATGGTATTGAATGTCACTGTCTGCCTATGTGTCATCACTCGACCTGTGTGCACCTACGTTGTAAACTTTCATTCATAGGCTAGGTTGTAGCAACCTCATGACGGGTATAGCAAAAATCATGTAGTAGCCTAAACCTGTTGCTGTTACATAGTTCGGCGCACAATTGGCACAGCGTCGCCCGGGTTTGGCCGGTTAAGGCCGCACTGTAAATAAGAATTTGTTTCTTTTTTTTTTTTCTTTTTTTAGTTTCACCTTTATTTAACCAGGTAGGCTAGTTGAGAACAAGTTCTCATTTGCAACTGCGACCTGGCAAGATAAAGCATAGCAGTGTGAACAACAACACAGAGTTACACATGGAGTAAACAAAATAACAAGTCAATAACACAGTAGAAAAAGAGAATCTATATACAATGTGTGCAAAAGGCATGAGGTAGGCAATAAATCGAAATAATTACAATTTAGCAGATTAACACTGGAGTGATAAATCATCAGATGATCATGTTGCAAGAAGAGATACTGGTGTGCAAAAGGCACAGAAAAGTAAATAAAATAAAGCAGTATGGGGTGGTGAGGAGGTAAATTGGGTGGGTAGTTTACAGATGGACTATGTACAGCTGCAGCGATCGCGTTAAGCTGCTCGATCGGTTAGCTGCTCTTAACTGACTTGCCTTGTTAAAAAAAAGTTAAATATATTTAAAAATACATTGAACTGGGTGAATGGAATATGAATGAGACACATCCAATAATCTGTAATAGAAATAAGGCCATGCACATGAAAAAAAATTGTCCACCCTCATTTTAAACAGCACTGACCGCCCACTGACATATACCTGTACATGTATCCAACAGAGGGCAGATATGACTTTGTTTGGACTTCAGGTCATTTGAAATACAGACATGTTCTTATCTTCCTTCATGACCACGTGGGCAAAGGAAGGTATGCCAAAGTAGGTTCAGTGTTGGACTGCGGATCGCATCCTATGAAGGACTGTTTTTAAGTCAATAAGTCGCACGACATATAACATCAATTATTTCCCCAATTGTGTCTCCTGTGTTATTGTGATGACTTCCCAAATATACAGCCTTAATTTAAGTAATTACATCAAAATAAGTGCACTAATAATTGCTACAAACAAGGACAGGCATATTAATACCTATATTCATATTCTGAATTTAAAACTATGCTTCTCTCTTTAGACGGAAGAGGTAATCGACGATCTAATGTTTTGACATTGAATGCACCATTTACTGCTAAAACAGATTTAGGTAGCCATTTCTTGCCTTCCATGCCATATTAACAGGGATGACGTGTTGTCCCTCTGGTTTGTATTCTTGCCTGAAGAGTTTGGTATTTTCATCAAGTGAACTCTTGAACCAAGCTCTTTCAAATGAAAGTGTTGCCCAAAGCGCCTAGAAGGTTCCATTGAAAGTGAAAGTGAATGAAGGAGCTGAGTGCAAAAGATCATCCTAATTTTTAACTAAGTAGTCTATTCTCAAGCCCCCCCATGCTTGGTACTAGCTGGCTATGAGACTGGGGAATGTTGTTGGCCCACTCAGATGGTAATGATGGTGCACTACCAGACTGTGGAATTGGCATCAGTATAAAATAATATTAACCATACAAGAAAAAACAGAAAGAATAAGGAGAGGTTCAGAAAAACACAGAAATATCCTGGACGACAGAGAACTTGGCCTCTGCATGCAGTATAAAGCATCACATGACCAGGAGGGGTCATTGAGAATGACTAAACATCCTTTGGTCAGGGGACGTGTTCCTGCTGGTTGTCTCTTGAGCCATGTCGCCAGACTGCTGTGCTGAGAGAGCCCTCTTCGTTGTCCCATCCACCAAATACAAACTTTAGGCACACAACACCCTGACACCATGTGTGCATTTCTATCATGATATTATCTCTGTCTGACTGAAATTAAATTAATACTGGTTAAACTTCTTATGGCTGAGATCCCGCTAACGGGATCGATATGACAACAGCCAGTGAAAGTGCAGGGCGCCAAATTCAAACAACAGAAATCTCATAATTAAAATTCCTCAAACATACAAGTATCTATATACCATTTTAAAGGTAATCTTGTTGTTAATCCCGCCACAGTGTCCGATTTCAAAAGGGCTTTACAGCGAAAGCACCACAAATGATTATGTTAGGTCACCGCCAAGTCACAGAAAAACACAGCCATTATTCCATTCAAAGACAGGAGTCACAAAAAGCAGAAATATAGATAATATTAATCACTAACCTTTGATGATCTTCATCAGATGACACTCATAGGACTTCATGTTACACAATACAATCCTACTTTAATTTCACATTTCCACAAACTTCAAAATGTTTCCTTTCAAATGATATCAAGAATATGCATATCCTTGCTTCAGGTCCTGAGCTACAGGCAGGTCGATTTGGGTATGTCATTTAAAAAAAGGGTACGATCCTCAAGAGTTAATGATGAAAATAGCACAAACTGTATCTCCCCCATTGGTGCTATATCTGAGTGTTTAACACCTTTTCTGTCATCGGAGTTGGTAATTTTAGGGGATTTGAATCTGAATTGGCTATCCCCAGCCTCAGATCAATTTAAGAGTATATACATTGATTTTAATCTGAGGCAATTGATCTCAAAACCCACACAGCTAATTGTGAAAAACCTTGTTAACTCCTCATTGATTGATTTACTTCTTACTAATAAACCCTATAAATATGTGTTTAGTGGAGTATTTGCATAATGATCTCAGTGATCATTGTCCCATAGTATGTACTAGAGAAACCAAACAGCAAGTTTGAGTTGGCTCTAGAAAATGTATCCTCCATATTTATTCCTTTGGCAGATAAACACGCCTCCTTTTAAACAATTCACAGTCAAAGATAGCTCTGAAGAAAACCAAAGGTTAGTTCTATCTGAGTTTATTCAGATGAGAATTCAGGCCTGGGAAAAAGCAAGGAAAACTGATGTTATAGTGGACTGGCTGTAAGGGTTGCGGAACTGGTGGCAGTGAAGTCAGACGCAGGAGAGCAGAGATAGGTAGTTTAATTCAAAACCCAACGGCAATACAAAAAGAACCTACATGGGTACAAAACCCGACGCGCACCAGTAACATAGAGTAAAGCATTACAACAAACAATTCCACACAAGGACATGGGGGACAGAGGGTTAAATCACAACAATTAATGATGGAAATGGAAACCAGGTGTGTAAGAAAAAAGACAAACAAATGGAAAATGAAAAGTGGATCAACGATGGCTAGAAGACCGGTGACGCCGACCGCCGCACACCGCCCGAACAAGGAGAGGAAACGACTTCGGTGGAGTCGTGACTGTCACGTTCCTGACCTGTTTTCTGTTTATTTGTATGTGTTAGTCGGTCAGGGCGTGAGTTTGGTGGGCAGTCTATGTTATGTGTTTCTATGTTGGTTAATGGGTGACCTGATATGGTTCTCAATTAGAGGCAGGTGGTTTACGTTTCCTCTGATTGAGAACCATATTAAGGTAGGTGTTTTCACATTGTTTGAGGTGGGTGGTTTGCTCCTGTGTTTGTGTTTGTATCCACCACACGGGACTGTTTCGTGTTTTCGTTCGTTTGATGTAGTTGTACCTGTTTTGTGCGTTCTTCGGTTCGTAAGTTCTCAAGTCTAGGTCTGTCTACGTCGTTTATTGTTTTTGTATTCTCTAGTGTTCTTCGTGTTTTCGGTTTGTTTAAATAAATATTATGTCATATCACAATGCTGCGCTTTGTCCAATCCCTACTCCTTTCAGACGAAGAGGAGAGGAAAATCGTTACAGTGACAATGGCAATCTTGCAGACAACTGAGGAACAGATGTAATATCTCGATTAAGAAAGCAAAATCAAACTACTTTTTAAGCTCTATCGCTGACTCTGCTGGTGATCCTTCTAAATTTTGGAAAACAGTAACTGCACTGAAGTTTACAAATACAGTTGAAGTCGGAAGTTTACATACACTTAGCCAAATACATTTAAACTAAGTTTTTCACAATTCCTGACAATTAGTCATAGTAAAAATTCCCTGTCTTAGGTAGTTAGGATCACACTTTATTTAAGAATGTGAAATGTCAGATTAACAGTAGAGAGAATGATTTATTTCAGCTTTTATTTCTTTCATCACATTCCAGTGGGTCAGAAGTTTACATACACTCAATTAGTATTTGGTAGCATTGCCTTAAATTGTCTAACTTGGGTCAAACGTTTCGGAGAGCCTTCCACAAGCTCCCACAATAAGTTGGGTGAATGTTGGCCATTCCTCCTGACAGAGCTGGTGTAACTGAGTCAGGTTTGTAGCTCCTTGCTTGCAGACGCTTTTACAGTTCTGCCCACAAATTTTCTATAAGATTGAGGTCAGGGCTTTGTGATGGCCACTGCAATACCTTGACTTTGTTGTTCTTAAGCCATTTTGTCACAACTTTGGAGTATGCTTGGAGTCATTGTCCATTTGGAAGACCCATTTGCGACCAAGCTTCCTGACTGATGTCTTGAGATGTTGCTTCAATATATCCACATAATTTTCCTACCTCATGATGCCATTTATTTTGTAAAGTGCACCAGTCCCTCCTGTAGCAAAGCACCCCCACAACATGATGCTACCACCCCCTTGCTTCAGGTTGGGATGGTGTACTTCGTCTTGCAAGCCTCCTCCAAAACATATTATGCCAAAAAGTTCTATTTTGTTTCATCAGACCAGAGGACATTTCTCCAAAAAGTACTATCTTTGTCCCATGTGCAGTTGCAAACGATAGTCTGGGTTTTTCATGGGGTTTTGGAGCAATGGCTTCTTCCTTGCAGAGTGCCTTTCAGGTTATGTTGATATAGGACTTGTTTTACTGTGGATATAGATACTTTGGTACCCGTTTCTTCCAGAATCTTCACAGGTCATTTGCTGTTGTTCTGGGATTGATTTGCACTTTTCACACCAAGTACGTTCATCTCTAGGACACAGGACGCGTCTCTTTCCTGAGCGGTATGACGGCTGCGTGGTCCATGGTGTTAATACTTGCGTACTATTGTTTGTACAGATGAACGTGGTACCTTCAGGCATTTGGAAATTGCTCCCAAGGATGAACCAGACTTGTGGAGGTCTAAAATTTTTTTCTGAGGTTTTGGCTGATTTCTTTGATTTCCCATGATGTTAAGCAAAGAGGCACTGAATTTGAAGGTAGGCCTTGAATACATCCACAGGTACACCTCCAATTGACTCAAATTATGTCATTAGCCTATCAGAAACTTCTAAGCCATGACATCATTTTCTGGAATTTTCCAAGCTGTTTAAAGGCACAGTCAATTTAGTGTATGTAAACTTCTGATCCACTGAAATTGTGATACAGTGAATTATAAGTGAAATAATCTGTCTGTAAACAATTGTTAGAAAAATTCCTTGTGTCATGCACAAAACTATAGTTAGTTAACAAGAAATTTGTGGAGTGGTTGAAAAATGAGTTTTAAATGACTCCAACCTAAGTGTATGTAAACTTCCGACTTCAACTGTACCTCTTCTTCCCTGCCTGGCAAGTTGTCTGACTCTGGTATCATAACTGAGAAGAATGGGATAAGTGACGCTTTTAATAATCTTTTCTCGGCAGGCTTTTTATTTGAGAGAAACAGTGGTTTAATTGACCCTGGTCAGTCAATCGACTGGTTTTCCCTCTGCCAACCTCTAGCTGACTCAACGGTTAACCTGTCAACTTGCAGCTAAAATATTAGAATCCTTGATTAATTCTCATCTAAGATCTTTCTTATCTTTGATATATATTCTAAATGTACATCAGTCAGGTTTTAGACCCGGTCATAGCACTATCTCTGCTGCATCCCCAGTTTTAAATGATGTGCTTAACTGTATGGCTAAAAGGCAACATTGTGCTGCCTTCTTCATTGACCTGTCAAAGGCCTTAGATACTGTTGATCACTCATTGCTAATTCAGAGGCTTTCCTCAATTGGCCTAGACCAGGCTGCATGTAACTGGTTTAAAAACTAGTTGACAGATAGAATCCAATATGAATCTACTTATCAAAAATACTTTGTAGACAACAGGTGTGAACTAACAGTGAAATGCTTACTTACCAACAATGCAGAGAGAAAGAAAATAGAGAAATAATAATAAGAGAAAAGTAAAACACGTAATAAAAGTCATGATAAATACACAATGAGTAATGATAACTTGGCTATATACAAGGGGTACCAGTACCGTGTCGATGTGCAGAGGTATGAGGTAATCATGGTAGATATGTACATATAACTAGGATTAAAGTGACAGATAGTAAACAGTAGCAGCAGCATATGTGATGAGTCAAAAAAGTTTGTGCAAAAAGGGTAAATGCAGATAGTTAAACAGTTAACCAAATAGCTACACAGACTAACTATTTAGCAGTCTTATGACTTGGGGGTAGATACCACTTGCCATGCGGTAGCAGAGAGAACAGTCTATGACTTGGGTGGCTGGAGTCTTTGACAGTTTTTAAGACCTCTCTTCTAACACTGCCTGGTATAGAAGTTCTGGATGGCAGGGAGCTTGGCCCCACTGATGTACTGGGCCGTACACACTAGAGGTCGACCGATTATTATTTTTCAACGCCGATACCGATTATTGGAGGACCAAAAAAGCCGATACCGATTAATTCGGACGATTTTATGTATATATTTGTAATAATGACAATTACAACAATACTGAATGAACAATGAACACTTGTATTTTAACTTAATATATAATATGTATGTATAATATAATACGTAAATAAAATCAATTTAGTCTCAAATAAATAATGAAACATGTTCAATTTGGTTTAAATAATGCAAAAACACAGTGTTGGAGAAGAAAGTAAAAGTGCAATATGTGCCATGTAAAAAAGCTAACGTTTAAGTTCCTTGCTCAGAACATGAGAACATATGAAAGCTGGTGGTTCCTTTTAACATGAGTCTTCAAAATTCCCAGTTAAGAAGTTTTAGGTTGTAGTTATAATAGTACTCTCTCTCTCTATACTATTTGTATTTCATAGACCTTTGACTATTGGATGTTATAGTCAAAGGTCTGCCAGCCTAGTATAGTACTGCCAGCCTAATCTCGGGAGTTGATAGGCTTGAAGTCATAAACAGCGCTGTGCTTCAAGCATTGCAAAGAGCTGCTGGCAAACGCAGGAAAGTGCTTTTTGAATGAATGCTTACGAGCCTGCTGCTGCCTACCACCGCTCAGTCAGACTGCTCTATCAAATATCAAATCATAGACTTAATTATAATATAATCAACACACGGAAATACGAGCCTTAGGTCATTAATATGGTCAAATCCGGAAACTATCATTTCGAAAACAAAACGTGTATTCTTTCAGTGAAATACGGAACCGTTCTGTATTTTATCGAACGGGTGGCAACCCTAAGTCTAAATATAGCTATTACATTGCACAACCTTCAATGTTATGTCATAATTATGTACAATTCTGGCAAATTAATTAGGAAGAAATGGTTCTCAACGAGCCAGGRGGCCCAAACTGCTGCATATACCCTGACTCTGCTTACACTGATCGCAAAAGATTTGACACAATTTCAGGCACCGCATTGATTATATGCAACGCAGGACAAGCTAGTTAAACTGGTAATATCATCAACCATGTGTAGTTAACAAGTGATTATGTTAAGATTGTTTTTATGAGATAAGTGAAATGCTAGCTAGCAACTTACCATGGCTCCTTGCTGCCTGCCATGCAGCCTGCCATGCAGTCTCCTTGTGGATTGCAATATAATCGGCCATAATCGGCATCCAAAAATGCCGATTACCGATTGTTATGAAAACTTAAAATCTGCCCTAACTAAATCGGCCATTCCGATTAATCGGTCGACCTCTAGTATGCACTAACCAAGCAGTTGTCATACCAAGCGGTGAAGCAGCCAGTCCAGATGGTCTCAATGGTGCAACTATAGAACTCTTTGAGGATCTGAAGCACCATGCCAAATCTATTCAGCCTCCTGAGGGGAAAGAGGCGTTGTCATGCCCTCTTTATGACTGTGTTGGTGTGTTTGGACCAAGATAGATCCTTAGTGATGTGGACACCGAGGAACTTCCTCCCTATAGGCTGTTTCATCYTCATCAGTGATCAGACCGACCACCCTTGTGTCTTCAGAAAACTTAATGATGGTGTTGGAGTCAGGCATGGCCAAGCAGTTGTSGGTGAACAAGGAGTACAGGAAGGTACTAAGCACGCACCACTGAGGGGCCCCCGTGTTGAGGGTCAAAGTGGTGTCCGGTCAGGAAGTCCAGGATCCAGTTGCAAAGGGAGGTGTTCAGTCCCAGGGTCCTTAGCTTAGTGATGAGCTTGGAGGGCACTATGGTGTTGAACACTAACCTGTAGTATATGAAGAACATCGTCACGTACGTAGGTATTATTTTTGTCCAAGTGGGAAATGGCAGTGTGGAGTGAGTCTAGGGTYTCTGGGATGATGGTGTTGACATGAGCCATGACCAGCCTTTCAAATCTTTTCATGGCTACAGATGGGAAAGCTACGGGGCGATAGTCATTTAGGCAGGTTACCTTGGTGTTCTTGGGCACAGGGACTATGGTGGTCTGCTTGAAACAAGTAGGTATTACAGACTGGGTAAGAGAGAGGTTGAAAATGTCAGTAGACACTTGCCAGCTGGTCAGCGCATGCTCCGAGTACACTTCCTGGTAGTCCATCTGGCCCTGCGGCCTTGTTAATGCTAACCTGTTTAAAGGTCTTACATTGGCAATGGAGAGCGTGATCACACAGTCGTACAGAACAGCTGGTGCTCTAACGCATGGTTCAATGTTGTTTGCCTCTAAGCGAGCATAGAAGGCATTTCGGTTGTCTGGTAGGCTTGCATCACTGGGCAGCTCACGGCTGGGTTTCTCTTTGTAATCCATGATAGTTTGCAAGCCCTGCCACATCTGATGAGCGTCAGAGCCGGTATAGTAGGATTTGATCTCTGACGGTGTTAAATAAGGTTTTCTGGACATAACGAAAGGTAGGTTTTCTGGACATAACGAAAGGTGTAACGCAGGGTCAAATTCTGGGTCCTGTACTTTTTACTGTTTGCATAAAAAATATTGTCTTGTCTGTAAGAAATGAATTGCCTGCACTTGTATGCCGATGATACTGTTGTGTATGCTATTGCCCCTACGGTTAACCAGGCTCTATCTACAGTCTGCCTTCTTTGTATTACAGAAAAACTTTATTGACCTGAAATTAGTATTGAATGCAGGTAAAACTAGTATATGTTGTCTCTAGAGTGCATCAAAACAATGGTGATGATTTAAACATATAGTATGTACTTTAGATTTTGTCCATATTGATCGTGTCCCTGCTTACAAATATCTGGGCATCTGGATAAATAAAAAGCATATTGATGAGTTAGTTAAGCTGAGAATAAAAATGGGCTTTGTCTATAAAAAGTAGGTCAGGCCTTTCGCTACATAGTAAAAAGCAGATTATTTAGTCAAAGTTCCTATCGGTCCTAGACTCTGGCAGCATCATCTATGTGAACGCTGCTGCCACTTCATCAAAGCCGTTAGATGCAGTTCATTATAGCGCACTGCACTTTATTACAGGCAACAGTGGTAGCACTCATCACTGCATTCTCTCCCAGAAAGTTGGTTGGCCCTTTTTAATGTCACGTAGGTTGACAAAAACTCCCACTGTAGCTAACTAACATCATTACTAAACTTTAGATG
>NC_036857.1:19838054-19842859 GCF_002910315.2 Salvelinus sp. IW2-2015 | reverse complement strand
CCTTAACAGGAAGCCAGTGTAGAGAGGCTAGCACTGGAGTAATATGATCAAATTTCTTGGTTTTAGTCAAGATTCTAGCAGCCGTATTTAGCACTAACTGAAGTATATTTAGTTCTTTATCCGGGTAACTGGAGAGTAGAGCATTGCAGTATTGTAATCTAGAAGTAACAAAAGCATGGATTAGCTTTTCTGCATCATTTTTGGACAACAAAAAAACATCTTATTTTCGCAATATTATGAAGATGGGAAAAAAGCAGTCCTTGAAACAGTCTTGATATGTTCGTCAAATGAGAGATCAGGGTCCAGAGTAATGCCGAGGTCCTTCACAGTTTCATTTGAGACGACTTTACAACCATCAAGATTAATTGTCAGATCAAACAGCATATCTCTTTGTTTTTGGGACCTAGAACTAGCATATCTGTTTTGTCTGAGTTTAAAAGTAAAACGTTTGCCACCATCCACTTCCTTATGTCTGAAACACAGGCTTCCAGGGTAGGCAATTTGGGGACTTTACCATGTTTAATCGAAATGTACAGCTGTGTGGCGTTCGCAAAGCAGTGAAAGTATACATTGTGTTTCCGAAAGACATCACCAAGAGGTAGAATATATACTGAAAACAATAGTAGTCCTAAAACGGAGCCTTGAGGAACACCAAAACGTACAATTGATTTGTCAGAGGACAAACCATCCACAGAGACAAACTGATATCTTTCCGACAGATAAGATCTAAACCAGGCAAGAACCTGTCCATGTAGACCAATTCGGGTTTCCAATCTTTCCAAAAGAATGTCGTGATCGATAGTGTCAAAGGCAGCACTAAGGTCTAGGAGCACAAGGACAAATGCAGAGCCTTGGTCTGATGTCATTAAAAGGTACTTTACCACATTCACAAGTGCAGTCTTAGGACTACGATGGGGTCTAAAACCAGAGTGGAGCATTTCGTATACATTATTTTGTCTTCAGGAAGAGTTGCTGCGCAACAGCTTTTGCCCCAAAGAATTCTGGGTCAAGGTTAGTCTTTTTTCAGGAGAGGCTTTATTAGTTGCCACTTTTAGTGAGTTTGGTACAAATATGGAGGATAGGGAGCCGTTGATTGTTCAACATGGGAGGGCCAAGCACAGGAAGTAGCTCTTTCAGTAGTTTAGTCTGAATAGGGTCTAGTAGGCAGCTGGAAGGTTTAGAGGCAACTACTATTTTCGTGAATGTTTCGAGAGATACAGGATTAAAAAACTTGTGTATCCATTGATCTTAGGTCCTGGCAGTTCTTTGCAGAGTCAGGACAACTGAGTTTTGGAGAAATACGCAGATTCAAAGAGGAGTCCGTAATTTGCTTTATGAAGATCATGATCTTTTCGTTGAAAAAGTTAATGATTTCATCACTGCTGAAGTGAAGGCCATCCTCTCTTGGGGAAGGCTGCTTTTTAGTTAGCTTTGCGACAATATCAAAAATAAATGTGGGTTGTCCAATAATTTATAGTGCGGCTTTTGCTAATCCTTGGTTGGGGTCTGAGCAGATTATTTGTTGCGATTGTAAACATAATAAAATGGTGGTCCGATAGTCCAGGATTATGAGGAAAAACATTTTGATCCACAATATTTATTCTACGGGACAGAACTAGATCTAGGGTATGACTGTGACAATGGGCAGGTCCGGAGACATGTTTGACAAAACCCACTGAGTCGATGATGCCTCCAAAAGCCTTTTGGAGTGGGCCTGTGGACTTCTCCATGTAAATATTTAAGTCACAAAAATGTGAATATTATCAGCCATGACTTCAAGGCCTGATAGGAATTCAAGAAACTTAGTGAGGAATGCTGTACACGGCTCAGGCCTGTAAACAGTAGCTATAAAAATTGCTTGGGTAGGCTGCATAGATTTCCTGACCTAGAAGCTCAAAATATATATACATTTTAGACATTTCCTGTAAAAAATGTTAGCAACACCTCCGCCTTTGCAGGAGGTGCGGCGAATATAGTCACTAGTGTAACCTGGAGGAGGGGCCTCATTTAACTCAGTAAATTAATCAGGCTTAAGCCATGTTTCAGTCAGACCAATCACATCAAAGTTTTGATCAGTGATTAGTTCATTGACTATGACTGCCTTGGAAGTGAGGGATATAACATTAAGGAGTTCTATTTTGAGTTGTGATGTATTATCACAGTCTCTTTAAAAAAATGACAGGGATGGAGGTCTTTATTCCAGTGAGATTGCTAAAGCGAACACCGCCATGTTTACATTTCCCAGATTTTTCCTGCTGCCTGGCCTGCACCCTATCTCATTGTGGAGCTAGATGAGTTAGAACCCTGTCTATGTTGATAGATAAGATGAGAGCACCCCTTCAGCTAGGATGGAGTCCATCACCCCTCATAGGCCAGGCTTGGTCCTGTTAGTGGTTGAGTCCCAGAAAGAGGGCCAATTATCTACAAATTCTATCTTTTGGGAGGGGCAGAAAACATTTTACAACCAGCGATTAAGTTGTGAGACTCTGCTGTAGAGCTCATCACTCCCCCTAACTGGGAAGGGGGCCAGAGACAATTACTTGATGCCGACACATCTTCCTAGCTAATTTACAAGCTAAAGCTATGTTGCGCTTGGTGACCTCTGACAGTTTCATCCTAACATTGTTGGTGCTGACGTGGATAACAATATCCCTATACTCGCCAATTTTTGCCTTAGCCAGCACCATCTTCAGATTAGCCTTTACGTCAGTAGCACCTGCCCCCTGGTAAACAGTGTATGATCGCTGGATGATTGTTTTTCAGTCTAATATTGCAGGGAAAAATATTGCGGGTGTGAATAAAGTCATGTTCTTTTGCCTCACTTTTTAAAGGACGTTACTGGAATAAGCATATCACGTCATCACACAATTCACTGGTGACAATAAAACTGTTTAGAAGAGGTTCAGAGATCAGAGCTTCTCTCCCTGTCAAGCATATTCCAGTGTGATACCATAATGTGCAGGGTGTGCGCAAATACAAATTCTACAGCATGGATTGCTTGACCACTGATTATGAGGAGGGAGGGGGACAGCATTAAACCAGGTGTGGCTCCTGGACTCTACTAGACCAAAGGATTGTAAAAACCAGGTAAAACCAATGATTTCCAGTGCCTTTGGAAAGTATTCAGACCCCTTGACTTTTTCCACATTTTATTGCGTTACAGCCTTATTCTAAAATGTATTGAATATTTGTTTTTCCTCAGCAATCTACACACAATAACAAAGCAAAAACAAGTTTTTTGATTATTTTGTAAAAAATACAGAAATACCTTATTTACATAAGTTTTCAGACCCTTTGCTATGAGACTCGAAATTGAGTTCAGGTGCATCCTGTTTCCATTGATCATCCTTGAGATATTTCTACAACTTGATTGGAGTCCACCTGTGGTAAATTCAATTGATTGGTTTGGATAGGTACACACCTGTCTATATAAGGTCCCATGTCAGAGCAAAAACCAAGCCATGAGGTTGAAGGAATTGTCCGTAGAACTCCGTTTCAGGATTGTGTCGAGGCACAGATCTAGAGCTGGCCGCCCGGCAAAACTGAGCAATCGGGGGAGAAGGGCCTTAGTCAGGTGGTGAACAAGAACCCGATGGTCACTCCGTCAGAGCTCTAGAGTTCCTCTGTGGAGGTGGGAGAAGCTTCCAGAAGGACAACCATCTCTGCAGCACAGTCAGGCCTTTATGGTGGAGTGGCCAGATGGAAGCCACTTCTCAGTAAAAGGCATGACAGCCTGATTGGAGTTTTCCAAAAGGCACCTAAAGACTCTCAGACCTTGAGAAGCAAGATGCTCTGGTCTGATGAAACCAAGAATGAACTCTTTGGCCTGAATGCCAAGCATCACGTCTGGAGGGAACTGGCACCATCCCTATGGTGAAGCATGCTGGTGTCAGCATCATGCTGTGGGGGTGTTTTTCAGCGGCATGGACTGGGAGACTAGTCAGGACCGAGGCAAAGATGAACAGAACAAAGTACAGAGAGATCCTTGATGAAAACCTGCTCCAGAGTGTCTGACTACTTATGTAAATCTTCCGGCGCCGAAAAGAGATGGCCGCCTCGCTTCGTGTTCCTTGGAAAATATGCAGTATTTTGTTTTTTTACGTGTTATTTCTTACATCGGTACCCCGGGTAATCTTAGGTTTCATTACATACAGTCGGGAGGAACTACTGAATATACGATTAACGTCAACTCATCATCGTTCCTACCAGGAATATGACTTTCCCGAAACGGATCCAGTGTTTTGCCTTCCACCCAATACAACGGATCTGATCCCAGCCGGCGACCCTGTGCGACGCCGAAAAAGGGGAAAACGAGGCGGTCTCGTGGTCAGGCTTCGGAGACGGGCACATCGCGCTCCACTCCCTAGCACTCCTAGCATACTACTCGCCAATGTCCAGTCTCTTGACAATAAGGTTGATGAAATCCGAGCACGGGTAGCATTCCAGAGAGACATCAGGGATTGCAACGTGCTCTGCTCCACGGAAACATGGCTAACTCAAGGACGCTAACGGAGTCGGTGCAGCCAGCTGGTTTCTTCATGCATCGCGCCGACAGAAACAAACATCTTTCCGGTAAGAAGAGGGGCGGGGGGTATGCCTTATGATTAACGAGAAGTGGTGTGATCATCATAACAAACACAAGAACTCAAGTCGTTCTGTCACCTGATCTAGAACTCCTCACAATCAATTCGACCGCATTATCTACCAAGGGAATTCTCGTCAATCATAATCACAGCCGTATACATTCCCCCAAGCAGACACATCGATGGCCCTGAACGAACTTTATCTGACCTTTGTAAAGCTGG
>NC_036857.1:19751215-19836260 GCF_002910315.2 Salvelinus sp. IW2-2015 | reverse complement strand
TCCCTGTTCACCCACGACTGCGTGGCCATGCACGCCTCCAACTCAATCATCAAGTTTGCGGATGACACTACAGTGTAGCTTATTACCAACAACGACGAGACGCTACAGGGAGGAAGTGAGCGGCCTCGAGTGTGGTGTCAGAAAAATAACCTCACACTCAACGTCAACAAAACAAGAGATGATTGTGGACTTCAGGAAACAAGCAGAGGACACCCCCCTATCCACATCGACGGTCAGATAGTGGAGAAGTGGAAATTTAAGTTCCTCTGTACACATCACGGACAAACTGAATTGGTCCACCCACACAGACAGCGTTGTGAAGAAGGCGCAGGCAGCGCCTCTTCAACCTCAGAAGCTGAAAAATTCGGCTTGTCCCAAAAACACTCACAAAACTTCTACAGATGCACAATCGAGAGCATCCTGTCGGCTGTATCACCGCCGGGTACGGCAACTGCTCCGCCCACCAACCGTAAGGCTCTCCAGAGGTAGTGAGGTCTGCAGAACGGCATCACCAGGGCAAAACTACCTGCCCTCCAGGACACCTACACTACCCGATGTCCACAGGAAGCCATAAAGATCACTCAAGACAAAACACCACCCAAGCCACTGCCTGTTCACCCCGCATATCATCCAGAAGCGGTCGGTCAGTAACGAGTGCATCAAAGCAGGGACCGAGAGACTGAAAAACAGCTTCTTATCTCAAGGCCATCAGACTGTTAACACAGCCACCACTAACATTTAGCGGCCCTGCCAACATACTGACTAACTCCAGCCACTTTAAAATGGAAATGATGAAATTATGTAAAAATGTACCACTAGCCACTTTAAGCAATGCCACTTAATACAATGTTTACATACCCTACATTACCCATCTCATATGTATATATACTGTACTCTATATCATCTACTGCATCTTGCCATCTTTATGCAATACATGTACCCACTAGCCACTTTAAACTATGCCACTTTATGTTTACATACCCTACAGTACTCATCTCATACGTATATACCGTACTCTATACCATCTACTGCATCTGCCATGCCGTTCTGTACCACCACTCATTCATATATCTTTATGTACATATTCTTTATCCCTTTACACTTGGTGTTGTTGTAAGGTAGTAGGTGGAATTGTTAGTTAGATTACTGTTGTTATTACTGCGATTGTCGTAACTAGAAGCACAAGCATTTCGCTACACTCGCATTAACATCTGCTAACCATTGTGATGTGACTAATAAAATTTGATTTGATTTGAATTTGAAATTGTATATTTGCAAAAATGATTTTAAAACATCATTTTTGCTTTGTCATTATGGGGTATTGTGTCTAGATTGATGAGAGGAAAAAAACTATCTAATCATTTTAAAATAAGGTTGTAATGTTAAAAAGTGGAAAAAGTTGAGGGTCTGAATACTTTCCGAATGCACTGTAATATATACACTAGATGACTGACAGGGTGCTGTCTGAAGCCTCCATGCCTCCATCTCGACACTTCCCCACCATTGTAAAAAAATATTTTGGAAGCTATAGAATTGCATTTACTAACGTCTTTAACGTTCGTCGTATGGAGAAGAGAGGAGACCAAGGCGCAGCGTGAAAAGTATCCATTTTAATAGAATACGTTAAACAAACAAACAAAAATAACGATAAACGAGAATAACACGAAACGAAACAGTTCTGTTGGTGCAGACACACAAAGACTGAAAATAACCACCCACAAAACCCAACACAAAACAGGCTACCTAAATATGGTTCCCAATCAGAGACAATGACTAACACCTGCCTCTGATTGAGAACCAATCAGCCAAACACAGAAATAGAAAAAACATAGATAAACAAACATAGACTGCCCACCCCAACTCACGCCCTGATCATACTAAATAAAGACAAAAACAAAGGAAATAAAATCAGAAACGTGACAGTACCCCCCCCCCCCCCCCCCAAGGTGTGGGACTCCGGCCGCAAAACCTGAACCTATAGGGAGGGTCTGTGGGCATCTGTCTGCGTGCGCTCTGGCGCAGACTGGACCCCACTCCACCATAGTCTTGTCCGCTTAGTGTCCTCCTCAGAACGGCGACCCTCCCGCCGACCTAGGATTGCAACCCTACTAAATGCCCCACTGGACTGAGGGCGCCTCTGGACTGAGGGGCGCCTCGACTGAGGGCGCCTCCGGACTGAGGGGCGCCTCCGGACTGAGGGGCGCCTCCGGACTGGCGGACGGCTCTGGCGGCTCCGACTGCGGACGGCTCTGCGGCTCCTGACTGCGGACGGCTCTGCGGCTCCTGACTGGCGACGGCTCTGCGCTCCTGACTGCGGACGCCTCTGCGGGCTCCTGACTGGCGGACGCTCTGGCGGCTCCTGACTGCGGACGGCTCTGGCGGCTCCTGACTGCGGCGGCTCTGGCGGCTCAGGACAGACGGCGGCTCTGGCGGCTCAGGACCAGACGGCGGCTGCTGCGGCCTCGACAGGCTCTGACAGCGGGCGGCTTGGCGGCTCAGGACAGACGGCGGCTCTGGCGGCTCAGACAGACGGGGCTCTCGCGGCTGGACAGACGGGCGGCGCTGACAGACGCGCTAGGCCTGAAACGGCGGCTCAGGCGGCGCTGGACAGACGGGCGCTCAAGGCGCGCTGGACAGGCGCGCTCAGCGGCGCTGGACAGACGGGCGGCTCAGGCGGCGCTGACAGACGCAAGAACCGCCTGGCGGCACTGGACAGACGGAAGACCCTGGCGGCGCTGGACAGATGAAGACTCAGGTGGCCTGGACAGACGGGGAGCACCTGTAGTGAGAAGACAGAGAGACAGCCTGGTGCGGGGGCTGCCACCGAGGGCTGGTGCGTGGAGGTGGCACCGGATAGACCGAGGCCATGGAGGCACACTGCAGGTCTTGAGCACCGAACCTGACCAACCCTACCTGGCTGAATGCTCCCAGTAGCCAAGCCAGTGCGCGAGGTGAATAGGCCGCACTGAGCTTGGCTGGCGAACCGGGGACACCATGCATAGGCCGGTGCCATAGTACCCCGCCCGAGAGACGCACTGACCAGATGCGTATAGCCGGCTCATTGCACCTGGCTCGATCCCACTCTAGCCCGGCGATACTAGGCTCTGCTACGTACCGCACCGGGCTATGCCTGCTCTCCGGGACACCGTGCGCCTCACGGCATAACATGTGCCTGCCCGGTCCCTCTCTCTCCAATGTAAGCACGGGGAGTTGGCTCAGGTCTCCTACCTGGCTTAGCCACACCCCCGTGTGCCTCCCCCCAATAAAATTTTTGGGGCTGCCTCTCTGGCTTCCAGCCGCGCTTACGTGCAGCCTCCTCATACCACCGCCTACTCCGCTTTCGCTGCCTCCAGCTCAGCTTTGTGGGCGCGATATTTACCAACCTGAGTCCAAGGTCCCTTGCCGCTCCAGAATCTCCTCCCAGTCCAGGAGTCCTCGATCGCTGCTGCTGCTGCTGCTGCTGCCCGTTTACCACGCTGCTTGGTTCTTTTTCTGGTGTGGTGTTCTGTGTAACGTTCGTCGTATGGAGGAAGAGAGGAGGACCAAGGCGCAGCGTGAAAAGTATCCATTTTAATAGAATACGTTAAACAAACAAACAAAATAACGAMAAARGAGAATAACACGAAACGAAACAGTTCTGTCTGGTGCAGARACACAAAGACTGAAAATAACCACCCACAAAACCCAACACAAAACAGGCTACCTAAATATGGTTCCCAATCAGAGACAATGACTAACACCTGCCTCTGATTGAGAAGCATATCAGGCCAAACACAGAAATAGAAAAACATAGATAAACAAACATAGACTGCCCACCCCAACTCACACCCTGACCATACTAAATAAAGACAAAAACAAAGGAAATAAAGGTCAGAACGTGACACGTCTACAATTGTTTTTGCCACATTTATTCTATTACAGACACCTTCATGCACACTTTTGAATTATATTATGAGCGCTAAACATAAAAATACAAATTAAATAAGATATTAAAACCTTTTCCTTAAAGTCTGTTTAAAAAGTATTCATGTTACTGTCCCCACTACAACAAAAAGTACTTTGAAACAATGAAATGAAATACTGTAGAAATCCATTCATTCCTATGGAGGACTGCTTTTCTGAGACATGCCAATATGGCCGACTAGTGGCTTCAAAGGCTCTCATTGGCCAATACATAGCATCAGAAATCCAGCAATCCAGGCCTTTCTACACTGGCTTCCTGTTAAGATTTCAAGTTTTTTTTTCAAGGTACGTACCTACGTGTACACTACGGTCACAAGACGCAGGCCTCRTATTGTTCCCAGAATTTCTAAGCAAACAGCTGAAGGTTGGGCTTTCTCCTATAGAGCTCAATTTTTATGGAATGGTCTGCCTATCCATGTGAGAGATACAGACTTGGTCTCAAACTTTAAGTCTTTACTGAAGACTCATCGCTTCAGTAGGTCCTATGATTGAGTGTAGTCTGGCCCAGGGGAGCTAAGGTGAACGGCAAGGCACTGGAGAGACGAACCGCCCCCTCTCTCCACTGGGATTATCTGCCTCTGACCATGTTATGGGGGCTGAGTCACTGGCTTACTAGTACTCTTCCATGCCGTCCCTAGGAGGGGTGCATCACCTGAGTGGGTTGAGTCACTGAGGTGATCTTCCTGTCCGGTTTTGCACCCCTTCGGGGTTGTGCAGTGGAGGAGATCTTTGTGGGCTTTACTCAGCCTTGTTTTAGCGGAGTAAATTGGTGGTGTGTTGTAATCCCTCTAGTGGTGTGGGGGCTATGCCTAGGCAAGGTGGGTGGGGTTGTATCCTGGCTGGTTGGCCCTGTCCGGGGGCATCGTCGGACGGGGCCACAGTGTCCCCCGACCCCCACTGTCTCAGCCTCCTGTATCTATGCTGCAATAGTCTATGTGCCGAGGCTCAGTCTGTTATATCTGGTGTAATGTGTGAATTTAAGTATGCTCCCTCTAATTATCTTTCCCTCCCTCTCTCACTCCCTTCCAGGAGAAGCTGAGCCCTAGGAACATGCGTCAGGATTACCTGGCCTGATGACTCCTGGCTGTTCCCAGTCCACCTGGTCATGCTGCTGCTCCAGTGTCAACTGGTCTGCCTGCGGCTATGGAACCCTGACCTGTTCACCGGATGTGCCACCTTGTCCCAGACCTGCTGTTTTCGACTCTCTCTCTACCACACCGGCTGTCTCGACCTCTGAATGCTTTGAAATGAAAAGCCAACTGACATTTAATCCTGAGATACTGACCTGTTGCAACCACTGTGATTATTGTTTGACCCTGCTTGTAATCTATGAATGTTTGAACATCTTGAAGAACAATCTGGCCTTAATGGCCATGTACTCTTATAATCTCACCCCCAGCACAGCCAGAAGAGGACTGGCCACCCATCAGAGCCTGGTTCCTCTCTAGGTTTCTTCCTAGGTTCCTGCCTTTCTAGGGAGTTTTCCCTAGCCACGTACTGCATTGCTTGCTGTTTTGGGGTTTAAGCTGGGTTTCTGTATAGCACTTGGTGACATTTGCTGATGTTAAAAGGGCTTTATAAATATATTTGATACAGTGCCTTCAGAAAGTATTCACTCGCCTTGACTTTTTCCACATTTGGTTGTGCTATAAAGTGGAATTAAAATGGATTTGTCATTTTATGTCAACCATCTACACAAAATACTCTAATGTCAAAGTGGAAGAAAATGTCTGACATTTTGATTTGATTCATGGAAAATACAACACTAATATATCTTGATTCAATAAGTATTCAACACATGTAGGGCTATGGCAGTCACGAAATTTGGTCAGCCGGTGATTGTCAAGCAAATAACTGTCGGTCTCACGGTAATTTACCGTTAATTAACATTAACACATTTAGCATCTCCTGGCTTCCACATATAGCCTATGCAGACCTTTGGAACATCTACCTTTTAAAAAGTCTAATAAATCCATGTAATATAGCCTACACCTTCACAATAATTCCATTATTTATTTTAGAAGGGTCTAAAGAAGCATGACATGAAGAAAATGTAGTCTATTTCAGAGGAACAGAATAGGATACTCTGAGTTGTCTTTATGTTAGTTCCTGTTGATGCTATGCCAAATGGCTGTGAGCTACACTAGAATTCGGGGGCATTATTTTACATTATTTTAAAGTATGAAGAATACAATTGAACAAAGCTGAATCAAATAGAAAGGATCTTTTCTCCAAACGATTTGCGCACATGCGTCTATTCTGTGTTGAGCATTTAACAAAAAAATACAGTTGAAGTCAGAAGTTTACATACTTACCCCAACTTAGGTTGGAGTCATTGAAACTCGTTTTTCAACCACTGCACAAATTTCTTGTTAACAAACTATAGTTTTGGCAAGTCGGTTAGGACATCTACTTTGTGCATGACACAAGTCATTTTTCCAACAATTGTTTACAGACAGATTATTTCACTTATAATTCACTGTATTACAATTCCAGTGGGTCAGAAGTTTTACATACACTAAGTTGACTGTGCCTTTAAACAGCTTGGAACAGCTTGGCTTTAAAAGCTTCTGATAGGCTAATTGACATCATTTTAGTCAAGTTGAGGTGTACATGTGGATATATTTCAAGGCCTACCTTCAAACTCACTGCCTCTTTGCTTGACATCATGGGAAAATCAAAAGAAATCAACCAAGGCCTCAGAAAAAAAATTGAAGACCTTCACAAGTCTGGTTCATCCGCAATTTCCAAACGCCTGAAGGTACCACATTCATCTGTACAAACATTAGTACGCAAGTATAAACACCATGGGACCACGCAGCCGTCATACTGCTCAGGAAGGAGCTCGTCTGTCTCCTAGAGATGAACATACTTTGGTGCGAAAAGTGCAAATCAATCCCAGAACAACAGCAAAGAACCTTGTGAAGATGCAGTACGAAAACACACACAAAGTATCTATATCCACAGTAAAACGAGTCCTACGTATATCGACATAACCTGAAAGACTGCTCACTTCCTCTTGAATTTGCAGACGTGTTGCTGTGCGCTTTGTTGCCAACTTTACTTTGCTAGCTTTGCTTTGCTAGCTGACAACTTTACGGGGTGCTCTCATCTTATCTACTAACATAGATAGGGCTCTAACTCCTCTAGCTCCACAATGAAATAGGGTGCAGGCCAGGCAGCAGCGTGTTAGCCAACCTGCAGCTTAGTGGAGTCTGCCATAGCACAGTCAGTATAGTCAGCTCAGCCATCCCATTGAGACTGTGTCTGTGCCTCGACCTAGGTTGGGCAAAACTAAACATGGCGGTGTTCGCCTTAGCAATCTCACTAGGATAAAGACCTCCTCCATTCCTGCCATTATTGAAAGAGATCGTGATACTCACATCTCAAAATAGGGTTACTTAATGTTAGATCCCTCACTTCAAAGCGCAGTTATAGTCAATGAACTAATCACTGATCATAACTTGATGTGATTGGCCTGACTGAAACATGGCTTAAGCCTGATGAATTTACTGTGTTAAATGAGGCCTCACCTCCTGGTTACACTAGTGACCATATCCCCCGTGCATCCCGCAAAGGCGGAGGTGTTGCTAACATTTACGATAGCAAATTTCAATTTACAAAAAAATGACGTTTTCGTCTTTTGAGCTTCTAGTCATGAAATCTATGCAGCCTACTCAATCACTTTTTATAGCTACTGTTTATAGGCCTCCTGGGCCAATACAGCGTTCCTCTCTGAGTTCCCTGAATTCCTATCAGACCTTGTAGTCATAGCAGATCATATTTAATTTTTGGTGATTTTAATTTCATATGGAGAAGTCCACAGACCCACTCCAAAAGTCTTTCGGAGCCATCATCGACTCAGTGGGTTTTGTCCAACATGTCTCTGGACCTACTCACTGCCACAGTCATACTCTGGACCTAGTTTTGTCCCATGGAATAAATGTTGTAGATCTTAATGTTTTTCCTCATAACCTGGACTGTCGGACCACCATTTTATTACGTTTGCAATCGCAACAAATAATCTGCTCAGACCCAACCAAGGAGCATCAAAAGTCGTGCTATAAATTCTCAGACAACACAAAAATTCCTTGACGCCCTTCCAGACTCCTTCTGCCTACCCAAGGACGTCAGAGGACAAAAATCAGTTAACCACCTAACTGAGGAACTCAATTTAACCTTGCGCAATACCCTAGATGCAGTTGCACCCCTAAAAACAAAAAACATTTGTCATAAGAAACTAGCTCCCTGGTATACAGAAATACCCGAGCTTTGAAGCAAGCTTCCAGAAATTGGAACGGAAATGGCGCCACACCAAACTGGAAGTCTTCCGACTAGCTTGGAAAGACAGTACCGTGCAGTACCGAAGAGCCCTCACTGCTGCTCGATCATCCTACTTTTCCAACTTAATTGAGGAAAATAAGAACAATCCAAAATTCTTTTTGATACTGTTGCAAAGCTAACTAAAAAGCAGCATTCCACAAGAGAGGATGGCTTTCACTTCAGCAGTAATAAATTCATGAACTTCTTTGAGGAAAAAATCATGATCATTAGAAAGCAAATTATGGACTCCTCTTTAAATCTGCCATATTCCTCCAGGGCTTAGCTGTCCTGGATCTGCACAGCTCTGCCAGGGCCTGGGATCGGGAGAGACACTTAAGTGTTTTAGTACTATATCTCTTGACACAATGATGAAAATAATCATGGCCTCTAAACCTTCAAGCTGCATACTGGACCTATTCCTACTAAACTACTGAAAGAGCTGCTTCCTGTGCTTGGCCCTCCTATGTTGAACATAATAAACGGCTCTCTATCCACCGGATGTGTACCAAACTCACTAAAAGTGGGCAGTAATAAAGCCTCTCTTGAAAAAGCCAAACCTTGACCCAGAAAATATAGAAAACTATCGGCCTATATCGAATCTTCCATTCCTCTCAAAAAATTTTGAAAAAGCTGTTGCGCAGCAACTCACTGCCTTCCTGAAGACAAACAATGTATACGAAATGCTTCAGTCTGGTTTTAGACCCCATCATAGCACTGAGACTGCACTTGTGAAGGTGGTAAATGACCTTTTAATGGCGTCAGACCGAGGCTCTGCATCTGTCCTCGTGCTACTAGACCTTAGTGCTGCTTTGACACCATCGATCACCACATTCTTTTGGAGAGACTGGAAAACCCAAATTGGTCTACACGGACAAGTTCTGGCCTGGTTTAGATCTTACCTGTCGGAAAGATATCAGTTTGTCTCTGTGAATGGTTTGTCCTCTGAGAAATCAACTGTACATTTCGGTGTTCCACAAGGTTCCGTTTTAGGACCACTATTGTTTTCACTATATATTTTACCTCTTGGGGATGTTATTCGAAAACATAATGTTAACTTTCACTGCTATGCGGATGACACACAGCTGTACATTTCAATGAAACATGGTGAAGCCCCAAAATTGCCCTCGCTAGAAGCCTGTGTTTCAGACATAAGGAAGTGGATGGCTGCAAACTTTCTACTTTTAAACTCGGACAAAACAGAGATGCTTGTTTCTAGGTCCCAGAAAACAAAGAGATCTTCTGTTAAATCTGACAATTAATCTTGATGGTTGTAAAGTCGTCTCAAATAAAACTGTGAAGGACCTCGGCGTTACTCTTGACCCTGATCTCTCTTTTGACGAACATATCAAGACTGTTTCAAGGACAGCTTTTTTCCATCTACGTAACATTGCAAAAATCTGAAATTTTCTGTCCAAAAATGATGCAGAAAAATAATCCATGCATTTGTTACTTCTAGGTTTGACTACTGCAATGCTCTACTTTCGGCTACCCGGATAAAGCACTAAATAAACTTCAGTTAGTGCTAAATACGGCTGCTAGAATCCTGACTAGAACCAAGAAATTTGATCATATTACTCCAGTGCTAGCTTCCCTACACTGGCTTCCTGTTAAGGCAAGGGCTGATTTCAAGGTTTTACTGTTAACCTATAAAGCGTTACATGGGCTTGCTCCTACCTATCTTTCCGAGTTGGTCCTGCCGTACATACCTATACGTACGCTACGGTCACAAGACGCAGGCCTCCTAATTGTCCCTAGAATTTCTAAGCAAACAGCGGGAGGCAGGGCTTTCTCCTATAGATCTCAATTTTTATGGAACGGTCTGCCTACCCATGTGAGAGAGCGCAGACTCGGTTCTCAACCTTTAAGTCTTTACTGAAGACTTATCTCTTCAGTAGGTCATATGATTGAGTGTAGTCTGGCCCAGGGTGTGAAGGTGAACGGAAAGGCTCTGGAGCAACGAACCGCCCTTGCTGTCTCTGCCTGGCCGGTTCCCCTCTCTCCACTGGGATTCTCTGCCTCTAACCCTATTACAGGGGCTGAGTCACTGGCTTACTGGTGCTTCTTTCATGCCGTCCCTGGGAGGGGTGCGTCACTTGAGTGGGTTGAGTTACTGACGTGATCTTCCTGTCTGGGTTGGCGCCCCCCTTGGTTTGTGCTGTGGTGGAGATCTTTTGGGCTATACTCGGCTTGTCTCAGGATTGTAAGTTGGTGGTTGAAGATATCCCTCTAGTGGTGTGGGGCTGTGCTTGTGGCAAAGTGGGTGGGGTTATATCCTTCCTGTTTGGCCCTGTCGGGGTTCTTCTGATGGGGCCACAGTGTCTCCTGACCCCTCCTGTCTCAGCCTCCAGTATTTATGCTGCAGTAGTTTATGTGTCGGGGGCCTAGGGTCAGTTGGTTATACCTGGAGTACTTCTCCTATCTTATCCAGTGTCCTGTGTGAATTTAAGTATGCTCTCTCTAATTCTCTCGTTCTCTCTTTCTTTCTCTCTCTCGGAGAACCTGAGCCCTAGGACCATACGTCACGGCAAACTGGGCATGATGACTCCTTGCTGTCCCCAGTCCGCCTGGCCTTGCTGCTATTCCAGTTTCAGCTGTTCTGCCTGCGGTTATGGAACCCCTACCTGTCCCAGACCTGCTGTTTTCAACTCTTAATGATCGGCTATGAAAAGCTAACTGATATTTATTCCTGATTATTATTTGACCATGCTTGTCATTTATGAACATTTTGAAAATCTTGGCTCTCTCTAATTCTTCTCTTCTTTCTCTCTCTCGGAGGACCTGAGCCCTAGGACCATACGTCACGGCAAACCGGGCATGATGACTCCTTGCGGTCCCCAGTCCACCTGGCCTTGCTGCTATTCCAGTTTCAACTGTTCTGCCTGCGGTTATGGAACCGCCACCTGTCCCAGACCTGCTATTTCAACTCTTAATGATCGGCTATGAAAAGCCAACTGAAAATTATTCATGATTATTATTTGACCATGCTTGTCACTTATGAATATTTTGAACATCTTGGCATAGTTCTGTTATAATCTCCACCGGCACAGCCTGGTTCCTCTCTAGGTTTCTTCCTAGGTTTTGGCCTTTCTAGGGAGTTTTTCCTAGCCACCGTGTTCTACACCTGCATTGCTTGCTGTTTGGGGTTTTAGGCTGGGTTTCTGTACAGCACTTCGAGATATTAGCTGATATACGAAGGGCTATATAAAATAAACTTGATTTGATTTGATTTGAAGAACCACTGCTCCAAAACCGCCATAAAAAGCCAGACTACGGTTTGCAACTGCACATGGGGACAAAGATCGTACTTTTTGGAGAAATGTCCTCTGGTCTGATGAAACAACCATAATGACCATCGTTATGTTTGGAGGAAAAAGGGGAGGCTTGCAAGAACACCATCCCAACCGTGAAGCACGGGGGTGCAGCATCATGTTGTGGGGGTGCTTTGCTGCAGGAGGGACTGGTGCACTTCACAAAATAGATGGCATCATGAGGAAGGAAAATGATGTGGATATATTAAGCAACATCTCAAGACATCAGTCAGGGAAGTTAAAGCTTGGTCGCAAATGGGTCTTCCAAATGGACAATGACCCCAAGCATACTTCCAAAGTTGTGGCAAAATGGCTTAAGGACAACAAAGTCAGGGTTTTGGAGTGGCCATCACAAAGCCCTGACCTCAATTCTATAGGAAATTTGTGGGCAGAACTGTGGTCTCGGCTGATTTCTTTTGATTTTCCCATGATGTCAAGCAAAGAGGCATTGAGTTTGAAAGTAGGCCTTGAAATACATCCACAGGTAGACCTCCAATTGACTCAAATGATGTCAATTAGCCTATCAGAAGCTTCTAAAGCCATGACATCATTTTCTGGAATTTTCTAAGCTGTTTAAAGGCACAGTCAACTTAGTGTATGTAAACTTCTGACCCATTGGAGTTGTGATACAGTGAATAATAAGTGAAATAATCTGTCTGTAAACAATTGTTGGAAACATTATTTGAGTCATGCACAAAGTAGATGTCCTAACCGACTTTCAAAATGATAGTTTGTTAACAAGACATTTGTGGAGTGGTTGAAAAACAAGTTTTAATGACTCCAACCTAAGTGTGTAAACTTCCAACTTCAACTGTATATATATATATGTGTATATACAGTACCAGTCAAAAGTTTGAGCACACCTACTCATTCAAGGGTTTTTCTTAATTTTTTACTATTTTCTACAATGTAGAATAATAGGGAAGACATCAAAATGATTAAATAACACTTGTTATTAACCAAAATGTAGTAACCAAAAAAGTGTTAAACATATATTTTATATTTGAGCGCACTTCTCTTCAAAGTAGCCGCCTTTTCCCTTGATGACGTGGTCCCGTGTGGCTCAGTTGGTAGAGCATGGCGCTTGCAACGCCAGGGTTGTGGGTTCATTCCCCACGGGGGGACCAGGATGAATATGTATGAACTTTCCAATTTGTAAGTCGCTCTGGATAAGAGCGTCTGCTAAATGACTAAAATGTAATGATGATAGCTTTCTACACTCTTGGCATTCTCTCAACCAGCTTCATGAGGTAGTCACCTGGAATGCATTTAAAATTAACAGTTGTGCCTTGTTAAAAGTTCATTTGTGGAATTTCTTTCCTTCTTAATGTGTTTGAGCCAATCAGTTGTGTTGTGACGGGTGGTATACAGAAGATAGCCCTATTTGGTAAAAGACCAAGTCCATATTATGGCAAGAACAGCTGAAATAAGGAAAGAGAAACGACAGTCCATCATTACTTTAAGACATGAAGGTCAGTCAGTACAGAACATTTCAAGAACTTTGAAAGTTTCTTCAAATGCTGTCGCCAAAACCATCAAGCGCTATAATGACACTGGCTCTCATGAGGACCGCCACAGGAAAGGAAGATTGAGATGCATCCAGGGTACCGGTACCGAGTCAATGTTTGGGGGTACAGGTAAGTCGAGTTATTTCGTACTTGTAGGTAGGGGGAAAGTGACTATGCATAGATAATAAACAGCGAGTAGCAGCAGTGTAAAAACAAAGGGGTGGGGGGGCGTGTAAATAGTCCGGGTGGCCATTTAATTAATTGTTCAGCAGTCTTATGGCTTGGGGGTAGAAGCTGTTAAGGAGCCTTTTAGTCCTAGACTTGGCGCTCCTGTTCCGCTTGCCGTTCGGTAGCAGAGAGAACAGTCTATGACTTGAGTGACTGGAGTCTTTGACAATTAGTCTGACAAACACGCTCTAGCTCTGCCACCTTTCACAGCAGATGATGAAGTGAGACATCGGCAGATGAGCCATTTTTACTAATCTGCTGGAGAACCAGTTCGGATTTAAGTATAACTTCTGTATGACTGAAGCTTTTAGGTGAGAGGTTCAATGCTAACCCCCTAGAGTCGACTGACGCACCGGTGCGTCAATCTAAGTAACATCATAAAGGTACCCCCTGTATATAGCCTCGTTATAGTTCCATGAGAGTTCCTCTGTCCAGTGTCTGTGTTCTTTTGCCCATCTTAGTCTTTTCTTTTTATTTGCCAGTCTGAGATATTGCTTTTTCTTTGCAACTCTGCCTAGAAGGCCAGCATCCCGGAGTCGCCTCTTCACTGTTGACGTTGAGACTGGTGTTTTGCGGGTACTATTTAATGAAGCTGCCAGTTGAGGACTTGTGAGGCATCTGTTTCTCAAACTAGACACTCTAACGTTCTTGTCCTCTTGCTCAGTTGTGCACRGGGGRCTCCCACTCRTCTTTCTATTCTGGTTAGAGCCAGTTTGRGCTGTTCTGTGAAGGGAGTAGTACACAGCGTTGTACAAGATCTTCAGTTTCTTGGCAATTTCTCGCATGGAATAGCCTTCATTTCTCAGAACAAGAATAGACTGACGAGTTTCAGAAGAAAGTTATTTTTTTCTGGCCATTTTGAGCCTGTAATCGAACCCACAAGTGCTGATGCTCCACATACTCAACTAGTCTAAAGAAGGCCAGTTTTATTGCTTCTTTAATCAGAACAACAGTTTTCAGCTGTGCTAACATAATTGCAAAGGGATTTTTATAATGATCAATTAGCCTTTTAAACTTGGATTAGCTAACACAACGTGCCATTGGAACACAGGAGTGATGGTTGCTGATAATGGGCCTCTGTACGTGTATGTAGATATTCCATAAGAAATCTGCTGTTTCTAACTACAATAGTCATTTACAAATTTGTCTACTTTGTATTTCTGATCAATTTGATGTTATTTTAATGGACAATAAATTAGCTTTTCTTTCAAAAACAAGGACATTTCCAAGTGACCCCAAACTTTTAATTAGTGCATTTGAAAAGTATTCAGACCGCTTGACGTTTTCCACATTTTGTTATGTTACAGCCTTATTCTAAAATTGATGAAATAAAAAAATGTAATCGTCAATCTACACACAATAACCCATAATGACAAAGCGAAAACAGTTTAGACCCTTTGCTATGAAACTCAAAATTGGGTTCAGGTGCATCCTTTTTCCATTGACCATCCTTGAGATGTTTCTTCAACTTGATTGGAGTCCACCTGTGGTAAATTCAATTGATTGGACATGATTTGGATAGGCATACGCCTGTCTATATAAGGTCCCACAGTTGTCAGAGCCAAAACCAAGCCATGAGGTCGAAAGAATTGTCCGTAGAGCGCCGAGACAGGATTGTGTCGAGTAACAGATCTGGGGAAGGGTAGCAAAACATTTCTGCAGCGTTGAAGGTCCCCAAGAACACAGTGGCCTCCATCATTCTTAAATTGAAGAAGTTTGGGACCACCAAGACTCTTCCTAGAGCTGGCCGCCCGGCCAAACTGAGCAATCGGGGGAGAAGAGCCTTGGTCAGGGAAGTGACCAAGAATCCGATGATCACTCTGACAGAGCTCCAGAGTTCCTCTGTGGAGATGGGAGAACCTTCCAGAAAGACAACCATCTCTGCAACACTCCACAAATCAGGCCTTTATGGTAGACTGGCCAAACGGAAGCCACTCAATAGTAAAAGGCACATGACAGCCCGCTTGGAGTTAGCCAAAAGGCACCTAAGGACTCAGACCATGAAAAACAAGATTCTCTGATCTGATGAAACCAAGATTGAACTCTTTGACCTGATGGACAAGAGTCACGTCTGGTGTATACCGATCACCACCCCTACGGTGAAACATGGTGGTGGCATCATCATGCTTTGGGGACTGGGAGACTAGTCAGGATCAAGGCAAAGATGAACGGAGCAAAGTACAGAGAGACCCTTATTGAAAATCTGCTACAGAGCACTCAGGATCTGACTGGGGAGGAGGTTCACCTTCCAACAGAACAACGACCCTAAGCACATAGCCAAGACAACACAGGAGTGGCTTTTGGACACATCTCAGAATGTCCTTGAGAGAGCCTGGACTTGAACCCGATCGAACATCTCTGGAGAGACCTGAAAATAACTGTGCTGCGACCCTCCCCATCCAATCTGACAGAGCTTGAGAGGATCTGCAGAGAAGAATAGGAGAAACTCCCAAARACAGGTGTGCCACGCTTGTAGCACCATACCCAAGAAGAACTGAGTAAAGGGTCTGAATACTTATGTAATGCGATATTTCCGTTTATTTTTTATTTTTTTTGCAAAAATGGTTTAAAAAAGTGTTTTTTTCTTAATCATTATGAGGTATTGTGTGTAGATTGATGAGTGGAAAAAAACTATTTAATCCATTTTAGAGTAAGGCTGTAACGTAACTAAATGTGGAAAAAGTAAAGGGGTAAATACTTTCCAAATGCACTGTATAATATGGGGAATTGGAAATGACGCATAAAATTACATTGATAGAACCCACAATCTTTCTGTAACATTAAATCTACCCCCTAAAAAAATACAAATAAAGTTTTCCTCTTGGATTTTGCCTGTGCTTAGCTCTTTTCTGTTTTTTTTTAATCCCCCCCCCCCAAAAAAACCTCCCTAGTCCATGCCAATGACAAGTATACCCATAACATGATGCAGCCACCACCATGTTTGAAAATATGAGGAGTGGTACTCAGTTATGTGTTGTGTTGGATTTCCCCCAAATGTAACATTTTGTATTCAGGGTCTAAAGTTAATTTCTTTGCATGTTTTGGAAAATGTTTCTTCTGTACAGGCCTCCTTCTTTTCACTCTGTCATTTATGTTAGCATTGTAGCATAACTACAATGTTGTTAATCCATCCTCAGTTATCTCCTATCACAGCCATTAACATTAAACTCTGTTACTTTTTTTAAATCACCATGGCCTCATGGTGAAATCCCTGAGCGGTTTCCAGTTTCACTGAGCGGTTTCCCTTTAATTGAGTAAGGAAGGGAGCCTGTATCTTTGTAGTGACTGGGTGTATTGATACACCATCCAAAGTGTAATTAATAACTGCACCATGCTAAAAGGAATATTCAATGTCTCCTTCCCCCCCTTCTTTTCAAACCATTGGAAAACCTCCCTGGTCTTTGTTGTTGAATCTGTGCTTGAAATTCACTACTTGACTGAGTGATAATTGTATGAGGTAGTCATTTAAAAATGATGTTGAACAATATTATCCATGCAACATATTATGTGACTTTTTATTAAGCAGTTTTACTCCTACAATTGTTTAGGCACTGGTATACTTTAAATCAGTMACATAAAATCTAAATTTAAACCATTTTAAAATCAGACTGTAACACAACAAAATGTGAAAATCAGGAGGTGTGAATTATTTCTGAAGGCACTGTACACATCATTGGGTAAAACTAGAGATCTACCAGACCGACCACGACTGCGTTTACAGTTTCATACTCTCATTCTCAAAGATTGAAACGTGAATACCGATATGTGTAGGCTACGTTTGACTACTCTATCTACCGTGGTGCGTAGTTTACGCAGTTTATAATGGCGTCTGTGCAAGAGAAAAATGAAAAATGAAGCGGAGAAGAAGTCTGTTGTAGAAATTGATAGCCTTTCACACGGGTTCCCACAGTGGGCTGTGACCGTCTTTCTGAGTTTCTGGTTCACTTTTTTTTTACCCCAACATGATGAAGATCAAATCGAATCAAACGCGGATATATGACGGGGATGGCTACAAGAAACGCGCCGCCTGTCTGTGCTTCAGGAACGAGAGTGAGAAGGAGGTAAATCCGAGGCTAGGAGTGTGGAGGTTGAACGGGCCTTTTGGAGTACAGGTTGCCAGCCGGTAGTCTGTAGTCTGGTGGGGTAGCTATTTCGAATGTAGAGAATAGGCTACTTGTCAGCTAAAGCATATGCTTGTTTGGTGGCAACATCGCCTGCGGTTAACATGTTATTGGATTTGTTTTTAAGTACAATTTTACAACTTACATTAACCTTAACTGTAGATGCCTAAGCTGAATATATTAAAGTTGAATAACTTTATTTTCCCAGAGTTGCCAAATTAGTTTATTATGCAATGCAGGGTCTGTTAGCTCTGGGCCATTGCAGTACTTTCAAAAGTATTCATACCCCTTGACTTTTTCCACATTTTGTTACATTACAGCGTTAATCTAAAATGGGTTAAATTGTCGTCGTCGTCCCCCCCCCCCCTCATCGATCTACACACAATACCCCATAATGACAAAGCAAAAACAAATGTATTAGAAATAAAAAACAAATATCACAATTACATAAGTATTCAGTCCTTTTTGGAAGCACCTTTGGAAGTGATTACAGCTTCAAGTCTTCTTGGGTATGACGCAACAAGCGTGGCACRCCAGTCTGAGGTCCTGAGTGCTCTGAAGCAGGTTTCTATCAAGGATCTCTCTCTACTTTGCTCTGTTCATATTTCCCTCGATCCTGACTAGTCTCCCAGTCCCTGCCGCTGAAAAACATCCCCACAGCATGATGCTGCCACCACCATGCTTCACCGTAGGGATGGTGCAAGTTTTCCTCCAGGCGTGACACTTGGCATTCAGGCCAAAGACCTCGATCTTGGTTTCATCAGACCAGAGAATCTTGTTTCTCATGGTCTGAGAGTCCTTTAGGTGCCTTTTGGCAAACTCCAAGCGGGCAGTCATGTGCCTTTTACTGAGGAGTGGCTTCTGTCTGGCCACTTAACCATGAAGGCCTGAGTGGTGGAGTGCTGCAGAGATGGTTGTCCTTCTGGAAGGTTCTCCCATCTCCACAGAGAAACTCTGGAGCTCTGTCAGAATGACCATTGGGTTCTTGGTCACCTCCCTGACCAAGGCCCTTCTCCCCTGATTGCCAGCTCTGGGAAAAGTTTTGGTGGTTCCAAACTTCTTCCATTTAAGAATTATGAAGGCCACTGTGTTCTTGGGGAKCTTCAACGCTGCAGAATTTTTTGGGGACCCTTCCCCAGATCTGTGCCTTGACACCATCTTATCTCGGAGCTCTACGGACTATTCCTTTGACCTCACGGCTTTGGTTTTTGCTTTGACATGCACTGTCAACTGTGGGACCTTATATAGACAGTTGTGTGCCTTTCCAAATCATGTCCAATTAACTAAATTTACCACAGGTGGACTCCAATCAAGTGCTGTGCTCAAATTTTGAGTGTCATATCAAAGGGTCTGAATACTTATGTAAATAAGTTGATGTTTTTAAAAAGAATTATACATTTACTAAATGTTTTCGCTTTGTCATGATGGGGTATTGTGTGTAGATTGATGAGGAAAATGTTTTATTTCATCAATTTTAGACTGAGGCTGTAACGTAACAAAATGTGGAAAAAGTCAAGGTGTCTGAAAACTTTCTGAATGGACTATATATATATATATATATATATATATATATATATATCCAGTACCAGTCTAAAGTTTTGACACACCGACTGATTCCACGGTTTTCATTGATGATTTTTTTACTATTTTTTACATTGTAGAATAATAGACATCAAAACTATTAAATAAAACATATATTTTAGATTCTTCAAAGTAGCCACCCTTTGCCTTGATGACAACTTTGCACACTCTTGGCATTCTCTCAACCAGCTTCACCTGGAATGTTTTTCCAACAGTCTTGAAGGGCTTCCCTTGTTGGCTGCTTGTTGGCTGCTTTTCCTTCACTCTGCGGTCCAACTCATCCCAAACCATCTCAATTGGGTTGAGGTCGGGTGATTGTGAAGGCCAGGTCATCTGATGCAGCACTCCATCACTCTCCTTTTTGCTCAAATAGACCTTACACAGCCTGGAGGTGTGTTTTGGGTCATTGTTCTGTTGGAAATCAAATGATAGTCCCACTAAGCCCAAACCAGATGGGATGGCGTATTGCTGCAGAATGCTGCGGTAGCCATGATGGTTAAGTGTGCCTTGAATTCTAAATAAATCACTGACAGTATCACCAGCAAAGCACCCCACACATCACACCTCCTCCTCCATGCTTCACGGTGGGAACCACACATGCGGAGATCAACCGTTCACCTACTCTGCGTCTCACAAAGACACAACGGTTGGAACCAAAAATCTAAAATTTGGACTCATCAGACTAAAGGACAGATTTCCATTGCTTGTGTTTCTTGGCCCAAGCAAGTCTCTTCTTATTATTGGTGTCCTTTAGTAGTGGTTTCTTTGCAGCAATTTGACCATGAAGGCCTGATTCACACAGTCTCCTCTGAATAGTTGATGTTGAGATGTGTCTGTTACTTGAACTCTGTGAAGAATTTATTTGGGCTGCAATTTCTGATCCTGGTAACTATAATGAACTTATCCTCTGCAGCAGAGGTAACTTTGGGTCTTCCTTTCCTGTGGCGGTCCTGTTGAGAACCAGTGTCATCATAGCGCTTGATGGTGCACTTGAAGAAACTTTCAAAGTTCTTGAAATGTTCTGTACTGACTAACCTTCATTTCTTAAAGTAATGATGGACTGTCATTTCTCTTTGCTTATTTGAGCTGTTCTTGCCATAATATGGACTTGGACTTTTACCAAATAGGGCTATCTTCTGTATACCACCCGTACCTTGTCACAACACAACTGATTGGCTCAAACGCATTAAGAAGGAAAGAAATTCCACAAATGAACTTTTAACAAGGCACAACTGTTAATTTTAAATGCATTCCAGGTGACTACCTCATGAAGCTGGTTGAGAGAATGCCAAGAGCGTGCAAAGCTGTCATCAAGGCAAAAGGTGGTTACTTTGAAGAATCTAAAATGTAAAATATATATGATTGATATGTTTAACACTTTTTTGGTTACTACATGATTCCATATGTGTTATTTCATAGTTTTATTCTACAATATAGAAAATAGTAAAAACAAAGAAAAAACCCTTGAATGAGTAGGTGTGTTCAAACTTTTGACTGGTACTGTATATATATATATATATATATTTCCTCCTAATATTGTACAGTCTGTGTGTCGCTTCATTGGCCTGGGCTATTGCTTGTTTGAATTCAAGACCAGATTGATCTCAGTTTGTCAGTGTCGGAGTAGCCACTCATTTCGGTCATTTGTGTGGGATTAAAAAAAGATTGAGCTAATGTCTTCTATCATGTAAAATACGTAGAATTGCATGAAATGCATTTTTAAAAGGTAATTTTTTTCTATTAAAAAAGCATAGCCCTAGGGCTTATGATTTCTTAATCTGGCACTGCCTGCAGGTGTTGTTGGTTAGTAGTAGCCGGACTCAAGACAAGTGGATTGTCCCTGGTGGAGGAATGGAGCCGGAGGAAGAGCCCAACGTGGCTGCTGTTCGAGAGGTGTGTGAAGAGGTAGGCTGAATTTCTTGTCAGCTTCATTTGTGCATTCAGTTTTTATTATGCAAGGAGCTCATTGAAAGTATCATTTCACTTCTGCACAGTTGCCCTTTGAAATGGTTTGTAAAGGGTAAAGGCCTGTAATTACGTGTTTATTAATTAATAATCGGATTTCCCGAAAAATACTCGATGTCCCTGAGCATAATTTTGTTAATAGAAAGGTTACTCTCATGCTAAATTGTTGCCTAAAGTTCTTTAGAGGGTATATACGGTATTTGAACTGAAGCTAACCTTTTCTGTTGAACAAATGGGATAATGCCATCTTTAAACATTTACATTTTAGTAATTTAGACACTGTTAGAGACTCTTATACAGAGCAAATTACAGCTAGTACATTCATCTTAAGATAGCTAGGTGGGACAACCAAATATCTCAGTAAATACATTTTCCAGAAATAAACTAGCTATCAGCAAAGGCAGTGCTAGTGGGGTGGGGGAAGTCAAGTGTGAGTGTTAGTTCACGAAAGGCAATTATTTTATTATTTAGTTTTTTGGGGGGCGAGGGGGGTTGCTGTGGGATTATTTAAGATACTCTTTAAAGAGGTAGGGTTCAGGTAGGGTTTCAGATCTTCTAGTCTTTTAAGTCTATTGGTTTTCCATTAACTGTATTCAGCCTCATTTGTGAGTTCCTTGTGATCAATGTTGAGCTCATTTGTTAGTGAAACACAATCTGATGTATTGTTGTCTTGGCCAAATGTTCTTGCAGGGTTTTGTTGATGTACTGATTTTACACTAGTTGACTTAGCAGCCCTTATTTCAGCTCTGAAAAATCTAAATGTTCCTCTATGTAAGCTATTCACTGAATGGGTTGAGGAGCCTCTTGATTGAGAGTTCATGTTTATAAATAGAGTAAAACTGTAACCTGAAGAAGAAAGTACTGCAATGACACCATGTTAATAGGAGCTGATCCCTCCCTCCCTCTCCTCCATGACGTTACCTCCGCTCTGGGACTGAAAATGGCAGCAATTCTCAGAACCCCCAGGTCTCATCGGGTGAAAACATTGTAGTGTCCTGCTTTTACTAAGAATCGCTATTCAAGGTTTAATCTGCTGTTTCACTTCTACTGAACATGTTGTCTTTCCAGGCTGGTGTCAAGGGGACATTGGGGCGACTACTAGGAATTTTCGAGGTGAGCTGAAACAGTTTGTGTTTTTCCATGTCTTTGTGTTGCTTGTCTTTAAACTTGTGGTGGGAGGGACTGCTAGTTTATTTCCACTGTTTGCCTCCTAACCTTGAGCACTAACAATTTTTCTTGATTTCCTCTTTCTCAGAACACAGACAGGAAGCACAGAACATATGTCTATGTCCTAATGGTTACAGAGATGTTAGAAGACTGGGAGGACTCTGTGAATATTGGTACATTTTTACACGTTTTTTGTGGTGTTTGTGAAAGCTGTGATGACTGGAAATCTATTTTGTTATGTGTGATCAAATTGATTAATCGGCAACAGATTGACCAGCTGATTATAATAGATGCTACAACTGCTGCTACTACTACTACTACTACTACTACTACTACTACTACTACTACTACTACTACTACTACTACTACTACTATTGTAGATCCTTCATAGGCATTTCATTCCTGAGTTAATCTAGACTTAACCTGTTTTTGTAGCCCCCTTTCTAACTCCGCTCGTTGTCCCTCTGTTGACAGGTAGAAAAAGGGAATGGTTTAAGACAGATGATGCCAGCAGAGTGCTGCAGTGCCACAAGCCTGTGCAGGCCTCGTACTTTGAGGCCCTACAACAGGGCTGCCTGAGCAGCAACATGCCGCCCCTGGTGGCCACAATAGGGGGAGGAGACCACTCCCCTACCTACAACATCAACCATAACTCTAGATCGAGTATAAGATAGCTAAAACACAGAAACTCCTGGAGAATTCTCCACAACTTTTACCCGCTTCCTTTTCTTACTTAATCGTGCTCCTCCTCCTACTACTACTTATTTTTTCAACTTCAAAACATCAACAGAAATGTTTGCCTTGACAGCCTTTTTTGTGGTGCCAGAGTGGAGGTACAGACTTGAAGTGTTGGGTGAAGAAGATATAATACTTTGTAATTTGAATGTTTTTTTTCTTGATTTTTATTAATAATTGCATGAGGTATTCCCAAACTCTTCCTCCTTTTCCTCTGTCCCTCATTCCTCTCTGTCATAAATGTGAGGTTTGTTGAATGCAACTCTCTGCTGTGGTGATGTAAAGTATTGGTATGCTATGTGTTTACCATTTAGTTGCCACACCCCTTTATATGGCAGTCATAAGAATGACATAACCTCTCACCATGTACCGTGACAGATTGTTAGTCTAAGAGTTATACAGTATGACAGGCTTTTTCAGTATGACATTTTCTGTAGTTTGTTTTCTTTTCATATCTTTTCTAATCATCTAAAAATGCATTTATTTGGTTAATGGTTAGATGGGCTTGTTGGAAAGTTTCCTGTTTTGTATGTGTGGTAAAGGTACATGGGTGTGTCTTGTGTGATGTAATCTGTAGGAATGGAATTATCTGGTACAAAACGGGCTCCATTGTGATGATAGCACAAGCTTTGGTGATTGGAGAGAGAAGTTTTGATAAGGGGGCTGACATAAAAAAACACTCCCATAGTAGCTTTGGCTTTTGTTATCACACTAGGGCACATCTAACCCAAACATTGAAATGTAAATAATCTGCACGTCTTGTTGTCTGTCTAGACTATAAAGATAATATATTGATTGGTTTTATAATTAAATGACCAGAAAAACAGAATTATGCATGTTATCTGATCCTCAGGGGAAAGGAACAAGAACCCAAACTAGTTTTTGGTGCAGGAGACGTGCTCTTGCAGAGTTTTTGAATCATGTTGTGCATCAGGAGGTGGGTAGTAATGTAATTAGGTGTTGTTTATTGTGCTTGAATAGTAAGGCTAATTTAAAATGGCACTTGGAAGATTATGCCACTGCTGGATAACGTGTGTGTCATACTCTGGACCCCACTAAAATTGATGTCTTCATGGTTTTCACTTGATAATTCTATATCCATTTACTTTGTTGTTAATATTAATATTTATTTTCTAATGGTATGATGGTGATTGATTGCATATGACGGACGTTTTTCAGTCTGTACTAATCTCTCGGTGTGTGTATTGATGTAAGGTGAGGGCTGTTGATTGATTGGTGTGTGTGTGTGATGCAGGAAGAGATGTTGCACAACAGGAGATGCAATACCAAGGTAAATCACCTGCACGTTTTGGTGAGGGCAAATTTACGCTCATGTGAATCCATCAATTCTAAATTGTATTCTAACAAATGTTTACACTGATATAATTCTGCAGTTTCCCTTAAATGAACACTGGACTTTTGTTTTTATGTTAGCTATATTTGTTTTGTTAGGTTTTTGTTGTTTCTTGAAAGGCACTTTTAAATAGGTCTTAATTAATTATTTGTCTACTTTAGGTATGTTCATCATTGGTTGTTCAAATTGATCATTTAAATCAATCAAATGCCATTGATCTGATGAATGGATGGATGCTGATAAGTCTCAGAACCATAGTGATTCTGGCCCAGTCAAGACTAGTGAACAAGAATAACTGGGATTGGTAGATAGGCTATAGAACATTAACATYTGTCAATGCAGAGACCAACTCTCCACTACTGGCCCTGGAGTTTGGTACTGTTGTTTGCTTGTCTCCCTGGCCCACGGAAATTGATGTGTAGATTCTACTTCACGCTGTACTTTGCCCTGATGGGCTAGTAGGTATGTGCCAATTTCGATAATGATGTTTTATAAAATCTTTTTTCAGGACCCCAACCCTCCCAAGAAGAAACTATGTAAGTGGTCATGTAACTGACTGGCTCTGGCAGAAGATTTCTCAACTGAGCATAATTTAGGGCACAAAGAATGAGAATATTCTATTCTTGCTGAGCTGGATCGTGCCAAACGTACCCATTGACCCAACTGATCTGGCACAAAGAGCTGTTAAATTAGTTCTCAGCCTTAATCATCTCCTCTGGCAATGTTTTTAAGTTTTACACAACAGCCTAGTCCTAACCTTGAAATGGCCCTAGACCCATGGTATATTGGGCCCTCAGTTGGCTAGCTTTGCTTAGTTAGATGGATGCATTGCATTTCCTTTTTAGCTGTTTATGCAACATTTATGTACTAGTAACTGCCTGGTGAGGTTTTTAGATTTTCCTTTCCTCTTTTTTTACATGGATCCTGAACATAGGGAATATGTGGTGTTTTTTTACTTGTAAAAATAGAAAAGGTCAGGCCTACTCATGGTAGACCTAAGATAGTCATACGATATTGCACCAGGACGTAATGACTATAGACACTCGCAGTTGAATGCATTCAGTTGTACAACTGACTAGGTATCCCCCTTACTTTCTTATAAGTACATGCATGGCTTTATTTCTCACTATATGGCCAGTAGGGATTGGCAATTTCAGTATGCCCCATGTTGTTTGTCTGTGAATCCTGGGGTGTGTTCAGTTCGCTTTAACGTTTGCACTGAATGACGTTTCCCCCAAAACGTTGTGCACAGTTCAACAGCCTTTGAGGTGCGTTTGGTGGGTGTGACCATCTGAAATCGTAAAGCTCGTGATGCACACCATATGATAATGTCCCGCTGGGCCACCATAAGTGTTTTTCAACTGGTCATTCAGTACAGAAGTTTCCATTGAATTCAATATTGCGCAAAGTTCTATCATACTGAACCCAACCGTGTCATGAGCTTTTGTGATGGCGCCATCTAGTGGTTATGGGTCATCTAACTAGGTGATGGCAGTTCTGGGTAAAATGTTCCTGTTCTTGATGACTTCAGTTTACTGGTAAGTTTAATGGTCTTAACAGCATATAAAGCAAATCCAATGATGAAATATGTATCTTTCGTGATGACTGATGTAAACTGAAAAATGGTCAAATCCAAATCATTACATGCAATGGTCCATTCGGGGGCAACTCAAATACACATATCACTGATTTCTTCTTCAATGGGGAATTACAGAACAAAATGTGAAGACTGAAGATTGTAAAACAATTCTGCCAATTAATAAAACACCCAGTGTTCCCTTTTCTTTGGGTTTCTTTGTATTTTCTTGTTGACTCCAGTTGGAGAAATGTGTTCCAACTCCTCTAGATTAAAAATAAAAGTTGTCTCATTACCACCTACAATTTCAAGTGTATCACAGGAGGCCACTAAGGGGAGGACGACTCATAACAATGGCTGGAACAGAACGAATGGAATGGCATCAAACRCCTGGATACCATTCCATTACCACAAGCCCATCTTCCCCAATTAAGGTGCCACCAACCTCCTGTGAAGTGTATATATCTTATGATCACCATCCAATGCAATTCGAAATTCATGACACACTGAGATTACAGCAATCCCCTTTTATTATACTGTACAAGAACAGAGTCAGTGCTTTACTCCTGTGGTGGTTGCTGTCCTCTGCCACGTCCAAATCCGCCTCTCTGCAACACACAATACCAGTTGGTAAGTTTTCAATCCTTGAAGATCTCAATTGACAATTGGGCATTAGGCTACAATAAGGCATGGCACCCACTATTGATTTTAAATACTTTACTTACGAATTGGAACTCAGTAGCTGCACCAGCGCCTGCTTCAGCCTTCTTGTCTGCGCCAGCTAAAAGGACAGAAAGTATGATCATCAGACAAGTAGAGATTCAGGTAATTTACATAAAGTTTACCATTTGCTGCAATGCCCTATCAGCCACAATGGCAAAGCAAATATTAGCATCGGCTCAGTGTTTCCATATTGGTGCATCATTATCGAACGTAATAAACAGGTGACTTGAGTACTCACGTGGTGCAGCAGAACGTCTGTAGTTGTCTCGGTCTCCTCCTTCACGGTTAAACCTAGCTGGCCGCTCAACTCTCTCACCCTCCATACCTGAAACAGAAGGATATGTTTTACACCACTCCTCTGATCTGCACACTACTATAACACCTGCAACATTCACCACTATTCATCCATGAAGGGTATATTTCTATCTGAACTTTGAACCCTCCTGAACAGGCCCCAGGTGACACAGACATGGTCAAGATATACCTTTAGGCCTGGGCCGGGCGGTCTCCGGGCGCATCTGACGACGCAGAGTGGCGGGAACAATCTCTGGGGGCAGATGCAGGAAGTCCCTCAGGTACTGGATGCCCTCATTGGTCAGGTACCAGTAGAAGTGGCGCCAGGCAAACTGCTCCTTCACGTACCCAGTTGACTTCAGAGACTGCAGAGGGAGGGTCACAGTCAAGTTGAGGACAAGGGCAACAGTTGAGGACATATTCTGCTAGGGTAAAGGGGGATACCTAGTAGAGGTCGACCGATTATGATTTTTCAACGCCGATAACGATTATTGGAGGACCCAAAAAAGCCAATACCGATTAATCGGACGATTTTTTAAATGTATTTGTAATAATGACAATTTCAACAATACTGAATGAACACTCATTTTAACTTAATATAATACATCAATAAAATCTATTTAGCCTCAAATAAATTATGAAACATGTTCAATTTGGTTTAAATAATGCAAAAACAAAGTGTTGGAGAAGAAAGTAAAAGTGCAATATGTGCCATGTAAGAAAGCTAACGTTTAAGTTCCTTGCTCAGAACATGAGAACATATGAAAGCTGGTGGTTCCTTTTAACACGAGTCTTCAATATTCCCAGGTAAGACGTTTTAGGTTGTAGTTATTATAGGAATTATAGGACTATTTCTCTCTATACCATTTGTATTTCATATACCTTTGACTATTGGATGTTCTTATAGGCACTTTAGTATTGCCAGTGTAACAGTATAGCTTCCATCCCTCTCCTCGCCGCTACCTGGGCTCGAACCAGGAACACATCGACAACAGCCACCCTCGAAGCAGCGTTACCCATGCAGAGCAAGGGGAACAACTACTACAAGTCTCAGAGCGAGTGACGTTTGAAACGCTATTAGCGCGCACCCCGCTAACTAGCTAGCCATTTCACATCGGTTACACCAGCCTAATCTCGGGAGTTGATAGGCTTGAATTCATAAACAGCAGAGCTGCTGGCAAAACGCACAAAAGTGCTGTTTGAATGAATGCTTACGAGCCTGCTGGTGCCCACCATCGCTCAGTCAGACTGCTCTATCAAATCATAGACTTAATCATAACATAATAACACACAGAAATACGAGCCTTAGGTCATTAATATGATTGAATCCGGAAACTATCATCTCGAAAACAAAACATTTATTCTTTCAGTGAAATACGGAACCGTTCCGTATTTTATCTAACGGGTGGCATCCACCAGTCTAAATATTCCTGTTACATTGCACAACCTTCAATGTTATGTCATAATTACGTAAAATTCTGGCAAATTAGTTCGCAATGAGCTAGGCGGGCCAAACTGTTGCATATACCCTGACTCTGCGTGCAATGAACGCAAGAGAAGTGACACAATTTCACCTGGTTAATATTGCCTGCTAACCTGGATTTCTTTTAGCTAAATATGCAGGTTTAAAAATATATACTTCTGTGTATTGATTTTAAGAAAGGCATTGATGTTTATGGTTAGGTACACGTTGGAGCAACAACAGTCCTTTTTCGCAAATGCGCACTACATCGATTATATGCAACGCAGGACACGCTAGATAAACTAGTAATATCATCAACCATGTGTAGTTATAACTAGTGATTATGATTGATTGATTGATTGTTTTTTATAAGATAAGTTTAATGCTAGCTAGCAACTTACCATGGCTTCTTACTGCATTCGCGTAACAGGCGGGCTCCTCGTGAGGCAGGTGGTTAGAGCGTTGGACTAGTTAACCGTAAGGTTGCAAGATTGAATCCCTGAGCTGACAAGGTAAAAATCTGTCATTCTGCCCCTGAACAAGGCAGTTAACCCACCGTTCCTAGGCCGTCATTGAAAATAAGAATGTGTTCTTAACTGACTTGCCTAGTTAATCGGCGTCCAAAATTACCGATTTCCAATTGTTATGAAAACTTGAAATCGGCCCTAATTAATCGGCCATTCCGATTAATCGGTCGACCTCTAATACCTAGTCAGTTGTACAACTCAATACGTTCAAATGAAATGTGCCTAACGCATTTAACCGGACCCCTCTGAATCAGAGAGGTGCGGGGGGCTGCCTTAGTCGACATCTACGTCTTCGGTCCCCGGGGAACAGTGGGTTAATTGCCTTGCTCAGGGGCAGAGACGACAGATTTTTACCTTGTCAGCTCGGTTACTGGCCAAACGCTCTAACCACTAGGCTACCTGCCGCCCCAGTTTATTGCGTGTCAAAGACAAATTTCCCCTTGGGGACAATAAAGTGTATCCCATCTTAGTCTCTATTTTCATTCTCCATCATGTAACACTATATGAGGCACCAGAAGAAAGTACAAAATCTAACCTGCATTGCCTTCATTACGTGAAGGTTGGGCACATTCCTATCGGCCAGCTCCGGGTGCTTAGCCAGATGCACATCCTTTTTGGCCACCATCACCCCCTCCTTGAAGAGTAGCTCGTAGATGGCTATACGATTCTTCTTGGGCATCAGCATCTGGAGGGGCGGAGAAGAACATGTCTGTCACCTGTTGAACATGCTAAGCTCATGTCAACATGTATCAGCTGTGCCGTTGAGACCTCCATGAAGTGTAATAAGATAATGGTCATACGGCAGCGAATGCTGCGGTCACGTGCTAGTCGAAACTCTGTAATTACCCCATTGGTTCCTGCATGAACATTCCCCCAAAAAAGGAGTCCTCCTTGCTAGCTATCAAATCACATTTTATTCGTCACATACACCTATTTAGTAAATGTTATTGCGGTCTAGTGAAATGTTTGTGTTCCTAGCTCTAAAAGTGCAGTAGTATCTAACAATTCACAACAATACACACAAATATGCAAGTAAAAGAATGGAATTAAGAAATATAGAAATATTAGGAAGAGCAATGTCGGAGTAGCATTGACTAGAATACAGAATATACATATGAAATGAATAAAACAGTATGTAGACATTATTAAAGTGACCAGTGTTCAATTATTAAAGTGACCTGTGATTCCATTTCTATTTACATAGGGCAGCAGCCTCTAAGGTGCAGGGTTGAGTAACCGCTCTTTATGGTGCATCTGTAAAAGTTTGTGAGGGTCTTAGGGGCCAAGCCAAACTTCTTCAGCCTCTTGAGGTTGAAGAGGTGCTGTTGTGCCTCCACTGTCTGTGTGGGTGGACCATTTCAGTTTGTCAGTGATGTGTAGGCCAAGGAACTTGAAGCTTTTCACCTTCTCCACTGCGGTCCCGTCGATGTGGATGGGGGCGTGCTCCCTCTGCTGTCTCTTGAAGTCCACAATCAGCTCCTTAGTTTTGTTGACGTTGAGGGAAAGATTATTTTCCTGGCACCACTCTGCCAGGGCCCTCACCTCCTCCCTGTAGGCTCATCATTGTTGGTAATCAGGCCCACTACTCGTCTGCAAACTTGATGATTGAGTTGGAGACGTACGTGGCCATGCAGTCATGGGTGAACAGAGAGTATAGGATGGGGCTGAACTCGCACCCTTGTGGGGCACCTGTGTTGAGGATCAGCGCAGTGGAGGTGATGTTTCCTACCTTCACCACCTGGGGGCGGCCCGTCAGGAAGTCCAAGACTCAGTTGCACAGGACAGGGTTCAGACCCAGGGCCCTGAGTTTAGTGATGAGCTTGGAGGGTACTATAGTGTTGAAGGCTGAGCTGTAGTCAATGAACAGCATTCTCACATAGGTATTCCTCTTGTCCAGATGGGATAGGGAAGTGTGCAGTGCGATTGCATCGTCTGTGGATCTATTGGGGCAGTATGCAAATTAAAGTGGGTCTAGGGTGACAGGTAAGGTGGAGGTGATATGATCCTTAACTTGCCTCTCAAAGCACTTCATGATGACAGAAGTGACTGCTATGGGGTGATAGTAATTTAGTTCAGTTACCTTTGCTTTATTGAGTACAGGAACAATGGTGGACATCTTGAAGCTGGTGAGAACAGCAGACTGGGACAGGGAGCAATTGAATGTGTCCGTAAACACTCCAGCCAGCTTGTCTGCACATGTTCTGAGGACGCGGCTAGGGATGCCGTCTGGGCCGGCAGTCCTGTGAGGGTTAACATGCTTAAAATGTCTTACTCACGTCGGCCACAGACAACGAGAGCCCACAGTCCTCGGGAGCAGGCCGTGTCGGTGGCACTGTGTTATCCTCAAAGCAGGAGAAGGTGTTTAGCTTGTCCGGGAGCAAGATGTCAGTGTCTGTGACGTGACTGATTTTCCCTTTGTAATCCGTGATTGTCTGGAGTCCCTGCCACATACGTCTCGTGTCTGAGCCGTTGAATTGCAACTCCACTTCGTCTCTGTACTGACGTTTTGCCTGTTTGATCGACTTACGGAGGGCATAACTGCAGTTTGTATTCAACCATATTACCAGTCAACTTGCCGTGGTTAAATGCAGTGGTTCGCGCTTTCAGTTTTGATCGGGAGAAACACCAGTAGACAGTGTTCTTCTCTCCCACCTGCCCTCACCGTCATTAACAGAACTGAGGAAAACAGTGCCCGACAAGCGGGGGCGAAAGACACTGTCTACCTGTCACCCCCAGGGCGACACTCTGTGCTAGCTTGCTAGTTAGCACACGGTGTTGCCCTCGCCTCCCGCCTGCTGTGTACCGGAGAAAACCTGTGCTCGACAGGTGGGGGCAAAGCACACTGTCTACCGGTCATCCACGCCTCCCGCTAGCAAAGAAGACGGAAGGCTAGGGCGATACCACAGATAAAACAATGAGCCAGATATTTCACCAGATGTATAAATGTGAAGCATTTCCACTCACTTCCAAATATGGTGATGAGAGGAAGCCCAGGGGCTGGCATTGGGAGAAGATTGAGCGAGATGGATTTTGGATAACATTCTGAAAATATTCTTATAAATGAAACATTTGATCTCCAAACAATTACAATTTTCCAAAACTTGAATCTGTAACAAACAGAGTGGACTGCATTTTGTAGACTTTACCCTTTGCATTGTTTAGAATAACACAGAACCCAAACCGGCTGTGCGCGTGCGCCATCGTGCATAAAATTATTTTTGTCCCCCCACACCAAACGCGATCACGACATGCAGGTTAAAATATCAAAACAAACTCTGAACCAATTACATAAATTTGGGGACAGGTCAAAAAGCATTTAACATTTATGGCAATTTAGCTAGCTAGCTTGCACTTGCTAGCGAAGTTGTCCTATTTAGCTAGCTTGCTGTTGCTAGCTAATTTGTCCTGGTATATAAACATTGAGTTGTTACTTTACTTGAAATGCACAAGGTCCTCTACTCCGACAATTAATCCACACATAAAACGGTCAACCGAATCGTTTCTAGTCATCTCTCCTCCTAGGCTTTTTCTTCTCAACTTTATATTGAGATTGGCAACTTTCATAAATTAGGTGCATTAGGTGATCTTGTTCGTCTTTCAGTCACCCACGTGGGTATAACCAATGAGGAGATGGCACGTGGGTACCTGCTTCTATAAACCAATGAGGAGATGGGAGAGGCAGGACTTGCAGCGCGATCTGCTTCACAAATAGAACTTACTTCTATTTTAGCGCTTGGCAACGCAGACGATCTCAACTCCTTGCTTGTTCTTCCCACTATGATTAATTTGCTCCCATTGGAAACAACAGGCTCGGTTAGTTATTCAAATCTTTGGGCGACACCGTGTGCTACCTAGCATGCTAGTTATCTACCACAGTGTCACACCCTCCTCCAGCGTACCAGAGTCCTCCCTAGGTCTAGCTGGCTAAGCTAGCACAGTGTCCTTCACTCCCGCCTGCCCTCGCAGTCCTTAACAGAACTGTGTGAAAACAGTGCCCGACAGGCGGGAGCAAATTACCTTGTCTACCGGTGTACGGCTAGCTAACTACCTTTGTCACCCCTTCTTCTATGGGGTTTATCTGTGGCTGTCAAACAACCGTTATTGTGCATTGTCACCTACTGGAGCACATCAAGCTGAATATTGAATATAACTGTGATTTCTGTAGAATGGAGGAGACCATTTTGCATTTGTTTTTTGCCTGTATTTATAGTAGAATGTTTTGGATTGACATACATAATTTTGTTACAAAAAAATAGGACCGGTTGTACTATTTAATGGTTATGATATGATTTATTTCAGAAATTCTGACATAGATAAAGATGTAGTATATTTAATTCAACTGCTAATAATACTAGGTAAATTTCAAATTCACAAATGCAAATGGTCTAATTCAAAACCTAACTTTTTTCACTTTATAAATGAGTTTCAACAATATGGCACCACTTTAACTCAAATGAAAAACAAAAAGGCAATTAAAACTTGTTGTATTATTAATGAATATGATTTGTTTGTTTAGGATTCCTGGCAATGTAAATCTTTTGTTGTATGCTTGTTTGCATGTGACTATTCCTCTTTTGTTTGTTGATATATATATATTTTTTATGTATTAAAGTGAGCAAAAACAAAACAAACAAAAAACTACTGGAGCACCCCTGCCTCCCCCCTGTCCTAAGATAAAAACTGACCAACAGAAGTATAAAGAGGGGTTCCTGCAAACTGGTCGCATTTATACACCTGCTGCGTTCAACTAGTTAACAAGTCGAACATTTCCAAGTTTCCTAGTTCCGACCAGCACCTGAATGCGGCATACTGCAGCTGACCTGACCCACTGCCTGCATCAAAATAATATAACATGTCTGATTCTGGGTGTGTATCCGGAAATTCAAGACGTGTAACTAACTTGACTTCGTGAGCTAGCGCTAACTAGTTGGCAGCAAACATTTCTAGCTTGGGACAACTAGCTAGCATCCAATAGACCACACAGAAGATACGAACCATATGGTAGAAAGGTTGAGGACTTGTCAGTGCGTCATGGCAATTTGGCATAGTTAGCTAGCTAATTAGTGGCTACAGCTAGCTGCTTGTTACTCGCTTTGCTAACGTTCTCAACTGGTTAGTTAGCAAATGTTAACCCATTAGTTACTTCCTGGGTCCCTCGATAAATGTTTAAAGGAATAAACCGGGATATACTAGAACGCTATAATTAGCTAGTTATAAAGCCACCACAGTAATGCTAAATCGTGTTATTGTATCAGTGGAAAACACAGGGCAAGCTAGCTGCCGCCACATAGTTATTAGTCGTGTAGCTAACATTAGCTACAAACAGACGTTTAGGGCCAAAAAACAACATTCAAGCATAAATAGACGTTAGACTATTTAAAGAAGCACAATTCAAACACGACTTTAATTTATGACAACGCAATTTCGTACGATGTTTGAGATAATACAGAATAATCAAAGTAGGCCGCTTTTCTACCTTGATTCTCGTTTTGAGACCGGAGCCGGAGAGACCGACGCATGCGTATTGATGTGGTATCCAGCGCAGCGGTGAGAAATTAAAACGTCCCTGATTATTCAACATGAATATGTTTTTGTGCGGGTGTGCGTATACCATTTGGTTTGAGTGTTATGATTTTCTATATTTTTACATGTATTTTTCAGGGTACATGGTTTCCTATATTTTTGGTGACGTCACATCATCAGCATCATCAGCAGCAGTCATGATGATTAGTCTACAGTTCATAGGTTAATTATGTAATGTACTTTAAGATATTTGCGAAAAGTAGTAATGTTCTGAGTGGATGTAAATACCTGCCTGTTTCAGCTTTTGTCAAGGCTATGGTTGGATTTATCGAATCTGTATGCATCAAACTGTATGCACAGCGCCTCAAGCTTTATTGCGCAAAACGGTATGCAGCATCATCTGGATATTTATGCAACATTCACCTTCTGCTACCATTTCTGTCAAGCCATCTACACACAGTTTGACACATACCTTTTGATAAATCCAACACATGCACCACCCAGAACGCACTGCAACTGCCTCTGCAACGCAATGATGCAAGGCAAAACAGCTTTCAATTGGAAATTAATGTACTTCTGGTGTACCAAAATGCAAATTCACTTGGTGTGATCGAGGCATGGGTGGCTTGACAGAAATGATAGCAGAAGGTGATTGTTGAAATTTTGTGCACACAGAACCACATGATGGAACAGCACACTCTGGTAAGACGAGGGGGGACGGTCTTGTGTATATTTGTAAACAACAGCTGGTGCACGAAATCTAAGGAAGTTTCTAGATTTTGCTCGCCTGAAGTAGAGTATCTCATGATAAGCTGTAGACCACACTATTTGCCAAGAGAGTTTACATTGTGGCTGTTTATTTACCACCACAGACGGCTGCTGGCACTAAACCCGAACTCAGCTGTATAAGGAAATAATCAAACAGGAAAACGCCCACCCAGAGGCAGCACTCCTAGTGGCCGGGGACTTTAATGCAGGAATACTCAAATCAGTCTTACCTACTTTCTATCAGCATGTTAAATGTGCAACCAGGGGGGGAAAAACTAGACCACCTTTACACCACACACAGAGACACATACAAAGCTCTCTCTCGCCCCCCATTTGGCAAATCTGACCATAATTCCTGCRTACCAGCTAAAACTAAAGCAGGAAGAACCAGTGATTCAGTCTGGAAGACTGGAATATGTTCCTGGATTCTTCCAATGGCATTGAGGAGTACACCACATCAGTCACTGGCTTCATCAATAAGTGCAAAGACAACGTCATCCCCACTGACTGTACGTACATATCCCAACCAGAAACCATGGATTACAGGCAACATCCGCACTGAGCTAATGGGTAGAGCTGCTGCATTCAAAGAGCGGGACTCTAACCCGGACACTTATAAGAAATCCCGCTACCCCCTCAGACAAACCATCAATCAGGCAAAGCGCCAGTACAGGACTAAGATTGAATCGTACTACACGGCTCTGGCGCTCATCAGATGAGGCAGGGCCTGCAAACTATTACAGACTACAAAGGGAAGCACAGCTGCGAGCTTCCCAGTGACACGAGCCTACCAGACGAGTTAAATCCCTTCTATGCTCGCTTCGAGGCAAGCAACACTGAGGCATGCATGAGAGCATCAGCTGTTCTGGACAACTGTGTGATCACGCTCTCCGTAGCCGACACGAGTAAGACCTTTAAACAGGTCAACATTCACAAGGCCGCTGGGCCAGACGGATTACCAGGACGGCTCCGGGCATGTGCCGACCAACTGGCAGGTGACTTCACTGACATTTTCAACATGTCCCTGATTGAGTTTGTAATACCAACATGTTTCAAGCAGACCACCATAGTGTTCTTGGGCACAGGGACTAAGGTAACCTGGCTAAATGACTACAGACCCGTAGCACTCAAGTCCGTAGCCATGATCTGCTTTGAAAGGCTGGTCATGGCTCACATTAACACCATTATCCCAGAAACCCTAGACCCACTCCAATTTGCATACCGCTCAAACAGATCCACAGATGATGCAATCTCTATTGTACTCCACACTGCCCTTTCCCACATGGACAAAAGGAACACCTACGTTAGAATGCTATTCATTGACTACAGCTCAGTGTTCAACACCATAGTGTCCTCAAAGCTCATCACTAAGCTAAGGATCCTGGGACTAAACACCTCCCTCTGCAACTGGATCCTGGACTTCCTGACGGGCCTCCCCCAGGTGGTAAGGGTAGGTAGCAACACATCTGCCACGCTGATCCTCAACACTGGAGCCCCTCAGGGGTGCGTGCTCAGTCCCCTCCTGTACTCCCTGTTCACCCACGACTGCATGGCCAGGCACAACTCCAACACCATCATTAAGTTTGCAGATGACACAACAGTAGTAGGCCTGATCACTGACAATGACGAGACAGCCTATAGGGAGGATGTCAGAGACCTGGCCAGGTGGTGCCAGAATAACAACCTATCCCTGAACGTAATCAAGACAAAGGAGATGATTGTGGACTACAGGAAAAAGAGGACCGAGCACACCCCCATTCTCATCGACGGTGCTGTAGTGGAGCAGGTTGAGAGCTTCAAATTCCTTAGTGTCCACATCACTAACAAACCAGAATGGTCCAAGCACAGCAAGACAGTCGTGAAGAGGGCACAGCAAAGCCTATTCGCCCCTCAGGAAACTAAAAAGCTTTGGCATGGGTCCTCAGATCCTCAAAAGGTTCTACAGCTGCAACATCAAGAGCGTCCTGACTGGTTGTATCACTGCCTGGTATGGCAATTGCTCGGCCCCTGACCGCAAGGCACTACAGAGGGTAGACTCCAGCCACCCCTGTCATAGACTATTATTTCTACTACCGTATGGCAAGCGGTACCGGAGTGCCAAGTCTAGAAGCAAAAGGCTTCTCAGCAGCATTTACCCCCAACCCATAAGACTCCTGAACAGCTAATCCAATGGCTACCTGGACTATGCATTGTGTGTCCTCACGCCCCCCAACCCAACCCCTCTATTACGCTGCTGCTACTCTCTGTTTATCATCTATGCATAGTCACTTTAACTAATCCTACATGTACATATTTCCTCAAATAGCCCGACTAACCGGTGCACCACTCTGTACAGGTACCACCTGTATATAGCCTCCCTACTGTTTTTTACTGTTTTTTTTTTGTATTTCTTGACTTATCTATTGTTTACCTAATACCTATTTTTTACTTAAAAACTGCACTTTTGGTTAAGAGGTTGTAAGTAAGCATTTCACTGTAAGGTCTACTACACCTGTTGTATTCGGCGCACGTGACAAATAAACTTTGATTTGATGCTGCATACTATTTTGCGCAAAAACACTATCGGTGTAATTGAGGCGTTAGTCAATTCTTTGAGAGAAAAACAGTCATTTTGAGTGTCATTTAATTTCAAAGCTAAAGTGGATGTTTACACTTAAAACTAGCACAATTGCATCTAGTTGTGCTATGTCCATTGAGACATTTAAGTCATATTCAAGGCGTATTCAAAACATTTGCAATTACCAATATGTAGACAATCTTGACTGCACCCATGGGCAATATGCCTAGCAGCACTCTCTATTCATAACACACCATAGCCTACAATGTGTCTATATCGAAGTAAATGTAGAACGACCAAACTGTTTCCAATCCGTCCTATTATTTTCATGACAGTACTCTGATGGTGGACAATATTGAAGTATTTAAGGAGGCAAACGACTTTGTTGGACCATCCCCCAATGTGCAAGGGTGCTTTGCAGATCCCCCTTGCTGCGTGCATCGTGATCTCGCAGATGCAGAGCCTCTTGCAAAAGGAGGGTCGCCTTCTGTCATTGCAAAAAGAGAACTGATAAAAATTCGGAAATATTTGGATAACACGCGAACACCCTGGTAAGTCAACCGTACAAGTTTGTCCGTTGTGGATGTTACATAGTGTCGATGATTAGATAACGCTGTGTAGCCTACGGATGAAGGAATCTTTTTCGCATGGTTCCCATCGTTTACCTGACCAACGTCAGATTGCAATCCAGCGTTTAAATTTATAAAAAAAATTATCTCTTAACGACATATTCTTCATTATTATGAAACGCATATACGAATGAATTGTTATTAAATGGTCAAGACCTTGATCTAGCCTAGTATGTTGTTGTTTTGTATGTTGTAGAGGGTATAATACTGCTGTTTTATGTTTTCACTTGTCATCTGGAAAATGTGGTTTGCTTTATGTCGTATTTGGCAATTGTCTTATTGCTTTAGGCTACGTGAATTATATATTTTTATTCCACCATGCAGATGTTTTCCTCTTTGATCACATAATGATAATAAATTAGCCGTTTACAGGCTATATGCTCCTGTTTTCCTTGTCAAATTGAAGCATTATGGCTAAGCCTTTTCTTATGGGTAATTGTAACAATGAAATTTAACCTGTGTATGAATATATCGAATAAAATTAATTTAGCCTGCAGTACTTTCTTCTATTGGCCGCAGATGCTACCATCACACGTCCTTTTTGGTGGTCAAGGTTGTGAGATTTCCATTTATGCTCCCTCCTAGCACTAACAGTGAGATAAACAAGACCATGGAGGTAGCCTGGACGAATAAACAAGTTCGCAATGATGCTTCTGAATACTATTTCATAAAGCAGTCGACCAACGACGAATAGTAGTCTATGTTTATTGTTTAGTAGGCTATCAGGTCTCCCATGTGCAACATTTGTACAATGTAATGCGAGAAAATCACGAGGCAGATTAGGGTATGGAATACTAATGAGGGCATTCCGGTCTGACGTTATGTAATAGCCTGTCATATCACAGTGAGGAGCCATCGCTACTGTATTTGAAAGCCTTATTGTTTTACTTGGTGGAATCTCTGCCGCTCCTTTCTCACGAATCAACAATATTATTGGCATTAATGGAATTTTATTTCCTATCAAGTGTCTATGTATACAAAAGTATGTGGACACCCCTTCAAATGAGTGGATTCAGCTATTTCAGCCACACCCGTTGCTGACAGGTGTATAAAATCGAGCACACAGCCATGCAATATCCATAGACAAGCATTGGCAGTAGAATGGCCTTACTGAAGAGCTCAGTGACTTCCAACAAGTCAGTTCATCAAATTTCTGCCCTGGTAGAGCTGCCCAGGTCACCTGTAAATGCTGTTATTCTGAAGTGGAAATGTCAAGGAGCAATAACGGCTCAGCCACGAAGTGGTAGGCCACACAAGCTAACAGAACTGGACCGCTGAGTGCTGAAGCGAGTAACGTGTAAAAATTGTCTGTCCTCGGTTGCAACACTCACTACTGAGTTCCAAACTGCTGCTGGAACCAACATCAGCACAAGAACTGTTTGTCGGGAGCTTCATGAAATGGGTTTCCATGGCCGAGCAGCCGCACACAAGCCTAAGATTACCATGCGTAATACCAAGCGTCAGCTGGAATGATGTAAAGCTCGCTGCCATTGGACGCTGGAGCAGTGGTGAATCACGCTTCACCATCTGGCAGTCCAACGGACGAATCTGGGTTTGGGGGATGCCAGGAGAACGCTACCTGCCACTATACATAGTGCCAACTGTAAAGTTTGGTGGAGGAGGATTAATGGTCTGCGGCTGTTTTTCATGGTTCGGTCTAGGCGCCTTAGTTCCAGTGAAGGGAAATCTTAACGCTACCGCATACAATGACATTCTAGACGATTCTGTGCTTCCAACTTTGTGGCAACAGTTTGGGGAAGGCCCTTTCCTATTTCAGCATGACAATGCCCCATGCACAAAGCGAGGTCCATACAGAAATGGTTTATCGAGATTGGTGTGGAAGAACTTGACTGCCCTGCACAGAGCCCTGACCTCAACCTCATCGAACACCTTTGGGATGAATCGGAAACGCCGACTGCGAACCAGGCCTAAACGCCCAACATCAGTGCCCATCCTCACTAATGCTCTTGTGGCTGAATGGAAGCAAGTCCCCGCAGCAATGTTCTAACATCTAGTGGAAAGCCTTCCCAGAAGAGTGTAGGCTGTTATAGCAGCAAAGCGGGGACCAAKTCTATATTAATGCTATAAGAATATTTTGAAGATAAATACACAACTCAGAGGACGAGAGGACTAGGATTAATGATCAGTAGGAGTTGGTTTTCAGTTAGGATCTGTGGGATGTCAGTCATGAACTCAGAGCTACATGTGTTACGTGGGCCACGTTTTCATTGGTCTGTACATTGAGTCTGGAGTGGGATACTTGTTTTTTGGCCATTGGCCAAGTTGTCCTGCAAGGACTTCTGATTGGTCAACCCCAGACTAGGGTGGGGGGTTACAAGTGGCATCCTGTCCTTTGTTCTGTGGAGGAAAACTGAAGGACAGGGAAGACTGAATGTCTACTTTTCAGCATAGCACCTATGATTTGTCCTGCTCAAATAAATCMATTTCCTCCCCCTGATTTGCTTTGCGGTCTGTGTTATTGAAGAATAACCTCAGTTGCTAACAATGCCCATGATTGATGTTCAACGAGCAGGTGTCCACATACAGGTGTCCACATACTTTTGGTCATGTAGTGTCTGTCTAAGTGCAGTCAAAACACAAGATAGACCGGTAGAATGCACATGTATAAACATTTATGCAGTTTGGGGATGTTTATATCATTAGTGATTCTTCTGCACCATTACTTATGTCTGATGAAACAACCGTGGGATGTGATGTTAAATCCTTTTTCACAGTGCAAGGTCTTGTAGGAGGTAGCCTACAACTGAGAACMGGGCAATGAATAAGGGGATGTCAGGCCCTTCAGGGTGTCAACAAGGTCTACGAGGGGATCAACTGCCTCAGCATAGTTTATTGAACCAGAGGAAGGGAAGGTAGACCATACGGCCGTTTGTTCTGTCCGCCTTCACTTGGGTGGAGCTGTCCATGGTGCTATGTTGAGCTCTGCCGTCAGTGGGTTGAACCACACCCTCTGCACGTCTGTCAGCAAAGGTGCCACTGAGTGATTTGGCTGCAGAGGAGGGAGAGGATGGAGACGATGTAGTAAGGGGCATAATCCAATTGTAGTGCGGCGTAAGGAGCTGTAAGGGTTTGCTTTTTATTAGCGGACTCCGTGCACTTTCCTACCTTGGAGTTGAGTCTTTCAACAGGAACCGTTCAATATCAGATGACTAAAAATAATCTTTCTTGTTGACTCAAACTGAGTTTATACTTGGATTACTCTTCTCTTTATTAAGGTAGTCTAGCGGTTAGAGTGATGGGCCAAATCAAATGTATTTGTCACATACACATGGTTAGCAGGTGTTAATGCAAGTGTAGTGAAATGCTTGTGCTTCTAGTTCCGACCATGCAGTAATCTCTAACAGGTAATAGAACCGAACAATTTCACAACAACTACCTTATACACACAAGTGTAAAGGAATGAATATGTACATAAAAATATATAAATGAGTGATGGCCGAACGGCATAGGCAAGATGCAGTAGATGGTATAGAGTACAGTATACACATATGAGATGAGTAATGTAGGGTATGAAAACATTATATGAAGTGGCATTGTTTAAAGTGGCTAGTGATGCATTACATCAAGATGGCAAGCTGCAGTAGATGGTATAGCGTACAGTATATATATATATGAGACGAGTAATTTAGGGTATGAGAACATTATATAAGTGGCATTGTTTAAAGTGGCTAGTGATACATTTAATTACATCAAGATGCAGTAGATGGTATAGCGTACAGTATATACATATGAGATGAGTAAGTTAAGTAAACATATAATATAAAGTGGCTAGTGATAAATTGATTACATCAATTTTTCCATTATTAAAGTGCCTGCAGTTGAGTCAGTATGTTTATCAGCAGCCACTCAATGTTAGTGATGGCTGTTTAGCAGTCTGATGGCCTTGAGATAGAAGCTGTTTTTCAGTCTCTTGGTCCCCGCTTTGATGCACCTGTACTGACCTCGCCTTCTGGATGATAGCGGGGTGAACAGGCAGTGGCTCGGGTGGTTGTTGTCCTTGATGATCTTTTTGGCCTTCCTGTGACATCGGGTGGTGTAGGTGTCCTGGAGGGCAGGTAGTTTGCAACCGGTGATGCGTTGTGCAGACCTCACTACCCTCTGGAGAGCCTTCCGGTTATGGGCYGATCAGTTGCCGTACCAGGCGGCGATACAGCCCGACAGGATGCTCTCGATTGTGCATCTGTAAAAGTTTTTGGTGACAAGCCAAATTTCTTCAGCCTCCTGAGGTTGAAGAGGCGCTGCTGCGCCTTCTTCACCACACTATCTGTGTGGGTGGACCATTTCAGTTTGTCCGTGATGTGTACGCCGAGGAACTTAAAACTGCTGGTTCGAATACCCAAGATAACAAGGTGAAAAATCTCTCTGTGCTCTTGAGCATGGCACTTCACCTTCATTTGCTCCAGGGGCGCTGTATTACTATGGCTGAACCTGTAAAACAACACATTTCACTGCACCTATCTGGTGTATGTGAAGAAAAAATAAATAGATCTTTACTGACTCTTTTTCTACTCTGGCTTTTTATTTAATTTATTTAACTAGGCAAGTCAGTTAAGAACAAATTCTTATTTTCAATGACAGCCTACCACGGCCAAACCCGGAAGACTGCCAATTGTGCGCCGCCCTATGGGACTCCCAATCATGGCCGGTTGTGATACAGACTGGAATCAAACCAGGGTCTGTAGTGACACCTCTAGCACTGAGATGCAGTGCCTTAGACCGCTGCGCCACTCGGGAGCCCAAAGGAGGAGGCCCTTGCCGTGCTAAAACACGCACTTACAAGTGCCCACATAATCTCTTCGAGGAAAAGCTATTCTAAAGCTGGTGCCAACATTCAAAGAGGGCGTGCTGTGCATCCACGTCTCTTAACACAAACTGTTTCCTGTCTTCACCCATTTGTTTGTTCTCCCGCACAATGTCATTCTGTCACTGATCTTGGATTAGTTCTCAGTGTCATGTCCATGGGTCAGGATCTGCTCAAACTCCACACTCCAACCCAAGCACTCCGTTCTGACACCATCTTTCTCTCCTGGCCCTCCCACCCCTGTCCTCTACTAGGACAGTAGAGCTCCTGCCCATCTTCCGAAAACCTCTGAAACCCTACCTCTTTAAAGAGTATCTTAAATATTCCCACAGCACTTTGTTTCCGAGAACCTGTTGCAATGGATTTGTTTTGCTGCAATGACATAACTGAGATCAGAGAAGTGTGTGGTGGGCAATTAGTTAGAATTATAATATCTGCATATAATATAGGCCCTACTAACCTTTGCCTGTTTTCCCTAGCTCACATTGTTATCCACAGTAGCCTGTGTATGTGTGGGTTTTAATCACAAACACATTTGTGTTTTTTTTTGTAGGTCTAATAACATGCTTCACTTGTCTTTGCTCCTGAGAGGTTGTGGAAGCTGCTGCTGCTGCTTACAGCCTAAGAGTTAGTAATTAGCATTGCATTATGATTTGCGGTCATGCAACCAACGGCTCTGTCACATCACTGTGGTTATCATACAGAGAGTAATGGAATGCACTCTAATTCTGCCGCCAGTGAATGGTCTGTCAGAGGGAAGGCAGTGGGAGGAGATGGCAAGCTTGATCACAACAGAGGAAGCTAACCACAATGGAATAGGGCACTCGAGGTCGTTTTTAATCCTCCTCCTCTTCAGTGTTCATCTGTTTTTTAATACATGCTGAAACATAACTGAGGATTAACAGATGGAGCTATGCGAAACATGAAAGAAGACGTGTCATTTGGAATTTGATATCAGATTTACAAAATTGCTGTAGAAGACAACCACTAACTATGGTCAGTGCTACATTTTGGCAACTGTATTATCAAACACCCAGCAACACCTAAGGATCATGAAATGTTGTGTTGGGTCGGTTAACCCATAAAATAAAAATACAGTTTTTGGAGGGGGGTATTTTTAAAATATCCAACTACAGGAGCCTGCTTTCAATGTTCAAAATACACCAGAAAGAATAATGTCGCCACAAGCAAATACAGGTAACTGCCAAAATAAAGGAAACACCAACATAGTGTCTTAAAAGGGTGTTTGGTCACCACAAGCTGCCAGAATCGCTTCAATGCGCCTTGGCACAGATTCTACAAGTGGAGCTAAACCATGCCAGGAAAATGCACCCCATAACATCTTATTTGTATCCCTCATTTACTCAAGTGTTTCCTTTATTTTGGTAGTTACCGGTTGCCTACAGTCGGGAAGGCCGCAATTTGAGAAGGGTGCAATTGCGGTTCGCAATTCGGGGCGTTCCTGCATGTGGGGATTCCTGCATCTGCAGGAACCCCTCATTATACTTCTATTGGTAAATGTTTAAGTTAGGACACTGTGCCGCAAACTATCTACCTAGCTAGTACACAGTGTCGCCCTAGCCTCCCGTCTACTGTGCTAGTGGGAGGCGGGGACAACCGGTAGACGGTGTCCTTCGACCCTGCCTGTTGGGCACGGTTGTCTTTGGTACACATCAGGCGGGAGGCTGGGGCGACACCGTGTGCTAGCTGGCTAACTCGCGAGCTAGCAGACAGTGATGCTAACTAGCTAGTTAGCAAGCACACGGTGTCGACCTAGCCTCCCATCTGCTGCGCTAGAGGCAGGCGGGCACTAGGCTTGGGCGGTATACTGTATATACCGTATACCAGGGTATTTGGAAATAGCCACAGGATGGTTTTTCAATACAATTGAAACTATTTATTTGAAGTTTTTCAATACATTTTAATATTTTTAACTACTTTTTAAGTAAATACCTGCAGTGAACTTGTGCAATAAGTTAGGAGATAAAGCAGACCGCATTCTTCATTTCACCTGCTACATTATGAAACTTACCGTAGTTCCCCAGAATAGTTGAGCCAGTCGTGTTTGTTTGTAAATAGCACAACGGGAAAGCGAGTCCAGCTGTGTATTGACAGGGATGGTGTTTTATATTGAAAGTCAAAAGTGTTTTTTTTGTTTCAAAAGAGTGATCAGGGAAGTGCAACCATAGTTTTCCTTCACAGAAAATACATTCGTGCAACACATTCGTCAGAAAATAGCTTAATTTTCATCAGATGACAACAGACGTGCAATGCTATTTGGCTGGCAGCCTCACAAGTAAATGAGCTTACAATGAAAAAGAAAGGTATTTTTTTGCAAAAATTATGCATGGCCATCATATTTCTAATGTTTATCATAGAAAGAATGTAGCCAGCTACATTTTCTAATGTTTTAAAGTTAATCTAGCGTTTTGCCAGAGAAAAGTTGGCTAGCTACACCCGAGAAAGTACTGGAGAAAAGTAGCTACACATCAGTCAGAGCACCGAATGCCCATTCATTAATTCTCATCTGAGTGGGGAAGTGCAAATGAAGCATGAATATGTCTGATGCCTAGCAGAAATTACATTAAGAAGCATTTTACATCTGCGTTTACACTTTTTCCTGTGTGAAAAATGCAGAATTCTGCATTAACACAACCCCTACATTTAATTTGCTAGTTAATCTAAGTAAGCGGCTGAATTAATAAAGTGAAGGGACATCATATTCTGTTAGCTTTCTGTCGTGTTTGAGAAGTCAAAGCCATTTGGATGAGTTATTTGTACAGCTGCCACTATCTTGATTTCCTTGCATTTTTTCCCCCCTCTTCTGTCTTGGCCCGTCTTCTCCTCTTCTCCACCGGTCCAATGTCCGTTGCTCATGTTTTTTGCCCCAAGCAAGTCTCTTCTTCTTATTGGTGTCCTTTAGTAGTGGTTTCTTTGCAGCAATTTGACCATGAAGGAAGGCCTGATTCACGCAGTCTCCTCTGAACAGTTGATGTTGAGATGTGTCTGTTACTTGAACTCTGTGGCATTTATTTAGGCTGCAATCTGAAGTGCAGTTAACTCTAATGAATTTATCCTCTGCAGCAGAGGTAACTCTGGGTCTTCCTTTCCTGTGGCGGTCCTCATGAGAGCCAGTTTCATCATAGCGCTTGATGGTTTTTGCGACTGCACTTGGAGAAACGTTCAAAGTTCTTGAAATTTTCCGGATCGACTGACCTTCATGACCTCTTTGCTTATTTGAGCTGTTCTTGCCGTAATATGGACTTGGTCTTTTACTAATTAGGGCTATCTTCCTTATACCACCCCTACCTTGTCACAACACAACTGATTGGCTCAAACACATTAAGAAGGAAATAAATGATGTAATTTCACTTTTAATAAGGCATAGGTGACTACCTCATGAAGCTGGTTGAGAGAATGCCAAGCTGTCATCGAGGCAAAGGGTGTGTCGTGTCGTGACATGACTACCATTAATGTGATGACTGTTATTTTATAAAATCAATTAACTATGATTAAATTAATCATGTAACAATTAACTCATTAGTAACTTGGGGCACCACGGGAAAAGTTTGTTTAATGAGTTACCTTTTCCCGAATGAACTCAAGAATATATCGTTATCATATCAGCCATCAATGAAAAATTCTCTCATATCAGTCTCATTCTGAACGTCGTTGACCTCGTAAATCTGCACGAACCCTAGCCTAAAAGTGGTGATTCAGCAATACACAAATTGTCTTGATCATTTATTTACTAACTAACTAAACAATCACACAGAAATACATAAACACACAGACGTTATAGGTTATTGATTACTAACATAATGCAATGAAAAGTCCCTAGTGGACTAACCCGATATGACGGCTTGTTACACAATGAAAGGGTTGGGAAAAGAAAGAGCGGGAGAGACAGAGAGTGGGCTTATTGTACATACATGTGGAAAATACGCTCATCGTAAAAATGATATTTAGCACCCTAACAACCGCTCATTCGCATTTAGAAATGCAACACATATTTACGCTTGCATGTCTTTGTCGTCTCCTTGTTGAAATCACCCGGTGGTGATCCAAACAATAATCATGTCATGTAATTTGTTGTTTTGTGATGTCATTAACTTCTCTAGGGTAGGGGGCAGCATTGGGAATTTTGGAAGAAAAGCGTGCCCAAATTAAACTGTCTGCTACTCAGCCATAAAAGCTAGAATATGCATATAATTAGACTGTCTTAGACTGTCTAATCACCCGGTCTATGAGGAGTAGTTCGACAGAAGTCTCTGGTTTGTCCACCAGAGGTCACAATGTCCTTTGTAGTTGTAGTAGGCTTCTTTGTCTCTGCGTGTTTGTTAGACTGGATCCTTCAGGTYTTCCACACGCGTTGGCCTTTGGGGAAATGTTATTCTTTTCTCGTCTTCGGTCGAGTTTCCTAGACTATTTTACATATACAGCTGCAGACTGTGAATGTGTCTTTATCTTCTTCACTCGTCGAGTTTCAGAGGGTCTTACCATTTTCTGGTGTTGTAGTTTTAAACCATTTGTCCGCCATGTAGCCACCGCTCCACGCTGTCTGGTCTGTAGAGATTGCAACCATTTCAACGTGTGGATTGTCCTCACTTTCTCTGGTCTAATGTACATTTTGTTACGAGTCCTTTTTAAGCACTCTGGTCAAAGAGGGTATTCCATCACACCAGAATAATGTCTGTGCTCACGTAGGCGTGGTTACTGACTAGATAAAACTTTATTTGAAATACAATTTCTCATTTAGAAGGCTAAAATCACATTGCTATCTTTTCACAAATAGTTTTATATTTAATCATATAAGTTTTACAACATTTAGATGTAAATCCGATAACTAGGACGTGCACATTTGCAGAGTTACAGTTATCTTGTTATACCATCCTTAACCTCAACTAGCGTCCCACCTCATCAACAGCCAGTGAAACTGCAGGGCGCCAAATTCAAAACAACAGAAATCCCATAATTAAAATTCTTAAAACATAAAAGTATTTTACACCATTTTAAAGATACACGTGTTTTAAATCCAGCCACAGTGTCCGATTTCAAAGGCTTTACGACGAAAGCACACCAAACGATTATGTTAGGTCAGAGCCAAGTCACAGAAAAACACAGCCATTTTTCCAGCCAAAGAGAGGAGTCACAAAAAGCAGAAATAGAGATAAAATGAATCACTAACCTTTGATGTTCTTCATCAGATGACACTCATAGGACTTCATGTTACACAATACATGTATGTTTTGTTCGGTAAAGTTCATATTTATATCCAAAACCTGAGTTTACATTGGCGCGTTATGTTCAGTAGTTCCAAAACATCCTGTGATTTTGCAGAGAGCCACATCAATTTACAGAAATACTCATAACAAACATTGCTAAAAGATACAACTGTTATGCATGGAATTTTAGATCCACTTCTCCTTAATGCAACCGCTATGTCAGATTTTCAAAAAAACTTTACGGAAAAAGCACACCATGCAATAATCTGAGTACAGTGCTCAGAGACCAAAACAACCCAAACAGATATCCGCCATGTTGTGTAGTCAACAGAAGTCAGAAATAGCATTATAAATATTCACTTACCTTTGATGATCTTCATCAGAATGCACTCCCCAAAATGTTTGTTTTGTTCGATAATGTCCATAATTTATGTCCAAATACCTCCTTTTTGTTCGCACGTTTAGCCCAGTAATCAAAATTCATGAGGCGCGATCACTAGGTGCAGACAAAGTCAAAAAGTTCCGTTACAGTCCGTAGAAACATGTCAAACGATGTATAGAATCAATCTTTAGGATGTTTTTAATATAAATCTTCAATAATGTTCCAACCGGAGAATTCCTTTGTCTGTAGAATTGCAATGGAACGCAAGCTAACTATCACGTGAACGCGCGTGGTCAGCTCATGCCTCTCTGGCAGACCTCTGACTCAATCCCCTCTCATTCGCCCCACTTCACAGTTGAAGCCTCAAACAAGGTTCTAAAGACTGTTGACATTTAGTGGAAGCCTTAGGAAGTGCAATATGACCCCATAGACACTGTGTATTCAATAGGCAATGAGTTGAAAAACTACAAACCTCAGATTTCCCACTTCCCGGTTGGATTTCTTTTCTCTGGTTTTTGCCTGCCATATGAGTTCTGTTYTACTCACAGACCTCATTCAAACAGTTTTAGAAACTTCAGAGTGTTTTCTATCCAAATCTACTAATTATATGCATATTCTYGCTTTTATGGCTGAGTAGCAGACAGTTTAATTTGGGCACGCTTTTCATCCAAAATTCCCAATGCTGCCCCCTACCCTAGAGAAGTTAATGACATCACAAAACAACAAATTACATTACATGATATGATTATTGTTTGGATCCCCACCAACCATTCCAGATGTTTGGATTCCAAAACAAATGTTCCAATGTCCAATCTTTTGATGTTAAAGTCTCTCTACACACAAAGGATTTTTAACTCAATACTGCAGAGCAGAAGGGAGAGTTTCTACCAGGTATTTACGATCCGGTTGTTAAGTGATAAATCTCTTGTGGGAGAGAGGAGGAGAGGGGGAGTCTGGCTATCTGTCAGCCCTGTACCGAGCTGATCTGGCACCTATGATTCTCAATCAAGAAAGAGAGACATGGCAGGTGGTTACTTTGAAGAATCTCAAATAAACAAATCTAAATATATTTCCTAACACCTTTTTATGTCTTCACTATTATTCTACAATGTAGAAAATTGTAAAATAAAGAACAACACTTCAATGAGTAGGTGTGTTCAAACTTTTGACTGGTACTGTATATACAGCCCTGGAAAAAATGTAAGAGACCACTGCAAAATTATCAGTTTCTCTGGTTTTACTATTTATAGGTAAGTGTTTGGGTAAAATTAACATTTTTGTTTTATTCTATAAACTACTGACAACATTTCTCCCAAATTCTAAGTAAAAATATTGTCATTTAGAGCATTTATTTGCAGAAAATGACAACTGGTCAAAATAACAAGAAAGATGCAGTGTTGTCAGACCTCGAATAATGTTACAAAAAAAATAAGACACTGTGGCTTGTAGGCCTCTCCAGGTCCTGCACCCACTGTGAAATTTGGTGTAGGATTGGTGATGATCTGGGGGTGATTATGCAAGGCTGGAATTGGGATGATTTGTCTTTGTGAAGGACGCATGAATCAAGCCACTTACAAAGTTGTACAGGAAAATAACTTGCTTCCTTCTACTCTGACAATGTTCCCCAAGGATTGGTTTGTCCAGCAGGACAATGCTCCATGCCACACAGCCAGGTCAATTGTTGGGGTAGGTTCCTTGTTCCTTGTCAATCATTGGTTTATTGATGAAATCAGCTATCAGAAAATATCTTCAAGTAATCAATCAAACKTTTATTAATATATTTGCAGACAGAAGTTGACAACGGAAACATAGCACGCATGTTTCAGAGTAAGTTCTGCAAAATAAAAAAGGTTAAAGTTGCTTTAATATGTGTGCAGTCAACCCCTAGTGATGTATCTGCCTACGTCAACACCTTCTACTCATGAGACCAAGCCCATGCATATACAGTTATACAAACTTGCAGGAGTGAACAGTGGTCCAGTGTTTTCTAAGGTCTGAGAGAGTAATTTTCCATTCCCGTGTGGTTTACAGTATTATGTCTGACTTGTCTCTTATCTCTTTACTCCCCTGCAAGGTTCTGTGTCTATGTATCTCTTTTAGCCTTGAGGCGCTTTCTCACAGACACCCTGTTTTGACTGCAATAGCTCACACATCTCTCAGACCGTTTCTTATAAGAGGCAGAGACTAGAAAAGAACCGTGGAACAGTATTAAACCTTATAATGCATATATTGCTAATCTGTGGTCTAGGACTCTATAAATGTAGTGGGGGCGGGGAGGGTCTTATAGCCCTCCCCCTTCTATTAATACAGCATAATCAATTATTAAAATACATCAATCATTTGGTGCAGCCCCTATCCTGACCCCAAGGTGAACCCCATCACAATCAAGGTGTTGATGGAGGACCACCAGATGAAGACCCTGTCATGGCCAGCCCAATCTCCAGACCTGAACCCCATTGAAAACCTCTGGAATGTGATCAAGAGGAAGATGGATGGTCACAGCCATCAAACAAAGCCGAGCTGCTTGAATTTTTGTGCCAGGAATAGCATAAAGTCACCCAACATCAATGTGAAAGACTGGTGGAGAGCATGTCAAGACGCATGAAAGCTGTGATTGAAAATCAGGGTTATTCCACCAAATAGATTTCTGAACTCTTCCTAAGTTAAAACATTAGTATTGTGTTGTTTAAACATTTTTTTGCATTATCCGAGGTCTGACAGCACTGCATCTTTTTTGTTATTTTGACCAGTTGTCATTTTCTACAAATAAATGCTCTAAATGACAATATCTTTATTTGGAATTTGGGACAAATGTTGTCAGTAGTTTACAGAATAAAACGAAAAGGTTAATTTTACCCAAACGTATACCTATAAATAGTAAAACCAGAGAAACCGATCATTTTGCACTGGTCTCTTCATTTTTACCAGAGCTGTATATGTGAATAACTACTTTACTAAGATTTACACATGTGGGAGTAAATATTAATAAATGGTGAGCAAACTGTTTATAAAGGCCTTATAAATGTTTTATGTACCCTTAAAAATAGTGTTACCACCCATCCTTTGTGCTGTGTCTGGTGGTCTGCTTTTTTGTCAAGGTGCCACACTGCCATTTTATCTTCCCTCATGTTGAATTATCGTCAGGTCAGGTTTATTCAAATAAGACTGCAGAAAATAGAGGGCGTCTGCAACCCGTCTCCCTGAACCTGTCTCTCTGTGTAGGTGACCTCCTGTAGAGGACAGCAGCACTCTCCAGGGTTTATGGAAACCTGATTTCCCATCCAGTGGAGAAGGTGAGTCTTCAACCTTGTCCTCTTTGTCTCTTAGCCTTTTGTATGATTTAGTATATGTAGTATATATTTAGTATGATTGTCTGTATACTTGGGGTTGCAATAGACCTGCAGTGGTCATCAGGCTTCTCAAAGGAACCACATGTTTGTTGGCTGTAGTTTGGTCTCTGAAGCATTGTTCTAATGGCCGTCTCGGTCATAAATCTTTAACTAGGTAAACGCTCCCGCTGGACTAATTAAAAGCAGCACATCAATAATATTTCATGAGGTGGTCATTCCGTTACAGGCCCGGGCTCACTGGGGGGTTTCTGTAAGATGGCACTACACTCAGATTAACAGGCCATTCTATTTCCTGTCCATTCTGTTCCATCCAATGTAACCTGTGACATACAGTAAATACTTACCTATGTCCACATACCCTAGACCTCCTCTGACCAGGCCTTGGTGTCCTCTCGTCTTTAACCTTTGAACTATACATTTGGTTTCACCTGGGTGTCTTGTTTGAGTGGAGCGTCTATGGATTGCAGTTGAAGAATTATGAATTTACAAGCTCTTTCATCATCTCCCCTAAAATGGCACAAACACTGTCAAACAATAATTCAGGAATAATTACTATGTTCCTTGTTTGATCACCTCCTCTGTGTGGTCTGTAAGACAACAACTTCCTTAGGCTGTGTTTGGTTAGCCCAGTTCTGTGGGTCTGCTCTAGTCCAGGTACCCACAGCTGTCTGGGCTGGGGAAGAGAGGGAGGGATGGAGCTGCTTAGAAGGAGAGTTCGAGCAACCACATTCCAAGACATTCATGTGTACTGATCTGTGTTGGTGGAAAATAGGGAGTGTGTGTGTGTGTATTGCGATTCAGCACACGTGCAAATGTGCAATCCAACAGTGTAAAAAAATGCAAGAAGGAAAATAGTAGTCAAATTGTCCATTAGAGTCAAAATGCACACACTGCATAGTCTGATGAACCTTCTTCAATCAAGACCTTTATAGTGACGACTGATCTGCCTGTGGCCATAAGACCTGTTTACATATAGAAGCATAAGATGCTTATGGACTGGACAGTGCTCCTGTCATTGTATCTCAACTGTCAGGCATGGTCAGTCATTTCATGTTAGTGCTGCTAATATACTGCCTTGATTTACTTGAGGTTATGATTGGAGTATGTTTTGTTATACAACCAAACCCGTAGTAGACCCAGGCATGGTACAATTTGCTCTGTACCTATGCATCTGCTAAACTCTCTCTGAGACAACATAAACATTGTAGTAAGCCAGTTATGAAGTTGTTGTGTAAGTGTTACATGGACTAAGCTGTAAATGAATGTCAGTAGGTAGACATGGTGTTAGATAGCATGTAGATTAATGTCAATCATCATTAGTGCTGCTGCCATTTTATTTTTACCTTGTCTATGATAGAATAACATACATTCTGTATATAGGATTATTGTGAGAGTATCAAGGCATCTAATGTCTCTACTTGGTTGTCACAACATCAATTTGCACCTCATAGCAGCGAACCATCCATCATGTGAGCTCTTCCACAAACACTTCTACATTCTGTCTCTATCCTCTTTTTACAGCATTCAGGTTATTAAGATGGATTTAGGCCAGGGGATCTCACACACACACACACACACACGCTCTGGCAGTATTTACCGTGCCTTTGAAGAATCAGTGTTCTGGGGAGCGTCAGGCAGCTAAATGGAGGGAAGGAAGAGAAAGGCTGGTGTTTGAAGAGCTCCGCTCCCAGATTCAGTATCGCCTTCCTTCTTCCCCTGCTCCTTCCATCTCTGTGCCTCGGCTCTGGAAAAACTGGACCAGGGTGGAGTGACATGAGAGCCCTGTCTACATTCACCATCTCTCTCCATCAGATGGAAGTGGTGGAGCGGACAGCCATTGCTGCTGCCTGTACAGTGCATGCTCTTCCCTTCCCCTTTAACACCCTTTACAATATGTCAGTCTTCCTCCTCCCCCTATCTCTTTCTCCTCCTCTGCTCTCCATCATTCTCTCCCCTCCTCCCATGGTTTTCTCTCTTTACCACACTCACTGTCACCAGGAGGCTTGTGGCAGAAGGCTTGTGGGTTACATAACCACTGCAGCAGCACTCTGGACACTGTTAAATCAGGACTAGGAGTTGCGTGTTCTGAGTGGGGGTTGTGTGTGTGAGGGATGTGTGAGAGAGAGAGAGTTGTTTGATGTACTGTATTTGGGGAATGCATGTCATTGTTATAGGTTAGCTACGTAAACATATCAGGCATTCAGCGGTTCTTCAAAGGCACAATAAATACTGCCAGAGAGTGTGTACGTGAGTGTGTGTGTACTGCTACTGTATGTGTGTCCCCTGCAATTAGTGCCTTTTATTTCTTGAATAAAGCAAACATCTTTGCCTACTGTGATATTTCAGCCGTGTAAAGCCTGGGGATCTACACAATATCCCTCTCTCTCTCTCTCTCTCTCTCTCTCTCTGAATTGAGAAAGGGGCTTTATTGGCAAACGTATGTAAACGTATGTTTACAGCAACATGATGAAAACCATGCTGTACCATTTAACTCTGCTTCAAATTTTCATCAACGTTTTTTCTCTCCTTGAAGCTCTGTAATCAAAATGATTGCTAATGCAGTGTGTGCAGTGAGGAATTTCAAGACCGAGATAAATGTGTAATATGCAGTGTGTGCGCAGGCAATTCATAAATACAAATGCTGAGGCACTTGATAAAACTACTGCTATTCAAACCTTGCATTAAGCTCTATCAATATCTCTATTTATTTATTTTATGTTATTTAAACTTTATTTAACTTGGCAAGTCAGCTAAGAACACATTCTTATTTACAATGACGGCCTACCAAAAGGAAAAAGGCCTCCTGCGGGGACGGGGCCTGGGATTAAAAATATAGGACAAAACACACATCACGACAAGAGAGACAACACTACATAAAGACAGACCTAAAACAACAACATGTCATGTGTTGCTGCCATGCTAACACAGCATGGTAGCAGCATAACATGGCTGCAGCACAACATGGTGGCAGCACAAAACAGGGTACAAACAGCACAAAGGGCAAGAAGGTAGACYACAATACATCACGCAAAGCAGCCACAACTTGTCAGTAAGAGTGTCCATAATTGAGTCTTTGAATGAAGAAATTAAGATTAAACTGTCCAGTTTGAGTGTTTGTTGCAGCTCATTCCAGTCTCTAGCTGCAGCGAACTGAAAAGACGAGCGACCCAGCAATGTGTGTGCTTTGGGGACCTTTAACAGAATGTGACAATTAATTAAACTATGTTCAATGTAACCTTGACTTTGAGCTCTTCATGTTGTAAATATGACATTGATCTGTGTTACAGCTCCAATATATATACTTACTGTGAGCTATTTTAAGTTAAAGTATCTGCATCTCAAAATCAAATTGTATTAGTCACATGCGCTGAATACAACAGTGAAATGCTTACTTACAAGCCCCTAACCAACAATGCAGTTTAAAAAACCCCGGATAAGAATAAGAAATAAAGTAACAAGTAGTTAAAGAGCAGCAGTAAAATAACAATAGCGAGACTATATACAGGAGGGTACTGGTACAGAGTCAATGTGCGGGGGCACCGGTAAGTTGAGGTAATATGTACATGTAGGTAGCGTTATTAAAGTGACTATGCATACATGATAACAACAGAGAGTAGCAGCGGTGTAAAGGGGGTCAATGAAAATAGTCTGGGTAGCCATTTGGTTAGGTGTTCAGGAGTCTTATGGCTTGGGGGTAGAAGCTGTTTAGAAGCCTCTTGGACCTAGACTTGGCGCTCTGGTACCACTTGCCGTGCGGTAGCAGAGAGAACAGTCTGACTAGGGTGGCTGGAGTCTTTGACAATTTTTAGGGCCTTCCTCTGACACTGCCTGGTATAGAGGTACTGGATGGCAGGAAGCTTGGCCGCAGTGATGTGCTGGGCCGTACGCACTACCCTCTGTAGTGCCTTGCGGTCGGAGGCCGAGCAGTTGCCATACCAGGCAGTGATGCAACCAGTCAGGATGCTCTCGATGGTGGAGCTGTAGAATCTTTTAAGGATCTGAGGACCCATGCCAAATCTTTTCAGTCTCCTGAGGGGGAATAGGTTTTGTCGTGCCCTCTTCACAAGTTAGTTTGTTGGTGATGTGGACACCAAGGAACTTGAAGCTTTCAACCTGCTCCACTGCAGCCCCGTCGATAAGAATGGGGGCGTGCTTGGTCCTCTTTTTCCTGTAGTCCACAATCATCTCCTTTGTCTCAAAGCTGCTTATTTCGATACATAACCTTATAGGGAGGTTTTGGCTTTGCTGTATGGCTAGTCTACTTGGCATGACTTGTAGCATGTAGACCTTTCCTGTGGCTATTGTACTCTTGCTATAGCTGTGTTTGTTCTCAGTACCATGCTCAGGGTTGTGTTCARCCTTTGTTGATAATGTGTATTGACTGTTGATGATTTGACAGGAGTAATGAAGTGTGTGGTGTGAAGGTGGGGAATGTATCATGTCCCACTGAGAAAATAGATTGATTATGCTTTATCCACGAGAGAGAGAGTTATTTTGGTAGAGGGACAAATCTGTCTGTGTCCCTGGAGTCTTAACAAGATCACAGAGGCCAGTACTGACCTAGCTCAACATGGCTAAGCCTGTCCCATGTAACCGGTCAGTGTCTCTGGCCTGCTAGAGCAATGACATCAGCTGTTCCTGCTGAACTCTAATGCAATGTTGGGTTGTATTCATTATGGCACACACTGTAGCAAAATGCTTTAAAGCACTTGTTCAACTTAAAATGAGAACAAGCGGTACGTATTGTCCAGTTATTCCCCCGGGGAAATCCTAGCACCCTTTGTTACGTTTTCTTTTGTTTGGTGCCTAATGAATACAATCCTGGGCTGGACTGGGAGGAAGGCATGGGAGGGAGCTGGATGTTGTGTCCCTCCACCCAGAAGCCCTGGCCCTGTAGCAAGCCCTAGGGCTATGCTAACTATCGTAGGCCACCTCTGAATCAGAGGCCTGAGTCACTGAAATGGAATCCGTACAAATGGTGATTCATTTGTCTTCCTGTGTGAGTGTATGTGCCTCTCGTGATGACAGAGAGCAGTTGAATAAGCAGGATGTATTACGCCTGTGTGCCTGAAGGCCAGGTCTGAGCAGACATTCAGTGGAATGTGAATGCAGTCGTGCTACTGTATTTGTACTGAATCTCTCTGGCTGAGCTCAGTATTATCATCCTGATGGTGTATAGCGCTGTCCCTCCCACATCCATTTGTTCATCATACTGGTTTCCCTCCTGCTCACACGAGGAGGAATGCCTCCCACGCACACATGCTGCAGTGTATTCAGATACTGCTCAATTCTCCTCAGATTCTGCCTTCGTGTAGATTTGCTTCCAGTCAATGATCCAGTCCTCATTTGAAAGAGCTTCCAAAGAGCAGCCTGTAGACCTTATCTCTCACTGCTACGGTGCCTTCATTCCCTCTCTCTCTCTCTGAAAGGACATTTGATATAGTGCAGCAGTATTTCAGTCTCTTTCATCACAATATGCAGCGGGTGTGTAGTGGGGGTGGGGCAGGATGCATTGTCATCCTCATGTGACCTTTGACTCCCCTCACATTGCTCCAAGGGAAACACTAGCCAATGACTATAACTGTACATGATTGAGACACAGATGCCCAATTTCTGTCCGGTTTCATCCAGAATCATTTCAAGGAACATCTTCTGTTGTCTGGGTATAGCAGCACAGGTTTTGGGGAGAGAAAGTTTATAGGAACATCATCTGTTGTCTGGGTATAGCAGCACAGGTTTTGGGGAGAGAAAGTTTATAGGAACATCATCTGTTGTCTGGGTATAGCAGTACAGTTTTTGGGGAGAGAAGGTTATAGGAACATCGTCTGGGTATAGCAGTACAGGTTTGGGGGAGAGAAAGGTTATAGGAACATCATCTGTTGTCTGGGTATAGCAGTACAGGTTTGGGGGAGAGAAAGGTTATAGGAACCTTTTTACTTTGCTGCAGACTCCCTATCTGGGTGGTCACGTCAGCTCTGATCATTCCACGGCCCAGCAAACAGAACAGAACAGAGCAGAGCACAGGGTCCATGGCAGGACACGTTATGCTGATAAATACAACAAGCCCCCTCTATCTCGCTCACTCTCTTTATCACATTCACACTCTGCCTCTTCAAACACCTGTTTTTCTCTCTCACTCACTCACTCACTCACTCACTCACTCACTCACTCACTCACTCACTCACTCACTCATCACTCACTCACTCACTCACTCACTTGCACTGCTAAAAGCCTGATGTGTTTACGGAGCTAGCCTGTTCATTTTCACCAGAGTGCAGGTGCTCTGCGGTTATGGACATGAGGAGGCCCTATAGGAGTTGATTGCGGAGTGGCCTGATGACACTCATCCACCTAACCACCCCTCATGTTCTCGCCTGATTAATCTGTGTAATGGCCAGCTTCCCACCCTCATCTCATCTCCACTGACTCCTCCAACCTTCTGTCACGTGACAGGCTTATTGATGGTCTTGGCTGTCATGGTGTCCCGTGATGATGCAAGCACCGTGCACACAGCTCTGTAGCGCTGTCTTTCTCCTGGCAACATTCAACAGCCTGTTTATTCCACCCTACTGCTGTCACGGCATCGCCCGCCCTGGAGATGAATCACATCTCTCTCATGATCTATTTAGCTACCACTCTGACCCATTGGCGCTCTCTATTCCGCTCACCAACTGTCTTGCTCACAACAGCTTCCTGCACTCTCTGCACCTGCTCCATCCACCCTGTCACTTGGGACAGGCTTAGCCATATTGAGCCTAGTCAGTATTGGGCTCTATGATCTTGTTAAGACTCCAGGGACACAGGAAAATTTGTCCCTGTTAAAAGACCTCGGTTTCTCTCTCTCAGAAGCCTTTCTCTCTCTCTCTCCCTTTCCCTCTGTCTCAGAAGCCTCTCTACCCCTCCCTCTCTCTCTCTCTCTCTCTCTCTCTCTCTCTCTCTCTCTCTCTCTCAGAAGCCTCACCCTTTCTCTCTCTCTCTCTCGCTCTCAGAAGCCTCACTCTCCCCCTCCCTATCTTTATTTCTCTAATTTCTTCTCTCTCCCCTTGAGAAGCCTTTGTCTCTCTTTCCTTCCCTCTCCTTGTGTCTTCCCTCCCAGCATCTCAATATAAGGTCCTCTCAGAGTGTTTTTTTTGTATAGCAGCCGCCATGACAGGTAGAGTGTATCAAGAACCCAACATGTTCTAGAAAGTACATGGGAGATAGTTGCTATTGGATGCCAGACAACCACGATTATGGAATTCATATTGTTTGGATAAGAGTGAGTTATAGATGAYCTCAGGCGTATTTGAGTAAGCTACCTACCTGGTTTGGTAATCAGCTTCCTTTCTAATCAGTGGCAGAAAGGGGGATGGTAGGGTGTAAGAGAATAAAGTTAGACCCTGACTCTGAAATCTGATTACTGTAATAGGTTTACATGCGTGTTGTGGTTGTCACTCAAGGCTTTAGAAGAGCCACGAACAGCCCTATTACGATGGTGTATCCTTTATATATTACCCCAAAAATATAAACGATATTTCATGCTGAAACCCTCAAATGAAACAAGTTGATGGTATATATTTAGGATAATGTTTTACAGCTTTGTCATTCCATTTTTTAAATTAGAAATTATTATTTAATTATTTAATTATTTAATATATTTTACATGTGATAATGCCACACAGAGGGCCAGAGATAATTACAAACACCAGTCAAAATCTGAAGTAACAAATAAAATCTATTTTATTGGTCACAGACACATATTTAGCAGATATTATTGTGGGTGTAGGGAAATGCTACTTGATTTCTTATGATAAATTACATAAAATCCTTGAAAGATACCAAAATGCTGGTAGTTTACTGGTAAACTTATAAAGTTTCCAGTAATATACCCTCCCGTTGCAACCCTAGACTTGTGTGTGGCTTTTTTGCATGTACACACCATCCCACACACAGAACACCCTACCTCTCTCACACACAAATGTATGATGCCTGGCACGTTTATCTAGCTAGTCTATCAATACATAATAACACCCTGCTTGGCAGTGTAATCTCAGACTTCTTCTCTCTTTCTATCTTTGCAATGCATGTATATTCTATTGCTCCTCCTATCTTCTCCTGTTCTCTTCTTTACCCTCCCCTTCTAAGCCATTCAACTGGAACGTTGCAGGATTATCTTTCCACCATTGAGAAACACTGGCTTGTTCACACTGGGTCTGGCCAAGACGGCCCAAAACAAAGAAATTCAACAGAGGCCTCTGTTCTCTCTGTTGATGTTTGCATCAACAGAAGCCAGATCTGGACTACAAAATAATACTTGAATAATACTTGAAGAGGGAGTAGCCCGCGCATGGTTCCCACAAGGGCTTGTGGATATACTTTTCTGTTTGATAGTGTCCTTCAATCTGTTTTCATGGGTGCAATTAGGGTAAGCGAAAACAATGAATATTGTTGCTAATTTGTGAGCCATAATGGCTTTGCCTTTTGCCGTAGTTTATTTCCTTGTTGCTGTACTGTTAGACAGATGGCAGAATGTTTATTGTACAGTGCAATATCCTGCAAGCTTTGTCTTCAAGAGAAGTCTTTGATTAATTTATTGCCCAAGGCTTGGATCAAAACTTGAATATAACATTTGGCTGTAAGTCTCTTATTCAAGTCATTTGAATTGCCTTCAGTTTGTTAAATGGTCTGTCCTCTTGCATTTAAGTGTAGTTACTGAGGGAGACTGTGTTCTGGTAGTTTTTTTAAATGGACACCTAGTGTACGCCTAGTGGACGTGGTTTGATATAGACTTATGGTTTGAAAGATTTGGGAGGGTTTCTCTGAGATACTGATGGTAAATTACTGACATCAGCTTACGGAATCAGTTCAGGTACAATACGTGAAATGAACCTTCTGAGTCTTGCTCTAAAAAAGAAGTAGAATGGGTATCTGTTTGGATTGGCACAATTGCCGACCTTGAAGCCACACGTAACACGAAAATGATGTGCAATATATTGAAGCCTTGATATAGATATTTTTATGTTTAGATATGACACCTGTCATACTGAACACCAATTAATGACTCAATTCATTATTCTCTCTTCCTCTCTTTTTCTCGTCTCCTTCTCACCATCAATTGTGAAGGAAGGCAACTTACTGGCGGAATTTACCCAAATAACTAAGCAGCATGTCTCCCGAACCCCCTCACACTTCCCCTCATGTGATTACTTTTTTTTGTGGCACTCTACAACCCTGAGTACCAGAGGAGGATGTYTTGTAAATTGTAAATAAGAATGTGTTCTTAACTAACTTGCATAGTTAAATAAAGGTTAAATAAAAAATATATATAATAATTCTCATTCTGTAGTGTAGCCTAGTGACCATCTGGACCTTTGTGTCCACATTATGCTTTAGTATCAACAAACATTGTGCCCAATCTATCAATGTCCCCTTGACACTATAATAGTTTGAGTGGTTACAATGCATAAAAAGACTGTGACCTTCCATGTAGCTTGTCTCACCAGAGAATTTTGAAATAGTATGAGTTCTGTTTTCCCTTGTTATTTCACATCCATGGTAGTGCTGCGGAAGGTCAGCTTTTCAATGTCACAAGTGTGTGTACATGTAAATATCGTAATGTTGACCATCTAAGATAAAAACTTGACACTAAAGCAAAGGTTTTATATAGTTCTTTCAAAGAGTATACAGTTACAGTTGAAGTGGGAAGTTTACATACACCTCAGCCAAATACATTTAAACTCAGTTTTTCACAATTCCTGACATTTAATCCTAGTAAAAATCCCCTGTTAGGATCACCACTTTATTTTAAGAATGTGAAATGTCAGAATAATAGTAGAGAGAATMATTTATTTCAGCTTTTATTTCTTTCATCACATTCCCAGTGGGTCAGAAGTTCACATACAATTAATATTTGGTAGCATTGCCTTTAAATTGTTTATCTTGGGTCAAACGTTTCGGGTAGCCTTCCACAAGCTACCCACAATAAGTTGGGTGAATTTTGGCCCATTCTTCCTGACAGAGCTGGTGTAACTGAGTCAGGTTTGTAGGCCTCCTTGCTCGCACATGCTATTTCAGTTCTGCCCACAAATTTTCTATGGGATTGAGGTCAGGGCTTTGTGATGGCCACTCCAATACCTTGACTTTGTTGTCCTTAAGCTGTTTTGTCACAATTTTGGAAGTATGGTTTCATTGTCCATTTGGAAGACCCATTTGCAACCAAGCTTTAACTTCCTGGCTGATGTCTTGAGATTTTGCTTCAATATATCCTCATAATTTTCCTGCCTCATCATGCCATCTATTTTGTGAAGTGCACCAGTCCCTCCTGCAGAAAAGCACCCCCACAACATGATGCTGCCACCCCCGTGCTTCACGGTTGGGATGGTGTTCTTCGGCTTGCAAGCATCCCCTTTTTCCTCCAAACATAACGATAGTTGTTATGGCCAAAAAGTTCAATTTTTGTTTCATCAGACCAGAGGACATTTTTCCAAAAAGTACGATCTTTGTCCCCATGTACAGTTGCAATCCGTAGTCTGACTTTTTTTAATGGCAGTTTTGGAGCAGTGGCTTCTTCCTTGCTGAGCGGCCTTTCAGATGATGTCAATATAGGACTCGTTCTACCTTGGGTATATAGATACTTTTGTAACTGTTTCCTCCAGCATCTTCACAAGGTCCTTTGCTGTTGTTCTGGGATTGATTTGCACTTTTTGCACCAAAGTACGTTCATCTCTAGGAGACAGAACGCGTCTCCTTCCTGAGCGGTATGACGGCTGCGTGGTCCCATGGTGTTTATACTTGRGTACTATTGTTTGTACAGATGAACGTGGRACCTTCAGGCATTTGGAAATTGCTCCCAWGGATGAACCAYACTTGTGGAGGTCTACAATMTTTTTTCTGAGGTCTTGGCTGATTTCTTTWGATTTTCCCATGATGTCAAGCAAAGAGGCACTATGTTTGAAGGTAGGCCTTGAAATACATCCACAGGTACACCTCTAATTGACTCAAATMATGTCAATTAGGCTATCAGAAGCTTCTAAAGCCATGACATAATTTTCTGGAATTTTCCAAGCCGTTTAAAGGCACAGTCAACTTAGTGTATGTAAACTTCTGACCCTCTGGAATTGTGATACAGTAAATTATAAGTGAAATAATCTGTCTGTAAACAATTGTTGGAAAAATTACTTGTTATGCACAAAGCAGATGTCCTAACCGACTTGCCAAAACTATAGTTTGTTATCAAGAAATTTGTGGAGTGGTTGAAAAACAAGTTTTAATGATTACAACCTAAGTATATGTAAACTTCCGACTTCAACTGTATGTTTAGTTGTGGTTTGTGTTCGTCGAATATAATTTCTTGTATGGATGCCTGTAAAATGGAGCATGTTTTACACAACATTTCACATTCACCCAAATGAATGAATGTTTAAAACATATTAGAAACTGGGTGGTTCGAGCCCTGAATGCCGTTTGGCTGACCACGGGTATTACAAAACGTTTATTTTTACTGCTATAATTCCATTGGTAACCAGTTTATAATAGCAATAAGGCACCTCGGGTGTTTGATATATGGCCAATATACCATACCATGGCTAAGGGCTGATGCGTTGCGTCGTGCGTAAAAAGACAGCCCTTAGCCGTGGTATATTGGCCATATATCACACCTCCTCAGGCCTTATTGCTTAAATCTATCTTTATTCACATTTAGAAACTGCTTCACTATAGTATAATAACCATATTATAGTGGTGTGTAGTGTAGAGCCATATGGATTTCTTCATGAGCTCAGCTTTTCAAATCTAATCACATTTTATTGGTCACATACACATGGTTAGCAGATGTTAATGCAAGTGTAGTGAAATGCTTGTGCTTCTAGTTCCGACAGTGCAGTAATATCTAACAAGTAATCTTAAGAATTTCCCAACATCTACATAATACACACAAATCTAAAGGGGATGATTGAGAATATGTACATATAAATATATGAAGGAGCGATGGTCGAGCGGCATAGGCAAGATGCAATAGATGGTATAAAATATAGTATATACATATGATATGAGTAATGTAAGATATGTAAACATTATTTAAAGTGACATTGTTTAAAGTGACTAGTGATCAATTTATTAAAGTGGCCAGTGATTGGGTCTCAATGTAGGCAGCAGCCTCTCTGAGTTAGTGATTGCTGTTTAGCAGTCTGATGGCCTTGAGATAGAAGCTGTTTTTCAGTTACCTCGGTGCCAGCTTTGATGCACCTGTWCTGACCTCGCCTTCTGGATGGTAGGGGTGTGAACAGATAGTGGCTCAGGTGGTTGTTGTCCTTGATGATCTTTTTGGCCTTCCTGTTACATCGGGTGCTGTAGGTGTCCTGGAGGGCAGGTAGTTTGCCCCCGGTGATGCGTTGTGCAGACCGCACCACCCTCTGGAGAGCCTTACGGTTGTGGGCGGAGCAGTTGCCGTACCAGGCTGTGATACAGCCCGACAGGATGCTCTCGATTGTGCATCTGTTTTGGGTTTTGGGTGACAAGTTTTGGGTGACAAGCCAAATTTCTTCAGCCTCCTGTTGCGCCTTCCTGTTGCGTCTTCTTCACCACCATGTCTGAGTGGGTGGACCATTTCAATTTGTCTGTGATGTGTACGACGAGGAACTTTAAAACTTTCCACCTTCTCCACTACTGTTCCATCGATGTGGATGGGGCGTGCTCCCTCTGCTGTTTCCTGAAGTCCACGGTCATCTCCTTTGTTTTGTTGACGTTGAGTGAGAGGTTGTTTTCCTGACACCACACTCCGAGGTTCCTCACCTCCTCCGTAGGCTGTCTCATCGTTGTTGGTAATCAAGCCCACTACTGTTGTGTCGTCTGCAAACTTGATGATTGAGTTGGAGGCGTGCATGGCCACGCAGTCGTGGGTGAACAGGGAGTACAGGAGGGGGCTGAGCACGCACCCTTGTGGGGCCCAAGTGTTGAGGATCAGCGGAGTGGAGGGGATGTTTCCTACCTTCACCACATGTGGGTGGCCCGTCAGGAAGTCCAGGACCCAATTGCACAGGGCGGGGTTGAGACCCAGGGCCTCCAGCTTGATGATGAGCTTGGTACTATGGTGTTGAATGCTGAGCTGTAGTCAATGAACAGCATTCTTACATAGGTATCCCTCTTGTCCAGATGGGATAAGGCAGTGTGCAGTGTGATGGCGATTGCATAGTATGTGGACCTGTTGGGGCGGTATGCAAACTGAAGTGGGTCTAGGGTGGCAGTTAAGGTGGAGGTGATATGATCCTTGACTAGTCCCTCAAAGCACTTCATGATGACATAAGTGAGTGCTACGGGGCGGCAGTCATTTAGTTCAGTTATCTTTGCCTTCTTGGGTACAGGAACAATGGTGGCCATCTTGAAGCATGTGGGGACAGCAGACTGGGATAGGGAGCGATTGAACATGTCTGTAAACACACCAACCAGCTGGTCTGCGCATGCTCTGAGGACGCGGCTAGGGATGCCGTCTGGGTCAGCAGCCTTGTGAGGTTTAACACGTTTAAATGTTTTTCTCACGTCGGCCACGGAGAAGGAGAGGGGGGCTTAGCCGGCTCTGGAGGATCCAGGGATCCATAGGCTAATTGGAGGGCCAGACTGACAGACCGGTAGACGGACCTATGATCTCACTGAAATGAGAATCACACCAATAATAATGGGTGGGTCATAGCTTGTGAGTGATGTTATCTAGAGAACTGGACCAACAGGTTGAAGTGTGGAATTTCATCTCTTACTTTCTCATCGGCCTATTGACATCTTGAAAAATAAGTACTGTGAGTGTTATAGTACAAACAGTGAAGTAGATTCTCACTCTCGTCTTGGCTCCGCTGGCTGAAATATTGTCTGTAGCATATCAAACAGATTTAATGCCTTTGCTGAGTCATGACATCTGATTATTATGCCTGATATAGATCTTATTGCCCAAAAGAATTACAGGGCAATGACTCTGACAGTACACAGAGAGACCCTGAGCTCTTTCTTCACCCACAGGTCTCTGTGTATACACCTGCTCTTCAGCACAGCTGTAACCTTTACTCTGGCAAGGAAATTGTCATTTCTGGAGGCGGAGGGCAAACCGTGTGTCCTCTTTCTCTCTGCATGAGGAGTTCTCTTTTCACAGAGAATATGAAAAGAGCTGGCAATATTATTTCATCGTCGAACAACAGTATTTTAAGGTATCTCTCATAGTAAATCTGTCAGTGTGATCCGCAGTGACTGTAAATATTGTGTTTGACAAACTGCACTGCATTACTGTGCGGCTGATTCAGCCATTGCTGTACTGTAACTGCAGTATAGCTGCTCTGCCTGTGCTCCTGCTAATGTCACGATTCATCACACAGGGTACAAAATGTTCCCTGGTTCAGATTGAGATGAGTAGCCCATCATCGAGGCTTCGAGGTTATATACTGCAGAAATGTGTTCAAAGTAAACACACTGTAGAAACACTGTACCTCTCTATTGCATACTTTTTCAAGTAGCAAGCACAGCCACACAAACCACACAAATTCAGTCTTAATGCCAACTGCTCATGATTATTGTGGCGTTGTGACAGATTAAGACTGAAAAGTTTTAGCTGTTATCTATCATGTGCATATAAATTGGCCTCTGAGTTCCACCAGTCCCATCTTTCAGGTGTAAAGGTCACTAATTTGTCAGGTTGGCTCAAACTGATCACAGCACTCACCTTATGCTGGGGCGGCAGGTAGCCTAGTGGTTAGAGCGTTGGTCTTGTAACCCAACACTCACCTTATGCTGGGCGGCAGGTAGCCTAGTGGTTAGAGCGTTGGTCTTGTAACCCAACACTCACCTTATGCTGGGGCGGCAGGTAGCCTAGCTGCTTAGAGCGTTGGTCTTGTAACCCAACACTCACCTTATGCTGGGGCGGCAGGTAGCCTAGTGGTTAGAGCGTTGGTCTTGTAACCCAAAGGTTACAAAATGTTCCCTGAGACCCGTGGGTGAAGAAAGAGCTCAGGGTCTCTCTGTGTACTGTCAGAGTCATTGCCCTGTTGGTTGCAAGATTGAATCCCTGAGCTGACAAGGTAAAGATCTGTTGTTCTGCCCCTGAACAAGGCAGTTAACCCACTGTTCCTAGGCCGTCATTGAAAATAAGAATTTGTTCTTAACTGACTTGCCTAGTTAAATAAAGATAACAAAATGCTGCTCCCTCTGAAGATTTACTCAACATGGTCGAGTATGGGTATGCAACATGGGTTGCACATTTTGTGGAATATTCAGAGGGGGAAACTTTCAGGGGGAATTAACTGGAATATATGAGAATTAACGGAAATATATGCACATTAATATTAATACCATTTAAATGTAGATGTTTTTTGCATTGGATATATTTACCATATCATATGGAGACAGAAACATAAACCTTATCATACCTTATCATAAGTAGACATCATTGCAAATGATTAAATCCTTCCAATAGAAAWAAAAAAAARAATTTAGTTACAAATTGAACTTTAATTAATTGAGTTGACTCTTCACATGGGATGATTTCACTGAACAACAAAAGGGAATATTGAATGATCCCCATTGCATCTCCCAAAAATGTTTTCAACATACATCTGTAAAATGATAGTCTAGAAACTAAAGCTTTGGTTCTCTTCCTCTCAGACTTCCATGTCTTTTCCCTGGACCTCCTCAATGTCCACCTCTTGAATATCAGACTCTGAGGCCTCATCTTCACTGTCACTTTCCAACCTTGTTGAGGATGGCTCGTTGTCAGGTTCAAAAAGCCTCAAATTTGCCCGGATGGCCACCAATTTTTCAACACTTGTATTGGTCAGCCTGTTGCGTGCTTTGGTGTGTGGGTTCCCAAACAAGGACCAGTTGCGCTCTGAGGCGGCTGATGTTGGTGGGATTTGGAGGATGATGGAGGCAACAGGGGAAAGAGTCTCAGATCCACAAAGTCCCTTCCACCAGGTGGCTCATGAGATATGTTGGCACGACTGCCATATTGCATCTCCATCCCAAAGCCCTTGCTTGGAAGTGTACATCGCCAGACTGCCAAGAACCTTGCCCTCATCCAGGCCAAGGTAGCAAGACATGGTAGTGATGACACCATAGGCCTTGTTGATCTCTGCACCAGACAGCATGCTCTTGCCAGCATACTTGGGGTCCAAAATGTACGCTGCAGCATGTATGGGCTTCAGGCAGAAGTCTTCACGCTTTTTGATGTATTTCAGAACTGCAGTTTCCTCTGKTTGGAYCAACAGTGAAGTGGGCAGGGCAGTACGGATTTCTTCTCTTACATCTGCAAGCAGAGTCTGAACATCAGTCAGGATGGCATTGTCTCCCTCAATCCGTGCAATGGCTACTGCTATAGGTTTCAGGAGTTTCAGGCTGCTTACCACTCTCTCACAAAATACATCATCCAGGAGGATCCTCTTGATGGGGCTGTCCATATCTGCAGACTGTGATATAGCCATTTCTTGGAGAGACGCCTTCCCTTCCAGGAGACTGTCAAACATGATGACAACACCACCCCAACGGGTGTTGCTGGGCAGCTTCAATGTGATGCTCTTATTCTTCTTACTTTGCTTGGTGAGGTGGATTGCTGCTWTAACTTGATGACCCTTCAAATACCTAACCATTTCCTTGGCTCTCTTGTAGAATGTTTCCATTGTTTTCAGTGCCATGATGTTCATGAGGAACAGATTCAATGCATGAGCAGCACAGCCAATGGGTGTGATGTGAGGGTAGGACTCCTCCACTTTAGACCAAGCAGCTTTCATGTTCGCAGCATTGTCTGTAACCAGTGCAAATACCTTCTGTGGTCCAAGGCCATTGATGACTGCCTTCGGCTCATCTGCAATGTAGAGACCGGTGTGTCTGTTGTCCCTTGTCTCTGTGCTCTTGTAGAATACTGGTTGAGGGGTGGAGATGATGTAGTTAATTATTCCTTGCCCACGAACATTCGACCACCCATCAGAGATGATTGCAATGCACTCTGCTGTCTCTATGATTTGCTTGACCTTCACTTGAACTCTGTTGAACCCTGCATCCAGCAAATTAGTAGATAAAGCATGTCTGGTTGGGGGGGGGGGGTATGCTGAATGAAGAACATTCAGAAATCTCTTTCATTACACATTGCTTGTGAGCATCAGAGGTGAACCAGTTGCGTACACAGCTTGAGTAAGACATTCATCAGCGTTTCTCTGACTACGTTCTTCCATCGAGTCAAAAAAACTTCTGATTCCGGGAGGATCATGAGCTGTTGCTATCGATAAGGTGTCTGATTCATCATTTTCACCTCGAATAGAAGTAGAGGGACTTTTGTCGGGGTTGCTTGTTGTGAGCGCTGAGGGAACTTTATGCACTTGGCCAGATGATTCCGCATTTTTGTTACATTCTTCACAATATGATTTGGCACAGTATTTGCAAATGTACATAGATTTTCCTTCTACATTAGCTGCAGTGAAATGTCTCCACACATCAGAGAGTGCACGTGACATTTTCCTGTAAAGATGAGTAAAAAATAAAAAAATACAATGCCATGTACAGGTAAATAGTTAAGCAGTTAGATTAAACAACTCCTTTGTAAGATACATGTTTTAAAATGAAACATGTATGGAAACAGGTGAATTAACAATCCTCAGTTAGCAGGCTCAAGCAAGCTAAAATCCACATGGTAGCAAAAACTAACTAGCAGAAATTGTTAACAAGATAGAAATGATTTGAAGACACTTTGAGGTAGGCTACTATTTACTTGTTAACAAAACATKATGTATGTCGTATAAAATATATTCACCCCACCCAGTATTGTAATCAAAACTTACCAGAAAGCATGTAGTCCTTGGCTCAGACAGTGTAGTAGTGTGGGCTAAATAGCATCTCATTAGTGTGCAAGATCTTGAGAATCAGCTGTACATGTGATGGAAGAATGCACTGTGCATGCGAAGGGTTGCAATTCCATTGAATTGGGGATAGTTTAACCACAATACCTAGAATTGCCTTATGTGTATCCCACAAAAAAAGGTTCACTTTTATAAGCTAACTTTTTTGATGAATTTAAGCAAAATTCCCCAAATTCCTGGCCTTAATTTCCCATGGAAAATTTTCGATTTTCYACCCTTTGCACCCCTAATGGTCAGAGTGTTAGTTAGTTCACCAGGTGATTCCAGTACCAGTCAAATGTTTGGACACACCTACTCATTCAAGAGTTTTTCTTTATTTTTAATATTTTCTACATTGTAGAATAATAGTGAACACATAAAAACGATGAAATAACACATGGAATCATGTAGTAACCAAAAAAGGATAAAACAAATCAAAAAATATTTTACATTTTAGATTCTTCAAAGTAGCCACGCTTTGCCTTGATGATTGCCTTTGACAGCTTTGCACACTCTTGGCATTCTCTCAACCAGCTTCACCTGGAATGCTTTTCCAACAGTCTTGAAGGAGTTCCCACATATGCTGAGCACTTGTTGGCTGCTTTTCCTTCACTCTGCGTACCAACTCATCCCAAACCATCTCAATTGGGTTGAGGTCAGGTGATTGTGGAGGCCAGGTCATCTGATGCAGCACTCCATCACTCTCCTTCTAGGTCAAATAGGCCTTACACAGCCTCGAGGTGTGTTGGGTCATTGTCCTTTGGAAAAACAAATGATGGTCCCACTAAGCGCAAACAAGATGGGATGGCGTATCGAATGCTGTGGTAGTCATGCTAGTTAAGTGGGCCTTGAATTCTAAATAAATCACTGACAGTGTCACCAGCAAAGCACCATCACACCATCCCCTCCGTGCTTCACTGTGGGAACCACACATGCGGAGATCATCCGTTCACCTACTCTGCATCTCACAAAGACACGGCGGTTGGATCCAAAAATCTCACAGTTGGACTCATCAGACCAAAGGACAGATTTCCACCGGTCTAATGTCCATTGCTCGTGTTTCTTGGCCCAAGCAAGTCTTTTCTTCTTATTGGTGTCCTTTAGTAGTGGTTTCTTTGCAGCAATTCGACCATGAAGGCCTGATTCACACAGTCTCCTCTGAACAGTTGATGTTGAGATGTGTCTGTTTCTTGAACTCTGTGAAGCATTTATTTGGGCTGCAATTTCTGAGGCTGGTTACTCTAATGAACTTATCCTCTGCAGCAGGGGTAACTCTGGGTCTTCCTTTCCTGTGGCTGTCCTCATGAGAGCCAGTTTCATCATAGTGCTTGATGGTTTTTGAAACTGCACTTAAAGAAACTTTCTTCAAATGTTCCGTATTGACTGACCTTCATGTCTTAAAGTAATGATTGACTGTCGTTTCTCTTAGCTTATTTGAGCTGTTCTTGTCATAATATGGACTTGGTCTTTTACTAAATATGTCTATCTTCTGTATACCAACCCTACCTTGTCACAACACAACTGATTGGCTCAAACACATTAAGAAGGAAAGAAATTCCACAAATTAACGTTTAACAAGGCACACCTGTTAATTGAAATGCATTCCAGGTGACTACCTCATTTTTATTTTATTTTAAATGTGACCTTTATTTAACACTTTTTTTGGTTACTACATGACTCCATATGTGTTATTTCATAGTTTTGATGTCTTCACTGTTATTCTACAATGTAGAAAGTAGTAAAAATAAAGAAAAACTCTTGAATGAGTAGGTGTGTCCAAACTTTTGACTGGTACTGTATGCTAGATGGAGAAGTCAGCATAAGGCCAAACAGACATAGGTTATCACCTTTACTCCTATAAATGCCTTACTAACTTAGTAGGTTCGTTCCACGAAATGAGTCACTTTTGCCTCCCTTTGATATTTTAAGTAGAGATGTGGCACCAATATCGGTCTTTAAAAGCATGTTTTATTGAATGAAGTGCCATTTAATATAGAACACATACAAAATTCAATAAAGTGCCCAAATCCAGCATTTTGACATGTCCCTCTGTGCACTCTGTATTAGAGGTCGACAGATTAATCGGAATGGCCGATTAATCGGGGCCGATTTCAAGTTTTCATAACAATCGGATATCGGTATTTTCGGGCACCGTTATGCCGAATTCTTTTTTTAAATTTTTTTTTCCACCTTTATTTAATCTTTATTTAACTAGGCAAGTCAGTTAAGAACACATTATTATTTTCAATGACGGCCTCGTTTCAGGGGCAGAAAGACAGATTTTTAACCTTGTCAGCTCGGGGGAACCAATCTTGCAACCTTACAGTTAACAAGTCTCTAACACTGATTACATTGCACTCCACGAGGAGCCTGCCTGTTAGCGAATGCATTAAGCTAAGGTAAGTTGCTAGCTAGCATTAAACTTATCTTATAAAAAACAATCAATCAATGACTGTCATTGCTCCAATGTGTACTTAACCATAAACATCAATGCCTTTCTTAAAATCAATACACAAGTATATATTTTTAAACCTGCATATTTAGCTAAAAGAAATCCAGGTTAGCAGGCAATATTAACCAGGTGAAATTGTGTCATTTGTCTTGCGTTCATTGCACGCAGAGTCAGGGTATATGCAACAGTTTGGGCCGCCTGGCTCTTTGCGAACTAATTTGCCAGAATTTTACGTAATTATGACATAACATTGAAGGTTGTGCAATGTAACAGGAATATTTAGACTCATGGATGCCACCCGTTAGATAAAATACGGAACGGAATAAACATTTTGTTTTCGAGGTGATAGTTTCCGGATTAGTCAAAGGTATATGGTTTAGAGAGAAATAGTCGACGTGTTATAATTCCTGTAATAACTTGCGGCTGAACTTGAAAGGTGTTCCTTCGTTATTTTACTGTTCATGTCTTCCATAGAGAATGTCTTGATCTACTTCAAATAAAGTCTGTTTCGTGCAGGCTTAAACCGCCTCGACGTTTTGATACCCGTGTAAATCTCACTAGGATAAGGTAACGTTTGTCAACATATTTTCATAAATCCACTCTACAAAAAAAATGATCTTCGCTTGTATTTAGCCAATATTGATCAGAGTTACCTTGTCCTATGGATATCTACACAGTTATAAAATTGGCAAGGTGGTGTAAGCCTACACGAAACACAGACCTTATTTTAAGTGAATCTAAAAATATCCTATGGAATAAATGAAGGAACCGCTTTTCAGATTTTGCTAGAAGGTGTCATGGGAATTATGACTCGCACTTTGGTCGTCAATTCTTACCATGCCCATTATTAAAATAGGATTTCCTGCATATAGAAATGACAGTTTTTGTTTTCAACATTCATCACAGGTAACTTAAACCCTATTTTTATTCAAACAGTTGAGAGTATTTGTCTCCTAAGCAGACTCTTCAGTATCATTGTCACTTCAGAGTTGTGTGTATTTATGTATTATATTAAGTTAAAATAAAAGTGTTCATTGTTCATTCAATATTGTTGCAATTGTCATTATTACAAAAATGTGTGTGTGTGTGTGTATGATATACATATATATATATAACATTTTTTTAAATATATATATATATAAATCGGCCGATTTAATCGGTATCGGCTTTTTTTGTCCTCCAATAATCGGTATCGGCGTTGAAAAATCATAATCGGTCGACCTCTACTCTGTATCCACATTTCCACCATCATTGCAAAGTCCTAGTTTTGTGTTTAATTAATGTGATTAGTGATTAATTTTAAGAAAATAAAAACACCTGTCCCTCATTTTAAGGTCAACCCTGTTACGTGAACTCTCATTTTAATATGGTGAAACTATTGCTTTGTAAATATCTAATAGCTAAATCATAGTGTAAAATCAGATGAGCTGGTTCTAATCCTTATAGCCATTGTCTGGTGTTTTGTGGTGGAAAACTGAAGTGTGTCGAGCATATCACGTCAACCCTGTTATCCACGGATAGACAGGCGAGAAATGTTTTAACAATAAACTGTTCTTTTGTGAAGCTTGCATTCAATTGCCCCTCACTTTTGCACACAACAAGATGCCATTCCCCCTGTCACAAGGGGATTTATGGCTGATTTAAGATTAAATCACCAACCCTGTTGTGGTCAACCCTGTTCGGCACTAAATAGGCACTTGCTATAGTAATTTTTTTATTTAACAGTCAGAATGGGAAAACGTGCTCGTCATAACAGAATGTTAAAACTAGGTGAAAAAAAAAAAAAAAAATCAACCAAGTTACACTACCCAAAAGGGACACATTTGTGGAATGACCTAGTAAGTGTCTTACTATTTTTTAATGTTTGAGGAAACATGTTCTGTTCTTAATCAAGTGGAGGGTCTGTTGTTGGGCTGGTACACATACTCTCGATTCTGGCTTAATTCCTTTCCTACCTTGTTTGGGAACCATTTAACAATGTTTAATGTAGTGTATCCCTCCATGTGCTTGCTGTTTTGAGCTGGGTCGTTGTTGTGGAGACTTCCAGGCCTGAAGGAGATGCCACTAATGAACAGTTCATTGAGACAGTAAAGGAGAGCAAACTGAATTAGGTTTCAATTAGAGCTCAATACAAGAATAAACGCTAACCAGTCTGTGCTATTTTATTCTTCGTTGGGAAGAATCGACCAGCCGTCAAAGGAATAGATACAAATCGCCTCAAATCTTGGAGGAAAGCCAGGAAGCACTATATGTTTTAGAGAGGAAGGGTTTACAAATGAATTGGCAGTTTAATCACATTGTTAGAAGGCACCGACAGTTATATAACCTTAGATGTTTATGTGAAATAAATTAAACCAGGACTGCAATATGTTTATTTTGGTCTCTTTTCTGATCTCTGGGCTGTGTAACTTCATGTAGACTTTTTAGAGAAAGATATAGTGTGTGGGTGTGAGTGGTGTGCGTTCCTACCAGTCTGTCTGTGTGGGTCTATGTGTGTGTGCATGTGTGTTAGTACAGTATGCAGGTGTGTCTGTGTGCAGTGAGTATGTGTGTAATGTAGCACTCTTCCAGAAGGAACAGGTCATGGGACAGGGACAGTTTATGCTGAGCTACTGTACGGTACGATACAGGGTCAGAACTCCATGATTACAGTGATGCTGTGCTCCCTGTGGTGTGCTGTGGTTTCTGGGACACGCGTGTGGAAGATGGCCTTTCTGTTCCTCGGGGCCACAGAGCAGTGTGCATGGGGATAGAAGACCTATTTTAACTTCATTATTAGAACTGTCTCAGAGCCTCCAAAGGAAGCCTTTCATCAGTYCTGCTCACTGATTGGCTATGGAAAACATATGGTTTCTGAATACCATAGAGAGCCCAAGTATTGTATTTCATAGCACATCATAAATTATGAATGTTGTAGGATGTTCTACTGTATTGTATTTTCTACATGTATATGTATTGCAATCTCACTCTCTCCTCTTTCTCTCTCTCTCTCTTTCTCTTCCAGTGTGTGAGGGACCCAGCTCTGCTGCTGACACATTTAGAGTTTAGCCTGCTTTGCCACAACCAGGAAAATGTCGGGGTCCTACGATGAATCTGCTGCTACTGCTGACGACGCTATGGACAGCTTTTGGGAGGTACTTCAGAAACACCATCCATACAGGTCATCTGGGCTATGAAGGAAAACCTATAGACCTTTATCAGCCAAGTCACACACAACGCTCCCTCTTTAGGAGACATGAGTCATAGGATCACTGGCCACCATCATCCTCTCTGGTGAAAAAGCTATTGACAACATGATAATATAGGTCATGTAATTTCATTTCCATGAGGATCAATAGGAATATGGTTGGTTAATCCAATACGTTGATGTTGTTGCACAGAAAATATCCAATTAGTGCTATGGAATTCACTATAGAGCACTATAGAGTCCCTTTTGTGTCATCGTAGGAGGAGGGTCACAGAGACCGACCGACAGAGCCTCTCAGTTAGAAGCAGCACTGAGGCAGCCATTCAGCCCACATGCACCTGCCCTAAAATCTATATACGGCCAAGAAAGCTCTGGCCACAGCATACTGAATAGCATAAGGACTCTTGTAGGGCTAGATGTTTGGTTTAAAATGAAAAACACGTCTGACAGCAAAAATACAAAACTGTATATTATCTAAATACTGTAAAGTCTTCTTAAAGGGACTTTGTTTTTGACACAGACACTGTACCCCACACCAGTCCCACCCAGCCTAGGGCCCATCCTCTCTGAGTGGACTGAGTGGTCTTTGTCTGTGGGCTGCATTCCTGTCTCTGCCTCGTCCTGTCAGTGTCCTATCTCTGATAATCTGTCTGCCTGCATTAGAGCACAGTAAAGGATTATAGCAGTCAGTACACGAGCACACACACACAGACGTGTGTGTGCGCGCACACAGAGGGGCACACACACATAAATGCGTGGGTCATTACAGTGCCTTCGGGAAAGACTTTTGACTTTTCCCACATTTTGTTAGGTTCCAGCCTTATTCTAAAATTGATTAAATTGTTTTTTTTGTCCTTTATTAATAGCTACATACAATACCCAATAATGACAAAGCAAAAACTGTTTTTATACATTTTTGCACAAAAAAAATGAAATATCACATTTACATAAGTATTCAGACCGTTTACTCAGTACTTTGTTGAAGCATCTTTGGCAGCGATTACAGCCTCGAGTCTTCTTGGGTATGACGCTACAAACTTGGCACACCTGTATTTGGGGAGTTTCTTCCATTCTTCTCTGCAGATCCTCTCAAGCTCTGTCAGGTTGGATGGGGAGAGTTTCTGTACAGTTACTTTCAGGTCTCTTCAGAGATGTTCAATCGAGTTCAAGTCCGGGCTCTGGCTGGGCCACACAAGGACATTCAGAGTCTTATCTCGAAGCCACTCCTGCATTGTCTTGGCTGTGTGCTTAGGGTTGTTGTCCTGTTGAAAGTGAACCTTTGCCCCAGTCTGAGATCCTAAGTGCTCTGTAGCAGGTTTTCAAGGATCTCTCTGTACTTTGCTCCGTTCATCTTTGCCTCGATCCTGACTAGTCTCCCAGTCCCTGCCGCTGAGTAACATCCCCACAGCATGATGCTGCCACCACCATGCTTCACTGTAGGGATGGTGCCAGGTTTCCTCCAGATTTGACACTTGGCATTCAGGCCAAAGAGTTCATTCTTGGTTTCATCAGACCAGAGAATCTTGTTTCTCATGGACTGCGAGTCCTTTAGGTGACTTTTGGCAAACTCCAAGTGGGCTGTCATGTGCCTTTTACTGAGGAGTGTCTTCCGTCTGGCCAGTCTACCATAAAGGCCTGATTGGTGGAGTGCTGCAGAGATGGTTGTCTTTCTGGAAGATTCTCCCATCTCCACAGAGGAACTCTAGAGCTCTGTCAAAGTGACCATTGGGTTCTTGGTCACCTCCCTGACCAAGGCCCTTCTCCCCTGATTGCTCAGTTTGGCCAGGCAGCCAGCTCTAGGAAGAGTCTTGGTGGTTCCAAACTTCTTCCATTTAAGAATGATGGAGGCCACTGTGTTATTGGGGACCTTCAACCCTGCAGAAATGTTTTGGTACACTTCCCCGGATCTGTGCCTCGACACAATCCTGTCTCGGAGCTCTACGGACAATTCCTTCAACGTCATGGCTTGGTTTTGCTTTGACATGCACTGTCAACTGTATGACGTTTATAAAGACAGGTGTGTGCTTTTCCTTAATCACGTCCAATCAATTGAATTTACCACAGGTGGACTCCAATCAATTTGTGGAAACATCTCAAGGATGATCAATGGAAACAGGATGCACCTGAGCTAAATATTGAGTCTCATAGCAAAGGGTCTGAATACTTGTGTAAATAAGGTACTTCTGTTTTTTATTTTTAATCCATTTGCAAACATTTKWAAAAAAKCTGTTTTTGCTTTGTCATTATGGGGTATTGTGTGTATTGAGGACATTTACAGTAGCTTGCGAAAGTATTTACCCCCTTGGCATTTTTCCTATTTTGTTGCCTTACAACCTGGAATTATAATAGATTTTTTTGGGGGGGGTTGTATCATTTGATTTACACAACATGCCTACCACTTTGAAGATGCTAAATATTTATTATTGTGAAACAAACAAGAAAAAAACWGAAAAACAGAAAACTTGAGCGTGCATAACCCCCCCAAAGTCAATACTTTGTAGAGACACCTTTTTGCAGCAATTACAGCTGCAAGTCTCTTGGGTTTGTCTCTATAAGCTTGGCACATCTAGCCACAGGGATTTTCGCCCATTCTTCGAGGCAACCTGCTCCAGCTCCTTCAAGTTGGATGGGTTCCACTGGTGTACAGCAATCTTTAAGTCATACCACATTCTCAATTGGATTGAGGTCTGGGCTTTGACTAGGCCATTCCAAGACATTTAAATGTTTCCCCTTATGTCACACCCTGGCCATAGAGAGGCTTTTATTCTCTATTTTGGTTAGGCCAGGGTGTGACTAGGGTGGGCATTCTAGTTTCTTTATTTCTATGTTTTCTATTTCTTTGTTTTTGGCCGAGTGTGGTTCCCAATCAGAGGCAGCTGTCTATCGTTGTCTCTGATTGGGAATCATACTTAGGCAGCCTTTTCCCACCTGTGTTTGTGGGTAGTTATTTTCTGTTTAGTCTCTGTTACCTGACAGAACTGTTCGCTTTTGTTTTGTTACTTTGTTCGAGTGTTTTTTGATAAATAAATAATCATTAACACTTTTCACGCTGCGCTTTGGTCCACTCCTTCTGACGACAGGCGTTACACCTTAAACCAATCGAGTGTTGCATTAGCAGTATGCTTAGGGTCATTGTCTTGCAGGAAAGGTGAACCTCTGTCCCAGTCTCAAATCTCTGGAAATCTGAAACAGGTTTTCCTCAAGAATTTCCCTGTATTTAGTGCCATCCATCATTCCTTCAATTCTGACCAATTTCTCTGTCCCTGCCGATGAAAAACATCCCCACAGCATGATGCTGCCACCACCATGCTTCACTGTGGGGATGGTYTTCTCGGGGTGATGAGAGGTGTTGGGTTTGCGCCAGAAACAGCGTTTTCCTTGATGGCCAAAAAGCTCAATTTTAGTCTCATCTGACCAGAGTACCTTCTTCCATATGTTTGGGGAGTCTCCCACATGCCTTTTGGCAAACTCCAAACATGTTTGCTTATTTTTTTTCTTTAAGAAATGGCTTTTTTTCTGGCCACTCTTCCGTATAGCTCAGCTCTGTGGAGTGTACAGCTTAAAGTGGTCCTATGGACAGATACTCCAATCTCCTCTGTGGAGCTTTGCAGCTCCTTCAGGGTTATCTTTGGTATCTTTGTTGCTTCTCTGATTAATGCCCTCCTTGCCTGGTCCGTGAGTTTTGGTGGGCGGCCCTCTCTTGGCAGATTTGTTGCGGTGCCATATTCTTTCCATTTTTTAATAATGGATTTAATGGTGCTCCGGTGGATGTTCAAAGTTTCTGATATTTTTTTATAACCCAAACCTGATCTGTACTTCTCCACAACTTTGTCCCTGACCTGTTTGGAGAGCTCCTTGCTTCATGGTGCCGCTTGCTTTGTGGTTTTGCAGACTCTGGGGCCTTTCAGAACAGTTGTGTGTGTATATATAATGAGATCATGTGACGGATCATGTGACACTTAGATTGCACACAGGTAACTGATTATGTGACTTCTGAAGGTAATTGGTTGCACCAGATCTTATTTAGGGGCTTCATAGCAAAGGGGGTGAATACATATGCACGCACCACTTTTCCATTTATTTATTTTTTATTTCACTTCACCGATTTGGACTATTTTGTGTATGTCCATTACTTGAAATCCAAATAAAAATCAATTTAAATTACAGGTTGTAATGCAACAAAATAGGAAAAACGCCAAGGGGGATGAATACTTTTGCAAGGCACTGTATTATATTTTATTCATTTTAGAATAAGCCTGTAACTTAACAAAATGTGGAAAAAGTCACAGCAATGGCCACACACACAAAGCCGCTGCCATTGCATAACTACACATGCACAGGCATGAGCCGCCCCCCCCCAACCCCCCACCTCCCTCTGTCATGCACCAGGAGCTTATGTCCCCTGCAGGCACTGCAATGCCTATGTTAAGGTGGCATCTCTTAAGGTGGTATGAGAATGATGAAAGTGAGTACAGGTGATTCTTTATTGTTACTCCAGGGTATTAGTAGATAATTTATCATTTCTGTCACTACCCCAGAGTTAAACGATTTATTTGATCAATTTTATCTCCATTTCTTATTTGACTCTCGAGAGAGAAAATTATTTTACAGTTTATGTTTTTTAGTTATTTCCACCTAAAGATAWCTTAGTGCTCTTAGAGATTTGGCATATTGAGTATTGCACTTGACTGCATCCTCATCCTCAATCATTGATATGTAGGGAAGCCTTGTTTTGCTCTTGTACCTCATTAGTCTACCCTCTGACCATTCTCAGGTAGGGAACTACAAGCGCGCCGTTAAGCGGATTGACGACGGCCACCGGCTCTGCAATGACCTCATGGGCTGCCTTCAGGAACGTGCCAAGATTGAGAAGGCCTATGGTGACCAGCTGACCGCCTGGTCCAAGAGATGGAGACAGCTGATCGAGAAAGGCCAGTATTGGGATTGTCTGTTTGGCGTCTGTTTTGAGGTCTTCATCCCATGTTAAATTCCTTTGATTTAACTCACTGCTCAGCTCCACTTGTCCCGATTTGTATTGTGAGTGTTTTCTGTAAGATGAGGAGGCTTAACTTATGCAAACTGGAATGGCTCATAAGAGCAGGAGCGTGAGACAGCTTGATGTACAAGTAGCGTGAGACTGCTTTATGTACAAGTACACCCCCTGGAAAGGACGCTAGTCTATCGCAGGGCCTTACCCCCAATCATCTCCTTAATACTAAAGGCCAAACAGAGACGCATTGGATCCCATTTCTTCAGTCTTTGGTATGACTCGGTTGGGGATCAAACTTCCAACCTTTCAACCTCAGGTCGGACACTCTGACCACAAGGCCGCTGAGTTGGTCACGTTCACATTTTCAATCATTTTTTCTGCCACCTACGGTGGGGAGAACAAGTATTTGATACACTGCCGATTTTGCAGGTTTTCCTACTTACAAAGCATGTAGAGGTCTGTAATTTCTATCATAGGTACACTTCAACTGTGAGAGACGGAATCTAAAATCCTGAAAATCACATTTGTATGATTTTTAAGTAATTCATTTGCATTTTATTGCATGACATAATTATTTGATACATCAGAAAAGCAGGACTTAATATTTGGTACAGAAACCMTTGTTTGCAATTACAGAGATCATACGTTTCCTGTAGTTCTTGACCAGGTTTGCACACACTGCAGCAGGGATTTTGGCCCACTCCTCCATACACACCTTCTCCAGATCCTTCAGGTTTCGGGGCTGTCGCTGGCAAATACGGACTTTCAGCTCCCTCCAAAGATTTTCTATTGGGTTCAGGTCTGGAGACTGGCTAGGCCACTCCAGGACTTGAGATGCTTCTTACGGAGCCACTCCTTAGTTGCCCTGGCTGTGTGTTTCGGGTCGTTGTCAGGCTGGAAGACCCAGCCACAACCCATCTTCAATGCTCTTACTGAGGGAAGGAGGTTGTTGGCCAAGATCTCGCGATACATGGCCCCATCCATCCCCCTCAATACGGTGCAGTCGTCCTGTCCCCTTTGCAGAAAAGCATCCCCAAGAATGATTTTCCACCTCCATGCTCACGGTTGGGATGGTGTTCTTGGGGTTGTACTCATCCTTCTTCTTCCTCCAAACACGGCGAGTGGAGTTTAGACCAAAAAGCTCTATTTTGTCTCATCAGACCACATGACCTTCTCCCATTCCTCCTCTGGATCATCCAGATGGTCATTGGCAAACTTCAGACGGGCCTGGACATGCGCTGGCTTGAGCAGGGGGACTTGCGTGCGCTGCAGGATTTTAATCCATGACGGCGTAGTGTGTTACTAATGGTTTTCTTTGAGACTTGTGGTCCCAGCTCTCTTCAGGTCATTGACCAGGTCCTGCCGTGTAGTTCTGGGCTGATCCCTCACCTTCCTCATGATCATTGATGCCCCACAGGTGAGATCTTGCATGGAGCCCCAGACCGAGGGTGATTGACCATCATCTTGACTTCTTCCATTTTCGAATAATGGCGCCAACAGTTGTTGCCTTCCTCACACCAAGCTGCTTGCCTATTGTCCTGTAGCCCATCCCGAGCCTTGTGCAGGTCTAAATTTTATCCCTGATGTCCTTACACAGCTCTCTGGTCTTGGCCATTGTGGAGAGGTTGGAGTCTGTTTGATTGAGTGTGTGGACAGGTGTCTTTTATACAGGTAACGAGTTCAAACAGGTGCAGTTAATACAGGTAATGAGTGGAGAACAGGAGGGCTTCTTAAAGAAAAACTAACAGTCTGTGAGAGACAGAATTCTTACTGGTTGGTAGGTGATCCAAATACTTATGTCATGCAATAAAATGCAAATTAATTACTTAAAAATCATACAATGTGATTTTCTGGATTTTTTGTTTTAGATTCCGTCTCTCCACAGTTGAAGTTTACTCTATGATAAAATAAAATTACAGACCTCTACATGCTTTGTAAAGTAGGAAAACCTGCAAAATCGGCAGTGTATCAAATACTTGGTTCTCGCCCACTGTATATGTTTTGATTGAATGTCCCCCTGTGATATTCTCTAACCCCAGGACCCCAGTATGGCACCGTGGAGAGGGCGTGGCTGGGTGTGATGACCGAGGCTGAGAAGGTGAGTGAGCTGCACCAGGAGGTGAAGAACGGCCTGCTCAACGAAGACCTGGAGAAGGTCAAGAACTGGCAGAAGGAGGCCTACCACAAGCAGATGATCGGAGGCTTCAAGGAGGCCAAAGAGGCCAAAGAGGCCGACGAGGGCTTCAAGAAGGCCCAGAAACCATGGGCCAAGAAGCTCAAAGAGGTAAGTGGACAGGAAGTTTTAGGGAAGGGGATCTGTTGTATCCTCCTTGCAACATCATGTGTTCTTACATGGCTAACATGAATATGAGTTACTTTTAGAGTGATTGGGAAAACCACTTTATTATTAAATACAAAGTGTACAATACAGTGAATGTATGAATGTGGGTAGCTATTTGACGCACTTTGGCTGTCTTCATGACTGACCTCTGTGACTACAACTGGTTGATTAGTCTATTTGGTTGTGCATCAGTCTGTCTGGCTGCAAAGGTACTGCATGGGAGTAGGATGGGTGACGCACACATTACACAGCTGTCATTGGACTGGGACTCGCTGGAGTCAAATCAAATCAAATTTTATTTGTCACATGCGCCGAATACAACAGGTGTAGACCTTACKGTGAAATGCTTACTTACAAGCCCTTAACCAACAATGCAGTTTTAAGAAAATACCATAAAAAATAAGTAAGAGATAAGAATAACATATAATTAAAGAGCAGCAGTAAATAACAATAGCGGGGCTATATACAAGGGGTACCGGTCCAGAGTCAATGTGCGGGGGAACATTGAGGTTATTGAGGTGTCGAGGTAATTGAGGTAATATGTACATGTAGGTAGAGTTATTAAAGTGACTATGCATAGATAAATAACAGTATCAGCAGCGTAGAAGGGGCATGGGGGAGGGGGTAATACAAATAGTCTGGGTAGCCATTTGGTTAGCTGTTCAGGAGTCTTATGGTTTGGGGGTAGAAGCTGTTTAGAAGCCTCTTGGACCGAGACTTGGCGCTCCGGTACCGCTTGCCGTGCGGTAGCAGAGAGAACAGTCTATGACTAGGGTGGCTGAGTCTTTGACAATTTTTAGGGCCTTCCTCTGACACCGCCTGGTATAGAGGTCCTGGATGGCTGGAAGCTTGGCCCCGGTGATGTACTGGGCCGTACGCACTACCCTCTGTAGTGCCTTGCGGTCGGAGGCTGAGCAGTTGCCATACCAGGCAGTGATGCAACCAGTCAGGATCTCTCGATGTGGAGCTGTAGAATCTTTAAGGATTCTGAGGACCCATGCCAAATCTTTTCAGTCTCCTGAAGGTGAATAGTTTTTGTCGTGCCCTCTTCACGACTGTCTTGGTGTGCTTGGACCATGTTAGTTTGTTGGTGAGTGACGCCAAGAAACTTGAAGCTTTCAACCTGCTCCACTACAGCCCCGTCGATGAGAAGGGGGGCTGCTCGTCCTCCTTTCCTGTAGTCCACAATCCATCTCCTTTGTCTTGATCACGTTAGGGAGTGGTTGTTGTCCTTGCACCACATGGCCACTCCTGACCTCCTCCCTATAGGCTGTCTCACGTGTTCGGTGATCAGGCCTACCACTGTTGTGTCATCAGCAAACTTAATGATGGTGTTGGAGTCGTGCCTGGCAGTGCAGTCATAAAGTGAACAGGGAGTACAGGGAGGTACTGAGCTCGCACCCCCTGAGGGGCCCTGTGTTGAGGATCAGCGTGGCGGATTGTGTTGCGTTACCTACCCTTACACCTGGGGCGCGGCCCGTCATGGAAGTCCAGGATCCAGTTTGAAAGGGAGGTGTTTAGTCCCAGTCCTTAGCTTAGTGATGAGCTATTGAGGGCACTATGGTGTTGAACGCTGAACTGTAGTCAATGAATAGCATTCTCACATAGGTGGTCCTTTTGTCCAGGTGTGAAAGGGAGGGGTGAGTGCAATAGAGATTGCAAATCTGTGGATCTGTTTTGCAGCGTATGCAAATTGGAGTGGTCTAGGGTTTCTGGGATAATCGGTGTTATGTGAGCCATTACCAGCCTTTCTAAGCATGGCTACAGACGTGAGTGCTATGGGTCGGTAGTCATTTTAGAAGGTTACCAAAATCAAATCAAAATCAAATGTTATTGGTCACATACACATGGTTAGCAGATGTTAATGCGAGTGTAGCGAAATGCTTGTGCTTCTAGTTCCGACAGTGCAGTCAATATCTAACAAGTAATCAAACCATTTCCACAACTACAACCTAATACACACAAATCTAAAGAGGTGAATGAGAATATGTATGAGCGATGGCCGAGTGGCATAGGCAAGGTGCAATAGATGGTACAAAAAATGTACAGTGGGGAGCAACAAGTATTTGATACACTGACGATTTTGCAGGTTTTCCTACTTACAAAGCATGTAGAGGTCTGTAATTTTTATCATAGTACACTTCAAC
>NC_036857.1:19441948-19451115 GCF_002910315.2 Salvelinus sp. IW2-2015 | reverse complement strand
TAGATTCCACAAAGGTGCAATCTCTCATCATCTGGTGGCCTTTCCAGCCACAGCGCCAGAAAATGTGCTGTTATAAATCTGTTTGTCCAACATCAGGCCGGGGCAGGTGTTGTGTTGAGGTTTTCTCTGCCACTGGTCAAGGTGGGGGGCTTGGAAGTTGTACCTGGTGCGTTTGGGGGTGGGGTCTTCCAGCTGAGGTGGCCTGCCCTTTTCTGAGGACTTCCTCGGGTCAGGGCCTTTGTTAGTGTTAGTCTAGTGTCTCTGGTCCACAAAGGTGAATCTGTTCACGGAGTCTGTCTGGTGTTAGCCCCTTGATGAAAGCCTCTGTAGCAAGGGTCATGACAATGCTGTCTGAGAACTGGGGAATCCTTTCTGTGGCTAAATAGTGAACCTCAGTGGCATAAACACCCAGTATCTCGCCAGGCTTTCCGGCTCGCTCAGCAAACTGTTGACGCCAAGGCTGGCAGCGGCTGACCAAACCACAGAGTTCTTTCAATTGCTATAGCCTGGGAATCCTTCATCTCCTGTTCAGACAGGTCCAGTAGTATAGGACAAAAGTAACTTTAAAAAATAAATGTTACAGATATTTTGTTACATATACGGTGCCTTCAGACCCCCCTCGAAATTGTGTTGTGTTACAGCCTAAATTTAAAATTGATTAATTTGAGATTTGTTTGTCACTGGCCTACACACAATAACCCATAATGTCAAAGTGCAATTACGTTTTACGAAATTTTTACAAATTAATAAAAAATGAAAAGCTGAAATGTCTAGAGTCAATAAGTATTCAACCCCTTTGTTATGGCAAGCCAAAATAAGTTCAGGAGTAAAAATGTGCTTAACAAGTCACATAATATGTTGCATGGACTCACTGTGTGCAATAATAGTGTTTAACATGATTTTCGAATGACTACCTCATCTCTGTACACCAGCTTGAAGAATTTTTTTAACGAATAATGGGCAAATGTTGCACAATCCAGGTGTGGAAAGCTTTCAGAGACTTACCCAGAAAGACTGAACTGTGATAGCTGCCAAAGGTGCTTCTATAAGGTATTGACTCAGGGGTGTGAATACTTATGTAAATTAGATAATTCTGTATCTCATTTTCAATGCATTTGCAAACATTTATCACTTCATCATTATGGGGTATTGTGTTTTTCAGAAATAAATGTAATCAATTTTGAATTCAGGCTGTAACACAACAAAATGTGGAATAAGTCATGGGGTATGAATACTTTCTGAAGGCACTGTAAATTATTCATACACTTTACGTACATGGTACTTTTATTTATTTTTTTGCTCCTTTTTCTCCCCAATTTCGTGATATCCAATTACGGTCTCATCAATGCAACTCCCCAATGGGCTCGGGAGAGGCGAAGGTCAAGTCATGCGTCCTCTGAAACATGCCAAACCACACTTCTTAAAACCTCTTAAGGATCGGCCCCTTTTTTTCAATTTTAACCTAAAATGACATACTCAAATCTAACTGCCTGTAGCTCAGGACCTGAAACAAGGATATGCATATTCACCACCTGCAGCTGCAACTGGCCTGTCCGATGACGACGCAACTTCGGCATCTGCAACTGGTCTTGACCAACCCGCACCATGTCCCTGTGGTCGTCCTCGAGGCGGTTTCCAGCACGTTGGGGGGGGGGGGGGGGGTACTAGTCACAGGATTCCCCCTGGACTGCTTGCTCATTCCGGCACCAGCTCCGGAGGTCTACGTCACCGGTCTCTAGACGTCACTGAAGTGTTTCATTACGTACACCTGGTTCCAATTTCCCCATATTGATAATTGTACATATATATGTGCCCTCTGTCCACCTTTGTTTTGTCGGTTATTGTTACCATGTCTGTTGGCTTTTATGCTGCGTGCATTGTGTACTCGTTATTACGGGTCTGGTCCTGTGTATTGTTGTGCACTTTTGTTTGGGTTACATCCCTGTGTTTTTGTAAACGTGTTTGTTTTGGGCTTCGTCCCTGTCATTCACATGGAGGCATTCATACATCTATGTGCCTATAACTTGAAAAGGAACACCATTGAATGGGAGACTTTTATTCCCCCAACTACATTTTTTCCTGCCAAAGGCTGTGTATCTGTTGAAGGTCAAACATATGATATATTACTATCAGAATGAAAGCCTTGTAGGGAAACTAACAACGTTGCTCTATCAAATAGAATACATCTTCTGGGCTTGGAATGGAATCCCTTATGCTAGCTAGCTTGCTCATTTTAGATAAGAGTAGCAAAAGTTAGTTACTAGTTATCTCAAAAAGAAAAGACAACTCACCCTTTTGCCCAAAACTTTTGTCCTTTCTCAATGTTATGAATTTTAGTGAAGTTGACAATTCTTGTTCCAGAATGAATTTAGTTATTTTGTCCTCAAACTTGAACTCGAAATATGCCATTTAGAAAGCACCAGTGACTCGGTCAATAAGAAAGTGATCAGATGAAGCCGATGCTAGAATAAGCTACAGGACTGTTTTGCTAGCACAGACTGGAATATGTTCCGAGATTCTTCCGATGGCATTGAGGAGTACAACAAATCAGTCACTGGCTTCATCAATATGTGCATTGATGACTTCGTCCCCACAGTGACCGTACATACATACCCCAACCAGTAGACATGGATTACAGGCAACATCCGCACTGAGCTAAAGGGTAGAGCTGCTGCTTTCAATCCCGCTCTGCCCTCTGACGAACCATCAAACAGGCAAAGGGTCAAAACAGGACTAAGATTGAATCGTACGACACCGGCTCAGAACGCTCGTCAGATGTGGCAGGGCTTGCAAACTATTACAGACTACAAAGGGAAGCACAGCCGAGAGCTGTCCAGTGACTCGAACCTACAAGACGATCTAAATTACTTCTATGCTCACTTCGAGGCAAATAACACTGAAACATGTATGAGAGCACCAGCTGTTCCGGACAACTGTATGATCACTCTCTCCGTAGCCGATGTGAGTAAGACCTTTAAACAGGTCAACATTCACAAGGCCGCAGGGCCAGACATATTACCAGGACATGTACTCCGAGCATGCACTGACCAACTGGCAAGTGTCTTCACTGACATTTTCAACCTCTCCCTGACTGAGTCTGTAATACAAACATGTTTCAAGCAGACCACCCCAGTCCCTGTGCCCAAGAACACTATGGTAACCTGCCTTAATGACTATCGACCTATAGCACTCACGTCTGTAGCCATTAAGTGTTTTGAAAGGCTGGTCATGGCTCACATCAACACAATTATCGCAGAAACCTTAGACCCACTCCAATTTGCATACCGCCCCAACAGATCCACAGATGATGCAATCTCTATTGCACTCAACACTGCCCTTTCCCACCTGGACAAAAGGAACACCTATGTGAGAATGCTATTCCTTGACTACAGCCCAGCGTTCAACACCATAGTGCCCTCAAAGCTCATCCATAAGCTAAGGACCATGGGACTAAACACCTCCCTCTGCAACTGGATCCTGGACTTCCTTAAGGTAAGGCCGGCCCCAGGTGGTTAAGCTCAGGGAACAATAAACATCCGCCAGCTGATTCCTGTCAGGAACCCGGGTGCGAGAAAACAGTCACTTAATTAATTGGCAGAACCCAGAAGATGATGCAGAACACAGCAGTACTAGAGATGGTTGGTTAATTTAAAAATAGATATCTTCCAAAATACAAAGAAAAATCACAAAGTTTTGGTAAAAACGCAAGGGAAAAAAACAAACCTCAAAAGACTAATCCAAAAAATACACGAGAACAAAAACCAGAGAACTCTGGAAAAATCCAACAAGAGCAAAAATGATCACAAAGGCCTGGGGTCTGGGTGCTAACATACAAAACTGAGCCAGGAACTAAGAAACACACAGGGGTTTAAATACTAACAATGGGGAATGACTACGAGTGCAAACAATAATTAGGGCAAGAAAAACAAAAGGTACAAAAAGGTTGCAAGGGGGACATCTAGGAACAAAACCTGAACAAGTCCTGGCAAACTGACAAAAAATCCCCCCCTAGGAACGGGCTCCTGACGTTTCCTACCAGGCCTTCTCAGGGGAGGACCTTGAACTCGAAATGAGGTCAGGGTCCAGTATGTCCTTGGCAGGAACCCAGGAGCGCTCCCGGGGACCGTAGCCTTCCCAGTCCACCAGATACTGCCAGGACCGCTGCACCCGCGGGAATCCAGTATCCGAATGGACGGTATAAGCCGGACTGGGCCTCCCGATGATTACGGGGCGAGGGGGAGGTCTGCTTGCCGGGATAAGGGGAGAAAAACACAGGTTTTAATAAAGAAATGTGAAACGTGGGATTAATTTTAAGGATCTGGGTAAGTGGCAGTGCGAAAAGTTAACGGGGTTCACTCTTCTAGCAACCTTAAAGGGACCGAATGAATTTCTGGGACAGTTTGCGAGATCCACCCGTAGCGGTAAATTCTTGATTTGAGAGGCCATTACTCTCTGACCGAGGCGCAGGCTAGGCCCGGGACGGCGACGTTCTGTGGCTTGTGTTGGTACCCTCTTGTGAGGAACGCAGAAGATTAAAGAGGGCCTTTCTTCCACGTGAAGCCGACAGCGTCTGATTGAACCTCGGGCTGAAAGCAACACTGACTTTCTGCCTCCTGGTCCTGGAACAATGGAGGAGCATGCCAAACTGACACTCGTGCGGGACATTACCAAGTGGAGGAGTAGCACAAGGTGTTGTGCGCGTACTCGGCCCAAACATGAAGGATGACCATTGTGGACGGGTTGTTTGGGAGACCATACATCTTGAGCGTGGTTCCAGCCTTGATCATCCTTCTCGGTTTGCGCCATTGCGACTCCGGATGGTACCCTGAAGATTAGAACGCAGTGGCCCCTGTGAGTGAGAAGGCCTTCCAAAAACCTTGAGGCGAAACTGGGACCTCTGTCGGAAACCATATCCTTGCGGGAATGTCCGAAGACATCGGGAAACACATGGTTATCACAAAACTCAGCCGGTTTCCTTTGGCAGAAGGTAACTTAGTCAAGGGAACGAACCTGGCCGCCTTAAAAACCTAGTCGATGATGATAGGATAGTCAGTATTACCATGGACGGAGGAAGGCAACAGTAATAAAAGTCCAATGAGATATGGGACCAGGTCGGTGAGGAATAGATTAGAGGGTGAAGGGAGTCCTTGAGGGCGGAGGTGAGAAGATTTTGCCCTGGCAGCACACGGAACAGCCTCTGACGAAAAGTCGGCAACGTCTTCTTTTATGGTGGGCCACCAGAACTTACGCTGGGATTGAACTCCAAGCTTGCGACCTACGCCCGGGTGACAGGTGAGGCGAGAGGAGTGCCCCCACAGGAAGGACTTTTGGGACCTTGCTGCCTTGGGAACAAACAACGCATTGCAAGACCTCCTCAGGGCCCGGTTCGATGGCTTGGGGCTTGTTTCACGGATCCTCCACTTGCACGAGATCGAGCCCGATCTTTAGCGGCCGAAGGACAGTCCATGTCAGTATCTTTCTCGATGGCCAGAGAGTAGATCGTGGACAAGGCGTCCGGTTTTGAGATTTCTCGCCCGGTCTAATAGGTGAGTGATAAACTGAAATCGGTCTGAAGAAAAGAAGACCATCGAGCCTTGTCTGGAGTTTCAACCGCTTCGCCGCCTTGCTGATAACTCCCAGGGATTGTGTCCGTTAAGGCACTTGAAACGGTTGAGAAGCCCCCTCGAGCCAAGTGTCTCCATTCCTTCAATGCCATTCTTAACGCTAGGAGTTCACGATCCCCCACATGCTAATTCCTCTCGGGCCGGGGTAAGCCCGGTGAGAGAAGAAGGCGCAAGGAATGAAGCTATCTTGTCTTTCACCCCTCTGAGACAGGACAAGCTCCAACCCCAACCTCTGATGCGTTTCTACCTCCACCACAAAAGGTTCATCCCGCCGTTGGTAGTGTCAGAATGGGAGCAGGAGAGGATGCGCTGCTTGAGTCCTTGGGAACGCCGTCTCCGGCTTTCTCTCCCCACAGAAACCTTGTGTTGCCCACCTTGGTTACAGCTTGAGAGAGGGGCCTGCCACCGAGCTAAAGTGTCTGATGAACTTGCGGTTAAAAAAGCTGGTGAAGCCCAGGAAACGCTGAAACTTCCTTAACGGACTTTGGGGGTGGGCCAATCCGCTAACCGCCCCTTTACCTTCTTGGGGTCCATCTGGACTCGCCGGAGTTCCACTACAAATCCCAGGAATTGTACTCGGGAGAATGGAATTCACAATTTTTCCGGCTTAACGTACAATATGGCTGTCAAGGAGGCGTTTGAGTACTTGTCTGACTGCTTAGTGTGTTCTTGAGGGAGCTCTAAAGATGAGGATGTCATCCAAGTAACAAACACGAAGATGTTTAAGCAGTATCCCTAAGCACATCGTTTATTGAGCGCTTTGGAACACAGCCCGGGGCGTTGCGTCAGGCGAAAGGCATCACCAAGTATTCGTAGTGACCAGTAGCGCGTGTTGAAAGCGGTCTTCCACTTCGTCACCGGGTTTGATCCGCACAAAGATTGGTTATGCGTTCCGCAGGTCAAGCTTAGTGAAGATCAACTGCTTCCTGGAGCGCTCAAGGCTTGGGCCATAAGGGGTAGCGCCGGTAGCGGTTACGGACGGTTATGGCATTATAAGTTCCCCGGTAGTCGATGGCAAGGACGTAATCCCCCAGTCTTTTTTGGCCAACAAAGAAAAACCCTTGCTCCCGCCGGCGGAGCGTGGATGGAGATGAGGCCTGCTGCCAGAGCGTCCTTGCATGTAAGGTATCCATAGCAGCTCGTTGGAGGAGATAGGGAAAAGATCCGACCCCTGTGGGGGCAGTGCCCGGAAACAGGTCCGATGGGCAATCGTAAGGTCCATTGGGGTGGTAGTTTGGGTGGCCCTCTGTTTGCTAAATACTGGTTTGAGGTCATGTAACACTCGGGAACTCGGACAGGTCGATGGATATCAGAGACTCGGGAGGGGAACTCGGGAACTGGGAAAGATCAAGTGGCTGTGGCACGTAGGACCCACTGCTTGATAGTGCCACAGGACCAGTCGATGTGAGGGTTTATGCTGTTGAAGCCAGGGGTACCAAGGACGAGAGGGCAACTCGGAACACGAGGTCAGATGAAATGTTCATCACTTCCTGGTGTTGGAAATGAAAGTCGCAAAGGGGGGGGTAGTGGCACAGTTAACAAGGTCCAGATCCCAAAAGGGTTCCATCCAACCGTTAGGTAACCCTTATGGGTCACTTAGAGGTTCAGAGGGAACGCCATTTCTCCTCTTCGCCCAGACACCATCATTAAGTTTACCGCGGCTCCAGAGTCTACCAAGGCTTGAAGGGAAGCTCGTTGGTTGTCCCGAAGGGTAAACTGGAATGAGCAGCGGGAATTGGATGGATGGGAGGAAGGTTTATGTTTCCCGTTACAGTCCTCAGGCCTGCACGGGGAGAAGTGCGTTTTCCCGGAGCCCGGGACACGTGGAGAGGAAATGCCCGGATTTCCGCAATATAGAAACAGCATCGCTCCCTCATCCGGCGGTCTCTCTCAGCCTTGGGAGATTGCGTCCAACCTGCATGGGTTCCGGTGAGTCAGCGAGGATAAAGAGTGGAGACCGGAGCTGGGGAACCGATATGAGCTAGGGTGGATTATCTACGGTTGAAGCTCCTCTCTCTCTCAGACGCTGGTCTATGCGTGAAGCCAACTTGATCAGGGACTCGAAGGTTGTCTGGTGTGTTCCCGAGTGGCCGTTCATCTTTTATGGATGTTCCGGAAAGACCTTTTCAAAAAGCAGCACGTTTAAGTAGACGCCGGCTTATTTTCCAACACGCGACCACTGTGTCACCTGCAACGAATACTTAGGTGTATTGGCGTACCCCATGTCGGCCTGACCATACGTCCCGGCTGCTTCACATGTTCCAAGCCGCTGTTCCGCAGCGACCCGTGCTGCGCTCATATAAGACGGATTCGAGTCCGCTTCTCGTCGTTTTATCCAGATCCACTCGCTGCTGCCACCGTCGTGTGTGCTTAGGGATGTTGGTAGAACCACGTACTATCGTCTTGTTTGGTTTACTGGTGAGATGACGATGTTCGGGCCATCATCTTGTTTTCTCGAGCATACGCTCCCTTCTGAGACAGCTAAAGGCATGTCCGCACTACAGTACCTTCATGAGGCGAGCTGCGACTCTCTTGGCAGACGGCAATGTTGCTACGTTGTGCGCGGCACTTGAAAAATTTGCGAATGTGCCATTACCGCTCCTCGTAAGGACCTTGAAACACTCGCTTGAATGTCTTTCAGCAAAGTAGAGTAGTGGCACAGCAGGGCTTATTGGGCATCCACACAAGCAGTAGCCCAGGCTACGGGCTTTTTCCGACAGCAGGGTGATAATATTTTGCTATCTTGGACCAGTCGGTGGGAAGGAAAACGACGAGAAGGTTGCAGCTCGAAAGGAGAGAGAACATTGGGGAAAAAAACCCACTTACAAAACACCGGATCACCTGAGAGAAACGTTGGGGAAAAAGAGGCGAAGCAGCACGAAATCAATACAAAGAGGTTCATATAATGGCTCAAAGATCACCTCAGATAAACAATTTCCTGGGATTTTGTGGTTTTCTGTCAGGGTAAGGAACCCCGGCCGTGGAGAGCGCCGAACGAGTCCTCACTTAGTAATTTTGGCTAGAGGACCCAGCAACGACCTGAAGAAGGGGCAGACCACAGAAAGAGTTACGAGTTTAGGCATTCGAGTTACGAGTTTATATGAGGAATCAGTCATTGAAATAAATGACCGATTTTTGGCTTCCTAATTAATGGATTTCACATTGACTAGGGGCCCATTGGGCAAAGCGAGCCCATGGGTGGGCCTGCGAAAGTTCTGGTCACAGACTGATCCCAAGCGTTGAAGAAGCCGGGATGCTGGAGGAGAGTACTAGGTTCCTGGAATGGGGTTGCCGTAGTTACACAGGGTGTCCTGGTTGGTTTATAAAAATAGAGGGCTACAGTTGTTCCTTTCGAGCAGCAATGCCACATTCTACAATAAAAGAAACAACGTTGAGGTGGCTGAAAATCCACATATGGCAGAGAAATTTAACATTTGATTTTTTTAAGCAACTTGCCTCTGGTGCGACATTCCTGCAGTCAGCATGCCAATTGCCGTAGCGATTTGGACGCTCCCTTAAAAGCTTGCACCGACAATACCCCCC
>NC_036857.1:19362238-19439254 GCF_002910315.2 Salvelinus sp. IW2-2015 | reverse complement strand
ACCATTGGGGAATTTTGGGAGACTAAAGCAGACCCTTTTTGGAAGTTCAAAGATGTCCTTTTCAGCAGGCCAAGATAAACAATAACGACACAAAGCCCATGGAAAGGCACTATGAGGCCAAATGTAACCTCAGTGATGTGTGCTGTGCCTGTGTTGTGACTCTCACCACTCTGATTCAGTTTTCCTCTCAGGTCAATCTTCCAGAGACTGCCATCATTCATGGAAACAAACATAACGTAACGAGAAAGCCCATCCACTGAATTATGGATTAGAGACTGAGGATGGCTTAGTTTGTTTAGAGCAACAGAAATAGTCTCACATTGCTGGGCTGTGAAAAGTCCATGGAGCAAGGGATTTCACAGCAATATTTTACTACATATGTTTCTCCCTCTCCGTTGCCTGTTTTCTGTGGCACACTGGATCAGAATTAAGGATGTCTATCTGTACAGCGGTGTTCAGTTGTGCCCATGCTGCTGCCAGCACACATGTCATAAAGAGGGATCTGGCACCATCTGCCCCTGGCCCTATATTATTAATAGGATTCTAATTGATGAGGGCCGATCTCCGTGGCCTCTGATGACCTGCCAGGCCTGACACTGTCCACACCATGTCCACACAGCCCAGCCACCTCATGCCCACCGTACATCAGGGCCAGTATATCAGGCCAGATCTCCATTCACACAGATCATCCACCTCTCTCTAGCGGTCAGCCTGGGCTGTTTAACAGTGACCTCTGGCCATGCAACACACAGGGTTGCCACCAGGGTTCTGGAACTCTCACTAGACAGTGGTGGTCATGCTGTATGAAGATTACAAAAAGTGATGTTATTATTACCACCATCCTACTTATTACTGTAGCAACTGTATCAATGTTGGTAGTACCAGCAGTAGTGGTTGATCAATGTCAAGAGAGGACACATGACGGCATGTACGACAGTGCTGAGTTGAGTCTCTAACAAGCAAGAGAGCAGCGCAACGTTTCCCAGATGTCTGTACTCTGCTTTTTACCCAGCCAGCCGTACTGTCATTCAATTACCCACAGTTCCTACCACTACCACTTTCTCTGTCAGTGTGCCACTCACAGAGCATAGAGGTGGTGGTGGGGGATTTGGAAAGCAAGCTTTCTCTGGCTCAGCAGCACTCACACCTCTTTAAGATTTGATGTATGCACTGACACTTCAACACCTGCCATGCTCTAGTTAACTGGTCACCCTGGGTCAGTGTTCACCTGGTTACTGTATGTCATATAGACTGAGTTATTGTTAAAATAAATGATTATGCAGGATAATATCGTCAGTTCCTCTGTACTGTACTGAAACTATTGTAAAGGCTAAATAAAATACAGGTTGGATGGAAACAAATTATTTGATATTTGTTTCTGACAAGGCTCCCTAGTGTTTATAGATCATTTGTTTGGGTTTTGCAGACTCATGCATAACCAACAGACTGCATCACCATCCCACTCACTGATCAGTTATAATTCAATGCAATCATGCTTCTTTTGTCTGTTGGTTCTCCTCCCACGTTTTTCTGTTATTGGGTGCCTTACCTTATTATCATCAAACTCTGAGACATGATGGTTTAACCTACTGTCTCTTCCTTGCAACAATTATCCTTTATGATTAGGCTAACTGCTGCAGTTACTGAACTGCTTTTATGGTGTGACCCCACTGACCTGCTGTATTAGTCACAATCTGTGTTATTTTTCCAGGTTCTTCCCTCCACCTGTCCATGAAATTGATCATTTTAACTTTACTCAATTCTAGAGAAAAAGTAACTTTTAAATCCAACCAGGTCGCCTGTGATACAAGTCAGTATTTGACGTCCATCCACGCCTGAGGACGCCGGGAGATGACGTGGAAAGCGGCCACTAGGGGCAACAGTGAGTGCTGCTACCTTCAAGGGGATTTTGGTTTTGCTAGGGCATTGTCAATGTGGATGGTGGAGGGGAGTAAGCATCTGCCTCTGATTCAAAAGCTTGCATGTTTGAATCCAGTGATAGAATCAAAGCACAGTGATAGAATCAAAGTTTCAAAGCACATGCGTTTTGTTCCATAGTTGTAAAAAGGCACTCCACTAATACAATATATTTTACACTTGAAATTCTGTTTTTTGTGGTTTTTCATTTGACATATCCTACAGTAACAAACTAATGAACATTTTACTTTCTTTCAAATATTTACATTTCATAGGCCTATTCTAATGTTACCTAACTCCTTCATAAACACAACCAAATGACATTGGCACAAAGTCGTGTCCAATTAGGCCAGACTTTTCTAGTTAAATGGTGGCTATTGGTACTCCAAAAGTTTTTGTCTTTTATGATATTTGTCTGAAAGTACTGCTAGAGTGTAAAATATACCAGTTTAGSAAAAGTCAGGGACAGCTGTGTTCTAGGTTTTTATTTAAATTAAGTGAATGAAATTACAAAATTGAAAATGGTCACATTGACCATCTTGGCAGTTCTAGTGTTAACACTCATTTCCTGCAATTTTACACATATTGCCATTGGGCAGAAAGGAAAATGTGCAGTTGTATTAGTTCATCTCATGTTGTTCTATACATTTTGCAATGAGGCGTAGAGAATTTGGCATATTTAAAGCACATTTCCTGCAATTCTACACATATTGCCAGTTCAAATCTCATCATGGACAACTTAAGCATTTTCGCTAATTAGCAACAACTTACTACTTTTTAGCTAGAGGCATGACAGTGGCATAATCCTGATTTGATTTATGCAGGAAATTAAACAAAGGCAGTTGATATATCAGAAATTGTGTAATAGAATTATTGTCAACCTAAAATGTTGTCATATAATCATAAATACACTTTATACAGGTTTTATACCAATTGTCTGTATAAATAGCCTCTAAAATATATGTAAACAGACCACAAATGTCAAAAAAAATATTGGAATGTTGAGAGTGCTATTATATGATAAAATACCAGTACCTGTTGCATTTACAACTTGTCTAAGTCCCATCATCAACTGATTTCAGCCAGTGTATGGTTGTGGATTGACTGCATTGTTTGAATGGGATATTGCCATATTGGCAGTTAATTTGAATGGAATCAGTTATTTATGGAATCATTCCTATAAAACTGGCTAGCTACATTAGCTAACAAACATACAGTGCAGATTAATGAATTTGAATATTTTTTTTACACAACTTATCACAGCACTGGCAAACCATGATTGATCAACTCCCTGACCAAAGTGGCCAACCTTATCCAATCATATGTATGTTCATGTCCATTCTAATTCTTAATTCCTGCGGGGGCTGCGGGGCAGTGTGGTACGCCAGTGGCTGTGCTCATTTTACTGCAATACTGAAAAGCTACTTTTAATACACAGTAGTAGGCTATAGTCATAGCCCCATCTCCTCCTCTCTCCCTTAGGTTTATGTTGAACTATTCATAGGCTTTGCATAGAGATTTGTGTTCTGCTTCTTTTACAAAATTCCTTATCACAACTGATATAAATCATTCATTCTTGGTTGGTTGGTGGAGATGTGAGAGGAGCTACAGAGCTGTACTGCTGGAGAGGGCTTGGGGTTGGAGGTGTACAGAGACATTTTGCCTAATGTTTTGTGATAAGTGTTTAATGTGCAGTAAATATGGATGACAATAACCAACTGTCAAAAGCATCTTAAAAATGCATCTCTTTATAGTAAATAACAGTGTGTGATGAATATTTAGTGTTATTGGACGCTTGTATTGTAAACACATTTGACTATGACACAGCCTCATGTGTTATGTCCCTGCTTCTATTATTTTGACATCTCTAAATCAGGCAGGACATACAGCCAGGTCTGAAATTGGCACATTTGACTGTATAAAATAAATAATTCAAATACTGAGCAATATTATATATATATATACAGTGGGGAGAACAAGTATTTGATACACTGACAATTTTGCAGGTTTTCCTACTTACAAAGCATGTAGAGGTCTGTAATTTTTATCATAGGTACACTTCAACTGTGAGAGACGGAATCTAAAACAAAAATCCAGAAAATCACATTGTATGATTTTTAAGTAATTAATTTGCATTTTATTGCATGACATAAGTATTTGATACATCAGAAAAGCAGAACCTGATATATTTGGTACAGAAACCTTAGTTTGCAATTACAGAGATCATACGTTTCCTGTAGTTCTTGACCAGGTTTGCACACCCACTGCAGCAGGGATTTTGGCCCACACTCCTCCATACAGACCTTCTCCAGATCCTTCAGGTTTCGGGGCTGTCGCTGGGCAATACGGACTTTCGCTCCCCTCAAAGATTTTCTATTGGGTTCAGGTCTGGAGACTGGCTAGGCCACTCCAGGACCTTGAGATGCTTCTTACGGAGCCACTCCTTAGTTGCCTGGCTGTGTGTTTCGGGTCGTGGTCATGCTGGAAGACCCAGCCACGACCCATCTTCAATGCTTCTTACTGAGGGAGAGGTTGTTGGGTCAAGATCTCAGCGATAACATGGCCCATCCATCTCCCCTCAACTACGGTGCATAGTCGTCCTGTCCCTTTGCAGAAAAGCATCCCCAAAGAATGATGTTTCCACCTCCATCTTCACGAGTTGGGATGGTGTTCTTGGGGTTGTACTCATCCTTCTATTCCTCCAAAACACGGCGAGTGGATTTAGAGCAAAAAGCTCTATTTTTGTCTCATCAGACCCACATGACCTTCTCCATTCCTCCTCTGGATCATCCAGATGGTCATTGGCAAACTTCAGACGGGCCTGGACATAGCGCTGGCTTGAGCAGGGGGACCTTGCGTGCGCTGCAGGATTTTAATCCATGACGGCGTAGTGTGTTACTAATGGTTTCTTTGAGACTGTGGTCAGCCTCTCTTCAGGTCCATTGACCAGTGTCCTGCCGTGTAGTTCTGGGCTGATCCCTCACATTCCTCATGATCATTGATGCCCCACGAGGTGAGATCTTGCATGGAGCCCCAGACCGAGGGTGATTGACCGTCATCTTGAACTTCTTCCATTTTCTAATAATTGTGCCAACAGTTGTTGCCTTCTCACCAAGCTGCTTGGCTATTGTCCTGTAGCCCATCCCAGCCTTGTACAGGTCTACAATTTATCCCTGATGTCCTTACACAGCTCTCTGGCTTGGCCTGTGGAGAGGTTGGAGTCTGTTTGATTGAGTGTGTGGACGGTGTCTTTTATACACGGTAACGAGTTCAAACAAGGTGCAGTTAATTACAGGTAAATGAGTGGGGAACAGGAGGGGCTTCTTAAAGAAAAACTAACAGGTCTGGTAGAGAGCCGGAATTCTTACTGGTTGGTAGGTGATCAAATACTATACGTCAGGCAATAAAATGCAAATTAATTCATCTAAAAAATCATACAATGTGATTTTCTGGGATTTTGTTTTAGATTCCGTCTCTCACAGTTGAAGTGTACCTATGATAAAAATGACAGACCTCAATGCTTTGAGTAGGAAAACCTGCAAAATCGGCAGTGTATCAAATACTTGTTCTCCCCACTGTATATATATATTATAATATATTGGTACAATAACAAATTGCTCAGAGCAATATATTTTGTTTAACATGATAAAAAACTATTCTCAGAAATATAGGGGTCAAAATTATTGTCACCCCTGTTGTCTCCGGCACCCTCCCCTTGCGACGACATTTTATGAGATTAGAGAACACATTGGGCAGGATCTTAGACTATTCATCCAAGAATCTTTCCTGATCCTTGATATACTTTGTCTGTGCTTATGGAATGCCGCCTTCAATTCAGAACACATGTTTTCAATGCGATTCAAGTCCGGTGACTGAGATGGCCATTGCAAAATGTTGATTTTGGGATCAATTAACCATTTCTTTGAGGAATTTGATGTACAGTACCAGTCAAAGGTTTGGACACACCTACTCATTCAAGGGTTATTATCTATTTTCACTATTTTCTACATTGTAGAATAATTGTGAAGACATCAAAACTATGAAATGACACATGGAATCATGTAGTAACCAAAAGTGTTAAACAAATCAAAATATATTTCAGATTCTTCAAAGTAGCCACCCTTTGCCTTGATGACAGCTTTGCACACTCTTGACATTCTCTCAACCAGCTTCATGAGGTAGTCACTTGGAACCCATTTCAATTAATAGGTGTGCCTTGTTAAAAGTACATTTGTGGAATTTCTTTCCATCTTAATGCGTTTGAGCCAATCAGTTGTGTTGGGGCAAGGTAGGGGTGGTATACAGAAGATAGCCCTAGTAGGTAAAATATCAAGTCCATATGTGACTTGTTTCAGGAAACTAGGCGTATGCCGCCGGTCACTACTTCACAGGAGAGTTTGAACGTAAACATTAAAAAACCATTTTTTTTATCAAAATGCCAGTTGTCGCAGCAACACTCGGTCCTCCAGAAAGAGTTTTGAAATCAGTGGAATTCGAGTATGATAGCTAAGGAGATGGAGAAAACACCTTTCTCTGGATTACATCTTCAAACTAAGGGCAACCATGGCATCCGTGATAGGGGGACGCATCCATCCATGATGTATAAAGGTAAGATAGTCGAGCTACATTTTAAGATGTTAAACGTTTCTAATTTTGACAGTGGTTACATTTCAAGTCAAAGTGTACTGTTAGCTAGCTAATGTTAGCTATCAAAAACAAAATACTCTACTATGCAAGTAACCATTTCGGGTGCGTTCGTAAATTCAGTCTGGCCATCTACTCCGATTTTCAGAGCGCTCTCGTCTGATTGTGCCAGAGCGCAGAATAATTGATGAATTTACGAATGCTTAAAACCTGTTGAATACGGCAAAAAAAGTGTAATTAAATTGTTACCAGCAGCACAGTTAGTCACCAATGCTCTGGATAACATGAAAACAGCATAACCAGTTCTGCTGGGTGAGTAAAATGGTCAGAGTGGGGTGTTCTCTCATTTGTGTCTGGAAGTAGCTAGCAAGCTAGCCAATGTTAGCCAGTTAGCTTAGGTGCTTGAGGTCAGAACGCTCGGATCAACCCTACTCATCGGCCAGAGCATCCAGTGTGCGCTCTGAACGCTCTGAATTTCCGAATGGACAATCTGACTGAATTTATGAACGCCTAGAGCACACTCTGGCACTCCAGATTGAATTTACGAATTTACGAACAAAACCTTCAATTGAATGTCACTGCAACAACTGTTGATAGACCTGGCTGGTAAATTCGCTCGGGCTATCTACTCCGATTTCAGAGCACTCTCGTCTGAGTGTGCCAGAGTGCAGAATAACTGACGAATTTACGAATGCTCAACACCCGTTGAATATGCGTAAATTGTTGCCAGCAGCACAGTTGCAGTCAGCTATGCCCTGGATAACATAACAGCCTAACCAGCTCTGCTAGGGCAAGTAATGGTCAGTGAGCTYTTCTCTCATTTGTGACTGGAAGTAGCTAGCAAGTTAGTCAGTTAGCTTGGGTGTTTGACTGCTGCTGTTAGTACAGAACTCTCGGATCAACCCTTAGAGATGGGGGGGGGTCTAAAGCTTAAGAGGTTGTGAATGATGCTGAATGGGTGTAGACAAAGAAGAGCTCTACAGCACGTACCAAAACATTCAAAGGCCATTTTCTCAAAAGTTAGGTTTCAAGTTTACCAAGTTTCAAAGCAGAATTACTTTCCCATTGTTCCATTGTTTGGGATGAGTTGGACAGCAGAGGGAAGGAAAAACAGCCAACAAGTTCTCAGCATATGTGAGAACTCCTTCAAGACTGTTGGAAAAGCAATCCAGGTAAAGCTGGTTGAGAGATTGCAAAGTGTGCAAAGCTGTCATCAAGGCAAAGGGTGACTACTTTGAAGAATCTAAAATCTAAAATATACTTTGATTTGTTTAACACTTTTTTCCATGTGTATGATATACCATTTTGTATGTCACGCCCTGGCCTTAGTTATCTTTGTTTTCTTTATTATTTTAGTTAGGTCAGGGTGTGACATGCGCCGCCTGAGCCGCCCATCTGTCCTGAGCCGTCAGAGCCGTCCGTCAGTCAGGAGTCGCCAGAGCCGCCCGCCAGTCAGGAGCCGCCAGAGCCGCCCGCCAGTCAGGAGCCGCCAGAGCCGCCCCTCAGTCCGGAGCTGCCCCTCAGTCCGGAGCTGCCCCTCAGTCCGGAGCTGCCCCTCCGTCCAGTGGCGCCCTCTAGGATGGTCTTCAGTCCAGGACTCGCTGTAAGGGTCCCCGCTCCAGAGGCGCCACCAAAGCGGGTATTGACTATGGTGGAGTGGGGTCCACGTACCGCACCCGAGCCGCCGCCGTAAGAAGGCCCACCCGGACCCTCCCCTTCTGTGTCAGGTTTTGCGGCCYGAGTACGCACCTTTGGAGGGGGGTACTGTCACGCCCTGGCCTTAGTTATCTTTGTTTTCTTTATTATTTTAGTTAGGTCAGGGTGTGACATGGGGGATGTATGTGTTTTGTATTGTCTAGGGGTTTTGTACGTTTATGGGGTAGTGTCTAGTCTAGGTGTATGTATGTCTATGGTTGCCTAGATTGGTTCTCAATTAGAGACAGCTGTCTATCGTTGTCTCTGATTGGGAACCATATTTAGGCAGCCATATTCATTAGGTAGTTCGTGGGTTATTGTCTATGTCAGTTGCCTGTGTCTGCACTGTTTAGCTTTAGCGTCACGTTCGTCAGTTTGTTGTTTTGTTTAGTTTGTCAAGTGTTCTTTGTTTCGTGTCATTAAACGTAGTATGTATTCACTTCACGCTGCGCCTTGGTCCTCCTCTCTTCCACCATACGACGATCCTGACATTGTAGCTCTGTGTGTCTGCATTTATCCAATGTAAAAAACACAATTTTAAATTTTGCAGCATATTATACTTTGGCAAGAACAGCTAAAATAAGCAAAGACAAAAGACAGTCCATCATTACTTTAAGACATGAAGGTCAGATAATACAGAACATTTAAAAGAACTTTGAAAGTTTCTTCAAATGCAGTRGCAAAAACCATCAAGCGCTATGATGAAACTGGCTCTCACGAGTGCCGCCACAAGAAAGGAAGACACAGAGGTACCTCTGCTGCAGAGGATAAGTTCGTTATTGTTAATTGCACCTCAGATTGCAGGCCGAGTAAATGCTTCACAGAGTTCAAGTAACAGACACATCTCCACATCAACTGTTCAGAGGAGACTGCGTGAATCAGGCCTTCATGGTTTAATTGCTGTAAAAAACAACTACTAAAGGACACCAATAAGAAGAGACTTGTTTGGGCCATGAAACACAAAAAATGGACATTAGACCGGTGCAAATCTGTCCTTTAGTCTGATGAGTCCAAATTTTCAATTTTTGGTTCCAACCGCCGTGTCTTTGTGAGATGCAGAGTAGGTGAACGGATTATCTCTGCAAGTGCGGTTCCCACCGTGATGCATGGAGGAGGAGGTGTGATGGTGTGGGAGTGCTTTTCTGGTGACACTGTCTGTGATTTATTTAGAATTCAAGGTACACTTAACCAGCATGGCTACCACAGCACACCATCCCATCTGGTTTGCGCTTGGTGGGACTATCATTTGTTCTTCAACAGGACAATGACCCAACACACCTCCAGGCTGTGTAAGGGCTATTTGACCAAGAAGGAGAGTGATGGAGTGCTGCATCAGATGACTTAGCCTCCACAATCACCRGACTTCAACCCAATTGKCATGGTTTGGGATGAGTTGGACCGCAGAGGGAAGGAAAAACAGCCAACAAGTTCTCAGCATATGTGAGAACTCCTTCAAGACAGTTGGAAAAGCAATCCAGGTGAAGCTGGTTGAGAGATTGCAAAGTGTGCAAAGCTGTCAATGCAAAGGGTGGCTACTTTGAAGAATGTAAGATAAGTTTTACACTTTTATTTGGTTACTACATGATACCATATGTGTTATTTCATAGTTTTGATGTCTTCACTATTATTCTACAATATAGAAAATATAAAACATTTAAAACCCTTGAATGAGTAGGTGTGTCCAAACTTTTGGCTGGTACTATATCTATTTATCTATCTATCTCGTATACATAATTGTAATAGCAGGACACTGTAAAGTTCATTATCCCTCAGAGTATAAAATAGGCTGTTTGAGAAAATTTGAATCCTAAGCAACCTGCCTACACACCTCGGTGGAAACAACTTGGGAAACACAAAGGGGACAGCCCTGGTGCGTCAGATGCGAGCTGATTTGGAGGTAGTCATCCGAATGTTCCCCGGGACAACGTACTCTGACATCACACAGTGGAGGGGTTGGATGTTACAGTGGGAGGAGGACATCAACAAGCACAGATGGCCCGGCTCTCTGTCAACCATCTGGTGTTTACATTTCTCCATGACAGGTGCATTCCCACAATCCGCCACTCTGCCATAAATCACTGTGCCACTGGGCAGTACCGTAGGGCAGGGTTTTCCAAAGTTGATGTAACAAAGCGGTCATATTTAGCTAACTCTCGGCCGACAGAAACATGTGTAAAACATCTAAAGACTTATATTGCTATACTGACAGCGTGTCTGTTTCTAAAAAGACGTATTTGGGTGTTTTTTTCTTCTGCGTGCCCTGATACTGCACAACAAGCAATGAGGAAGTGATTCGCAGCAGCGGTAAGTTTCTCAAAAACAAGCCATATCACAAAAAAGTGTCTGGACCCTTCTATAACATGCCATTTACATAAAAAGTTAGATTTACTTTAGGAAAATTCTCCTTTAAGTAACCTTATGTCTTATGTAACCATAACAAACGTACCATATCATACTCATTTATATTTACTATGTTATGTCTAGTCCATGAAACCAGGCAGGCACACAGCAAGTTGCATGAACAAGCAATGATTCTGATGTTGTTTTAACCTGGTGCAGCGTGTGGAGCCCCCTGACTACGTTTTACTTTTACTGGATGGCGATTTCAGATTTTATGAACACACTGAAAAGTAATTTGACACTGTGTTGATCAGTCAGCTCATATTTGGATTATAAATGTGACGGATCGCCTTGATTCGGTCTTAAGTAGCAACATTTCCAATGGTGTTTTTTAGATTGGATAAAAGCAGAGACACAGAACTACAAAATGGTATGTCATACACTGCATGAGAAACAATGGGAAAGTAATTCTGAAAGTTGATAAACTTGTAACCTAACTTTTGATAAAATGGCCTTTGAATGTTATGGTACCAACTGGAGAGCTCTTCTTCGTCTACACCGATTCAGCCTCGTTCACACCCTCTTAAGCTTTAGCCCCACCCATCTCTTTAAGGGTTGATCCGAGCGTTCTGTCCTAACAACAACAGTCAAGCACCCAAGCTAACTGGCTAACATTAGCTAGCTACTTCCAGACACAAATGAGAGAACAGCTCACTGACCATTTTACCCGCCCTAGCAGAGCTGGTTTCGGCTGTTTTTATGTTATCCAGAGAGTTGGTGACTGCAACTGTGCTGCTGGCAACAATTTACGCTTTTTTGCCAATGTTTACTGACACRGGCCATATTCAACAGGTGTTGAGCGTTCGTAAATTCATCAGTTATTCTGCACTCTGGCTCACTCAGACGAGAGTGCTCTGAATTCAGAGTAGATAGAGCGAACTTACCAGCTACGTCTATCAACAGTTGTCACAGTGACATTCTATTGAAATGGTTACTTACATAGTGGAGTATTTTGTTAAAACGTTCAGCCAGCTAACTAGGTAAACAATGAACCATAATCCCAACTCATGACGTTACTACCCTGCATGAATCTGCAGGTAGCTAACCAACCAGGTTCAATGTTAGCTAGCTAACATTAGGCTATAACTAGCAAATCAAATGGCTCTGAGATACAAATAATACGATTATACACGTAACATTAGTTAGCAAGCCAGCCAGCTAACATTAGCTAGCTAACAGTACACTTTAACTTGAAATAAAAACATTTTCTGTCAAAATGTTAAATGTGCTCTGTCACAGCCGGCCGCGATCGGGAGGCACATGGGGCGGCGCACAATTGGCCCAGCGTTGTCAGGGTTAGGGAGGGTTTGGCCGGCAGGGATATCCTTGTCTCATCGCGCACTAGTGACTCCTGTGGCGGGCTGGGCGCAGTGCACGCTGACACAGTCGCCAGGTGTACGTGTTTCCACCGACACATTGGTGCGGCTGGCTTCCGGGTTGGATGGGCATTGTGTCAAGAAGCAGTGCGGCTTGGTTGGGTTGTGTTTCGGAGGACGCATGGCTCTCGACCTTCGCCTCTCCCGAGTCCGTACGGGAGTTGCAGCGATGAGACAAGACTATAACTACTACCAATTGGATACCACGAAATTGGGGAGAAAAAGGGGAGCATTTAAAAAAAAAAATCGAATAAAAAATAAAAACAATTAAATTTGTAATATCTGAAAATGTAGCTAGATAGACTATCTTACCCGTATACATCATAGATGGACGCTTCTCCCTGTCACAGATGCCATGGTTTTCCTTAGTTTGAAGATGTAATCCGGAGACAGGTGTTTTCTCCATCTCCTTAGCTATCATAGTCGAATTCCACTTATTTCAAAATTCGGTCATCCAGAAAGTGGAGAGCAACACTTATGCAGTTCTACTACGCAATAAATAAAAAAGCTGCGTTATACAGGATTATCTATACATAATGACTAGCTCAAATACACAGAAGTGTGCTATATGGCAGACCAATCCGAACTCATCTCTCGGCATGTTCAGCCCACTCATTATCTCAGCCAATCATGGCTAGTGGGAAGGTTGCTGACTTCTTCTGTGGCTAAACCAACTCGGCTTGTAATTTAACAATTTATTCATATTTACAGATGGCATACAAGTCTGTTAATAAGGCACATGAAAGTTCACATGTTCCAAAAGGCATTTCTGCCAAAAAACACATTTTGATAAAAAAATAAAAGTTTACATTCAGATGGCTCTCCTGTGAAGTAGTGACTCGAGATTAGCCTAGTTTCCTGAAACGAGTCACACATTTCTAAATGGCAGGGGAGGGAGTTTATGCCGGAGCTGAAACTTATTCGACGTGTTTGAAACAGCTACGCTGTCAGTCTGGTAAGCATGCACAACTGAGGTTCTGTTTACATGTGTGTTTGGGGTTAAACATACAGTTGAAGTCGGAAGTTTACATACACCTTAGCCAAATACATTTAAACTAAATTTTTTCACAATTCCTGACATTTAATCCTAGTAAATATTCCCTGTCTTAGGTCAGTTAGGATCACCACTTTTTTTTAAGAATGTGAATCAGAATAATAGTAGAGAGAATGATTTATTTCAGCTTTTATTTCTTTCATCACATTCCCAGTGGGTCAGACGTTTACATACACTCAATTAGTATTTGGTAGCATTGCCTTTATATTGTTTAACTTGGCTGAAACATTTTGGGTAGCCTTCCACAAGCTTCCCACAATAAGTTGGGTGAATMTTGGCCCATTCCTCCTGACAGAGCTGGTGTAACTGAGTCAGGTTTGTAGGCCTCCTTGCTCGCACACGCTTTTACAGTTCTGCCCACTAATTTTCTATAGGATTGTGGTCAGGGCTTAGTAATGGTCACTCCAATACCTTGACTTTGTTGTCCTTAAGCCATTTTGCCACAACTTTGGAAGTATGCCTGGGGTCATTGTCCATTTGGAAGCTTTAACTTCCTAATTGATTTCTTGAGATGTTGCTTCAATATATCCACATKATTTTCCTTCCTCAAGACACCATATATTTTGTGAAGTGCACCAGTCCCTCCTGCAGCAAAGCACCCCCACAACATGATGCTGCCACCCACCAATTTTCCTTCCTCAAGACACCATCTATTTTGTGAAGTGCACCAGTCCCTCCTGCAGCAAAGCACCCCTACAACATGATGCTGCCACCCCCGTGCTTCACGGTTAGGATGATGTTCTTCGACTTGGAAGCCTCCTCCTTTTTCTCTCAAAGATAACGATGGTCATTATGGCCAAACAGTTCTATTTTTGTTTCATCAGACCAGAGGACATTTCTCCAAAAAGTACAATCTTTGTCCCCATGTGCAGTTGCAAACTGTAGTCTGGCTTTTCTATGCTTTTCTATGGCGGTTTTGGAGCAGTGGCTTCTTCCTTGCTGAGCAGCCTTTCAGATGATGTTGATATAGGACTCGTTTTACTGTGGATATAGATACTTTTGTACCCGTTTCCTCCAGCATCTTCACAAGGTCCTTTGCTGTTGTTCTGGGATTGATTTGCACTTTTCGCACCAAAGTACGTTCATCTCTAGGAGACAGAACGCGTCTCCTTCCTGAGGGGTATGATGGCTGCTTGGTCCCATGGTGTTTATACTTGCATACTATTGTTTGTACAGAATAACGTGGTACCTTCAGGCACTTGGAAATTGCTCCCAAGGATGAACRAGKCATGGGGAGGTCTACAATTGTTTTTCTGAGGTTGTGGCTGATTACTTTTGATTTTCCCATGATGTCAAGCAAAGAGCCACTGAGTTTGAAGGTAGGCCTTGAAATACATCCACAGTTACACCTCCAATTGACTCAAATTATGTCATTTAGCTTATCAGAAGCTTCTATAGCCATGACATAATTTTCTGGAATTTTCCAAGCTGTTTAAAGGCACAGTCAACTTAGTGTATGTAAAGTTCTGACCCACTAGAATTGTGATACAGTGAATTATAAGTGAAATAATATGTCTGTAAACAATTGTTGGACAAATGACTTGTGTCATGCACGAAGTAGATGTCCTAACCGAATTGCCAAAACTATAGTTTGTTAACAAGACATTTGTGGAGTGGTTGAAAATGAGTTTCAAAGACTCAAACCTAAGTGTATGTACAATTCTGACTTCAACTGTAGCTAACTTACTGTTTCTTAAGAAAGCTATTTGTTTTCCAGGCTATGGTTTGTGTCGTGGTCTTGGTTGTTCTTAGTCAAGGAAATGTAGTGTAGCTAACTGCAGTGTTTGTCTTGTCTGAAATCTGGCTACCTCGTCTTTAACGCTACTGTAGCTTGGTCATTGCAATGTGAATGAACATGATTAGCGTGGCCGTTTCCCCAAAGTTTGGTGGTTTTTATCTTAACGTAACTAAGAAAGTATGATATATTGTGTATGACCTAGCCATACACATTAGCTAACGTTAGTCTTACATTAGGTAAGGTTACTTAGCTAGCTAAAGTTAATTGGCTATCATAGCAGCCAAGACAGTTTGCTAGTTTATGTATGCATATTTGTTTGTGCTCTGATTACACGTGTCTAGATCAGCAGTTTACACATGCGTGTGCAAAGCTGTCATCAAGGCAAAGCAAAGGGTGGCTACTTTGAAGAAMCTCAAATATAAAATACATTTTGATTTGTTTAACACTTTTTTAGTTACTACATGATTCCATATGTGATTTCATAGTTTTGATGTCTTCACTATTATTCTACAATGTAGAAAATAGTAAAAATAAAGGAAAAACCCTGGAATGAGTAGGTGTGTCAAACCTTTGACTGGTCCTGTATATATTTTCAGAATTTTGCTTTGTCGTTATGGGTAATTGTGTGTAGATTATTAAGGGGGAAAACTATTTAATCCATTTTAGAATAAGCTGTAACGTAACAAAATGTGGACAAAGTCTAGGGTTTGAATACTTTCCGAATGCACTGTATAATAGACGTGACTATCATTGCGTCTATAATGACGCACTGCAGGACTTCGGTTAAGACCCTTTCACATAGGTTCTGTAATGCAATATTGTTGATATTTTTCTTCATCCTAAAATGGAAGAAATTAGATCACGAAATAGACACTTGGTTCTAGGCCTAAGTTACCCTGCATGCAAAACTGCTTGAATGATGTCATTACAATCATCACATAATTATACAGCCAGCTTTGCCCGAGGGTATGCTGCCTCTTATAAGAATACTATAACACTGGATGATGCTCTTAAGACCACCAATCAATCAACAACCAGGATATTTAGTAGAGTAAAATAATGAAGTTCTGAAACCTGCATGCCCTCCAGGCCTTGGAAGGGATGCTAGAATTTTGCTAGTGGAATTCGTAATGCAGTGAGTTTTCAGCACCGCAGAGAAAACAGGGATAAATCGAGTTTATTGGTGATTGAACCGAACAGGATCCCAACGCTCCCAAGGAACTGAGCACAATTGATTGCCTCCCATGTTGTCAAGGAAACCAAGCAGCCCTCTGAGGTAAGGAGAGGGTTTATAACCTCAGATCGGTGTGATGATCTGCTGTAGTGATGTGTCGCGACATGTGTGGATTGTGTAGTGGAACCACCCCTAGTGTGTGTGGTGCGATAGCGTGCGTGCGTGGGGTGCATCGTGGCGTGCGGGCGTGCGTAGTCGTAGTGTGTGCGCTGTAGTTGTAGTGTGTCCGTGCTGGCTTGATTGTGCTGTGTGAATTGTGACATGTGTGTGTGTGTGTGATAGAGAGAATCTAAGAAAGGTTAACCACAATAACAACCATACATTTTTTATATTTTAATTGCATGAAACATGAAAGCATTCTTAAGCCTCGATCACACCGACAGCATCATTGCATTTCGGTACACCAGAAGTACATTCATTTCCAATGGAAAGCTGCGTTTGTCTTGCAGCATTGCGTTGCAGAGGTAGTTGCAGTGCATTCTGTGTGGTACATACGTTGGATTTACGTATGCATCAAACTGTATTGCGTAGACGGRTTGACAGAAATGGTAGCAGAAGTTGAATGCTGAACTTTTGTTGCACACATCCATATGATGCTGCATCTTATTTTGCGCAATGACGCTGTCGGTGTGGTTAAGGCGTAAGGCATCTATCATCTGGGTGGGCTGTATAGGGCCGCAATGCAGCAGGATTTCCAGTGCTGTGGAGTCAATAACATATATTGATAATATGGAGTCAATATCATTGACTTAAATCAGTTTAACTCAGAGAAAATCTGGTCCAGAACACATAGGATGTCATGGTTTGAAAGATGACTATCAGGAAATCGAAACCTTGACATGGCTTTTCTTTTACACTAGTTCAGCTGGATCCCGATCTCAGATATTTTTTGCCACTAGTACCTGGCATTGTAATGAAGACAGATGCGTCTGAACAAAATGTCTTCCACAAGGGTTTCAAAGAAATACCACTCAGGGGACACTCGATTAAAATATCTTGGAATCCAATTGGATTCAAGACTTGTCTTTTCCCTATTGATTTGACAGCTAGATCAAGCCCTAAGTACTCCCAGACCCCAAGGTAAAACCCCTGATTGGTTGGACCTCAGAGCCAGTGTGAGGATAGGACCCCATGTCCTTTACAACCTCAGGCAGTCAACATTAGACCAATAGACAGAGAGAGATCGGGGGGAATGTACAGTATCACTTGTATGTGCAACATCTTAACATTTTTAATTTCTTACTGTTCCCTGTTTTCTGAAACATTGGTCAATATTGTTGACAATAAAAACGGTTTGTGTCATTCGACCATAACACATCACACAATAAATCTTATTCACTGTGACATGGTTTTCAAAGAAGCTTGATAAATGAAATGTTACGGGCGCACCCTTCAAATCCCTTACTTTATTGTATGTAGGAGGAAACGAAGATACGTCATGTCTATGCTTGTGTCCCAAATGGCACCCTATTCCCTACACGTACTGTAGATAGTGTACTACTTTGGTCAAAAGTAGTGCACCATATAGGGAATAGGGTGCCGTTTGGAACGCATCCCAGGAGTATCAACTGCGGCTGTGCTCTTCTCATTACTCTGGTCAGGCTGCTGCTGCCTGCCAGCACTCCATCACACACAGCCATCAAACCAATGTCATCTCAACTTGCACCATGACACACATCTCCACAAGGACACACATCACATCCTACCCCACACTTACAGYCTTACACTGCTTTTCATAATGCATATCAACCTGAGAGAGAGCTATAGAGGAACCGCACTGCTAAAGCTAACTCTCTCTCCTCTGCTCTCATCCTTCTAGACCTATCGGCTGCCTTTGATACTGTGAACCATCAGATCCTCCTCTCCACCCTCTCCGAGTTGGGAATCTCCGGCGCGGCCCACGCTTGGATTGCGTCCTACCTGACAGGTCGCTCCTACCAGGTGGCGTGGCGAGAATCTGTCTCCGCACCACGTGCTCTCACCACTGGTGTCCCCCAGGGCTCTGTTCTAGGCCCTCTCCTATTCTCGCTATACACCAAGTCACTTGGCTCTGTCATATCCTCACATGGTCTCTCCTATCATTGCTATGCAGACGCAACACAATTAATCTTCTCCTTTCCCCCTTCTGATAACCAGGTGGCGAATCGCATCTCTGCATGTCTGGCAGACATATCAGTGTGGATGACGGATCACCACCTCAAGCTGAACCTCGCAAGAGAGCTGCTCTTCCTCCCGGGGAAGGACTGCCCGTTCCATGATCTTGCCATCATGGTTGACAACTCCATTGTGTCCTCCTCCAGAGCGCTAAGAACCTTGGCGTGATCCTGGACAACACCCTGTCGTTCTCAACCAACATCAAGGCGGTGACCCGTTCCTGTAGGTTCATGCTCTACAACATTCGCAGAGTACGACCCTGCCTCACACAGGAAGCGGCGCAGGTCCTAATCCAGGCACTTGTCATCTCCCGTCTGGATTACTGCAACTCGCTGTTGGCTGGGCTCCTGCTGTGCATTAAACCCCTACAACTCATCCAGAACGCCGCAGCCCGTCTGGTGTTCAACCTTCCAAGTTCTCTCACGTCACCCCGCTCCTCCGCTCTCTCCACTGGCTTCCAGTTGAAGCTCGCATCCGCTACAAGACCATGGTGCTTGCCTACGGAGCTGTGAGGGGAACGGCACCTCCGTACCTTCAGGCTCTGATCAGGCCCTACACCCAAACAGGGGCACTGCGTTCATCCACCTCTGGCCTGCTCGCCCTCCTACCTCTGAGGAAGTACAGCTCCCGCTCAGCCCAGTCAAACTGTTCGCTGCTCTGGCACCCCAATGGTGGAACAAACTCCCCCACGACGCCAGGTCAGCGGAATCAATCACCACCTTCCGGAGACACCTGAAACCCCACCTCTTTAAGGAATACCTAGGATAGGATAAAGTAATCTTCTAACCCCCCCCCCTTAGAGTTAGATGCACTATTGTAAAGTGGTTGTTCCACTGGACATCATAAGGTGAATGCACCAACTTGTAAGTCGTCTGGATAAGAGCGTCTGCTAAATGACTTAAATGTAAATGTAAAAAATCTCTACAACATCCGCAGAGTACGACCCTGCCTCACACAGGAAGCGGCGCAGGTCCTAATCCAGGCACTTGTCATCTTCCCGTCTGGATTACTGCAACTCGCTGTTGCTGGGCTCCCTGCCTGTGCCATTAAACCCCTACAAACTCATCCAGAACGCCGCAGCCCGTCTGGTGTTCAACCTTCCCAAGTTCTCTCACGTCACCCCGCTCCTCCGCTCTCTCCACTGGCTTCCAGTTGAAGCTCGCATCCGCTACAAGACCATGGTGCTTGCCTACGGAGCTGTGAGGGGAACGGCACCTCAGTACCTCCAGGCTCTGATCAGGCCTACACCCAAACAAGGGCACTGCGTTCATCCACTCTGGCCTGCTCGCCTCCCTACCACTGAGGAAGTACAGTTCCCGCTCAGCCCAGTCAAAACTGTTCGCTGCTCTGGCCCCCCAATGGTGGAACAAACTCCCTCACGACGCCAGGCCACCGGAGTCAATCACCACCTTCCGGAGACACCTGAAACCCCACCTCTTTAAGGAATACCTAGGATAGGATAAAGTAATCCTTCTCACCCCCCCCCTTAAAAGATTTAGATGCACTATTGTAAAGTGGCTGTCCACTGGATGTCATAAGGTGAATGCACCAATTTGTAAGTCGCTCTGGATAAGAGCGTCTGCTAAATGACTTAAATGTTAAATGTAAATGTAAATGTAAATCTATCATTACAATGACACACCCATTCATCTACAGTATATGAAAAATATACATTACTGTTCAAAAGTTTGGGGTCACTTAGAAATGTCCTGTTGTTTTTAAAGAAAAGCACATTGTGTCCATTAAAATAACATCAAATTTATCAGAAATACAGTGTAGACATTGTTAATGTTGTTAAATGACTATTGTAGCTGGAAACGGCAGATTTTTTTATAGAATATCTACACAGGCCATTATCAGCAACCATCTCTCCTGTGGTTTCCAATGGCACATTTTGTTAGCTAATCCAAGTTTATCATTTTAAAAGGCTAATTGATCATTAGAAAACCCTTTTGCAATTATGTTAGCACAGCTGAAAAATGTTGTCCTGATTTAAAGAATCAATAAAACTGGCCTTCTTTAGACTAGATGAGTATCTGGAGCATCAGCATTTGTGGGTTCGATTACAGGCTCAAAATGGCCAGAAACAAAAATCTTTCCTCTGAAACTCGTCAGTCTATTCTTGTTCTGAGAAATGAGGGCTATTCCATGCGAGAAATTGCCAAGAAACTGAAGATCTCGTACAACGCTGTGTACTACTCCCTTCACAGAACAGCACAAACTGTCTCTTACCAGAAAAGAAAGAATGATCAAATTAAGACCCTACATCTGTACCCATGAGCCCCCTCTCTATTTAGTGTAACCAGCATCTTCACCCACTGAGCACCCACCAACAAACTGTTCACACCCCTTGTTGGTGGACAGAATTTTGCAGGTTTAAAGCTTATTTCCTGCAATTCTACACATTTTGTCATGGGGTGAGAAGAAAATTGTGCAGTTTTAAAGCACAGTCATGTGATATGAATGACAAAAAAATGACAACTATCTATGGGCTAAAAGAACTCAATAAAAATGAGCTAGTTGTTATGGACATTTCTGACAAGTTATAAATATCTCTCTAAGGTCTGCAATGACTGACATGACAAGAGGAACTGATGATGCACTACCCAATTTCAAAATGCACCTTGACCATTCTAGTATTACAACCTTCAAGAGTAAGTTTGGGAACTTACTCTCCCACAGTTTGGGAACCACTGCATTAGAGCACAGTACAGTAAAGAAAAGTAGAGTATAGTTCAATACAGTAGGCCTATAGTAAATTACAGTACAGTAGAGCACAGTAGAGTGCAGTACTGTACAGTTGAGTAGCATGAAGTGGAGTAAAGTTCAGTAGAGCACGATTGTTGAGTACTGTACTGAACTCTGCTGTACTGTATTGTACTAAACTGTACTCAACTTGACTATATTCTACTCTACCATTCTGTACTTTGATGTCCAAACTTTTGAATCATAGACATCTATGATTGGTTCAGATAATTATGCATTTCTGTATAGTACAGATCAGGGACCAATGATGAAATTCTGTTACAGGAGATAAATCCACTTCACCTACAACTGTAGTTCAATAACCAAAATAGATTTTTTCAAAGTCAAGGTGTCATGTCATAGCTGACACCCCATTCTTTCTGCAGACATCTTTGAATCTTAATTTAGACCAGATATTTTACAAAGGTTTTGGAAAACGTGGTCACATAAAAAAAATTGTCAGCACAGTTCTTCCAGTAAATGTGCTTCTGAAAAATTGTACGTGTAAATTGTTAAGATTGGTCATTGTGGATAGAATTCTATGGTTTGGCATACATTTTAAGTAAAAATCTGAGTCAGCGCAATTCTGATACTGTGGAATTGCCCTCAACCTACCTCAATATGTTCTTTACATGTCCAGGGCCATGCAACACACAGAGATGGAATGGCACAGGTAGATTCTGGAGGAGTTGTGATCATGTCCTAAAATGGAAATCCTGCAACAACATAATGGTGCATTGAGTATAGGGATCAGTTTTCTTTGCGTGTTTGAATTTGCATCTTTTGTAAATCGAGCTTAATCAGTCTGTGAGTTCAGATAGAGTGATGTGATACATTAAAATAGAGTTGGCTGTAATAAGTAATGGTCACTCAGACAATTGAATGAAATAAGCAGCAAATTCAATAAGAAGCACTGGGCATAAGCTGCTGACATAACCTCCATTGATACATGTAGACGATAAAGCGCTTTCAGGCAATGAACCCAGGGTTGAGCCTCCCGAGTGGCGCAGCGGTCTAAGGCACTGTATCGCAATGCTAGAGGCATTACTATAGATCCGGGTTCGTGCCCAGGCTGTGTTGTGACCGGGAGACCCATGAGGCGGCACACTATTGGCTCAGCGTTGTCCAGGTTAGGGGAGGGTTTGGCTAACATATTGTTGTTGGAATTGTTTTAAGATGGTCATACCATGGATATAAAAAAATATATATAATTTTTGGGGGATAAAATACTGAATTCGGCCTTTACTACTATAGGCCATATACATGTATTGAATAACACATTCATAAGTGGCAAAAACACAGTCAAAAAATGCATAATAAGGCCTCCCGGGTGGCGCAGCGGTCTAGGGCACTGCATCGCAGTGCTAACTGCGCCACCAGAGTCTCTGGGTTCGCGCCCAGGCTCTGTCGCAGCCGGCCGCGACCGGGAGGTCCGTAGGGGCGACGCACAATTGGCATAGCGTCGTCCGGGTTAGGAGGGTTTGGCCGGTAGGGATATCCTTGTCTCATCGCGCTCCAGCGACTCCTGTGGCGGGCCGGGCGGCAGTGCGCGCTAACCAAGGGCAGGTGCACGGTGTTTCCTCCGACACATTGGTGCGGCTGGCTTCCGGGTTGGAGGCGCGCTGTGTTAAGAAGCAGTGCGGCTTGGTTGGGTTGTGCTTCGGAGGACGCATGGCTTTCGACTTCGTCTCTCCCGAGCCCGTACGGGAGTTGTAGCGATGAGACAAGATGGTAATTACTGGCGATTGGATACCACGAAAATTGGGGAGAAAATGGGATAAAAAAAATTACAAATTAAAAAATTAAAAAAATAATAAGAAAATGCATAATAAGCAGTAAGATTTTGAAGTGTCTGTCCTATATCTAGGAGACATTTGATTTTTTTGGACACATAATATAACCCCTTATTTTTGTTGGCACAAAACTACCTACATACCTCTCTTATTTTTATTGGTTACCATCAGACAAGTCCCGTGACACTTGTGGGTGTCTTAGAGCAAAACGGCAAACACCATTGTGTTTTGTGAAAATCTCCCCATAGAGTGGACATATTAGTTTCTAGGCCAAACTGTTCGGGCTGTTACAGACGTTTTCGTGAGGTCTCATGGTCTGACAAACACCGCTGTAGATTGGCTGTAGCCTGCGGAAGGCCGACATAGGCAGATGCCGTGGAAAACGAGATATGTCTCGTTAAACTGACAGATTTTGAAGGGGATTTTTTTATTATGTTACTTAGATTGACGCATGGGTACGTCAATAGACTCTTAAGGATTTTAACCTGTTGATGATAGAGGGCGCTATTTACACTTTGGGGGAAAATCGTGCCCAATTTAAACGGCCTCGTACTCAATTCTTGCTCGTACAATATGCATATTATTATTACTATTGGATAGAAAACACTCTCTAGTTTCTAAAACCGTTTGAATTTGTCTGTGAGTAAAAAAGAACTCATTTGGCAGCACACACTTTCTGACCAGGAAGTGGAAAGTTGAAAATTATGCTCTGTTCAAGGGCCTGCCTATAAATGGGCATGATACGTATGAGTATACACGCACGTCATACACCTTCCCCTAGATGTCAAGAGGAAGTGAGAGAAGAAATTAAGTGATTATCTTGGTCTGAGGTGGAATAAATCCTCTTGGAATGACGTGTCCGCCATTTCCTGTTTCTGGAAAGCGCGAAGATGACCTGGGAATTGCCTTCTGAAAAGCTGTCGTTATAGGCGACTACTATCTCCGGCTTTGATTTATTTGATACATGTCACAATATCATCGTAAAGTATGTTTTTCAATATAGTTTTTATTAGATTATTGAAATTTTTTCGGGACGTTAGGCGTGTTGCGTTGTCTGTGTTTGTTGACGTTGGAGAGCTTCGCGCCACTTGGCCAGTGTGCTTGCTAATTCAAGAGGGAAAAAACGATGTTCTAAATCCAAACAACGACTGTTCTGGACAAAGGACCCGTTGTACACATTCTGATGGAAGATCACCAAAAGTAGGACCCATTTTGTGATGCTATTTCATATTCGTCGAACTGTGTACTAGTAGTTTTGCGCCCAGGTTTTGGCCACTCTCTCGCTATAACATAAGCCTTATGTCGTAATGAAGATATTTTTTGAATTCTAACACTGCGATTGCATTAAGAACTAGTGTATCTATCATTTCCTATACAACATGATTTTTTTGTAATGTTTATGAATAGCTATTTGGTCAGAATAGGTGAGAGTCTAATAGAAATATCCGCACATTCTGGGAAAAAGATGCTACGTTAGCATAATGGATAACCACTGATTTCAGCTCTAAATATGCACATTTTCGAACAAAACATAAGTGTATGTATAACCTGATGTTATAGGACTGTCATCTGAGGAAGGTTTATGGGTTAGTGAAGGTTAGTGAAATTAATATATTTTGCTGGTTTATTCGCTAACGCTAACGTGCCTATTGCTATCGCTAACGTGCCTTGATGAATGAATGCGGTTGTGTGGTAGGCTATTGTAGTAAGCTAATATAATGCTAATATGTGTTTTTTCGCTGTAAAACACTTAAAAAATCGGAAATATTGGCTGGATTCACAAGATGTTTGTCTTTAATTTGCTGTACACCATCGATTTTTCAGAAATGTTTTATGATGAGTATTTAGGTATTTCACGTTGGTCTCTATAATTACTCTGGCTGCTCGGTGCTATTTCTGACGGTAGCTGTGATGGTAGCAGCAATGTAAAACTGATTTATACCTCAAATATGCACATTTTCCGAACAAAACATAGATTTATTGTGTAACATGTTATAGGACTGTCATCTGATACGTTGTTTCTTGGTTAGTTTGGTTGGTTCTTGGTTAGTTTGGTTGGTTTCGTGCATGCTACCTGTGCTGTGAAAAATGTCTGTCCTTTTTTGTATTTGGTGGTGAGCTAACATAAATATATGTGGTGTTTTCGCTGTAAAACATTTAAAAAATCGGACATGTTGACTGGATTCACAAGATGTGTATCTTTCATTTGCTGTATTAGACTTGTTAATGTGTGAAAGTTAAATATTTCTAAAAAATATTTTTTGAATTTCGCGCTCTGCCTTTTCAGTGGAATGTGGGAGGAGTTCCGCTAGCGGAACGCCGGGGCTGTAAAGGTTAACTCAGGTCGGAATCGGGGCCAGAGCACATAAATAATGTAAAGGTTACACTTCCTCTTTCAAGTCTAGATCAGTCAGAGGGAGAGATCAGCACTTTTTGGTGCCAGTGTGCCCTCGCCCTCCAAAAGGCTTTGATAATGGAACAGGGTATGTCAATTCTGACCACATGTTGAGTGCCAGGCCTTGATCAGTGGAACAAAGTGACCAGGTACAGTCAATAGTGGTGTCCATGTCCCGTGGATCAAACCCCAGGAAAAGAACTGTGGCTAATGAGTTACAGTTCAATACATCAATCTCCTCTCACCTTTTCTCACCTCCCTTTATGCGCTTCAAACTTTGTACAACAATGTGATAGAATAACCTAGTAGTAGAAGGACAAGAAAAAGTGAAGGGATCTCGTTGTTGCCTTATGGCCCAAATTAGATGACGTGGATTAATTAAGTGAAGTAAGTAAACGTCTCAGAGTAGAAAGGCTCAAGTCAGTACAAAACAAGAGCAGCATAAACTTGGCCTGAAATAACCTTGCGAGTAGGCCTGGCAAGAGAGACTGCACAGGCCTGATTCTCCATCCTCCATCCTCATCATGATGACTCCCACAGAGGCTTCCTCTGTGGTCTGCCATACTCTGCAGTCTGCCCTCCTCCTCATCCTTCACTGTCTCCTCCTCCATCCCCGTCCCATCCACTATATCCTCCTCCCCCATCCTACTTGCCTGCCTCCCAGGACCTGAGCACCTGACTCTTGCCCAGTTGTTGCCAAGCCTGGCCACTGGAGAGGAGACTGTCCCCACCAACTAACTGATCCATACATTCTAATCCCTCCATGGGTACCATGCAACAGCAGTGAGGGGGAACAAGGAAGGATTTAGCAGAAATAAGGACATGTTGGTCTCAACAAAGTTGAGAGAGAGAACCAAATCATGAGAAAACAAAAAGATAATTACTTGACACATTGAAAGAATTTACCAAAAAACAGAGCAAACTAAAATGCTATTTTGCCCTAAACAGAGAGTTCAGTGATAGAATACCTGACCACAGTGACTGACCCAAAGTTAAGGAAATCTTTGACTATGTACACACTCAGTGAGCATAGCATTGCTGGCTCTCAAGAGAAGACTGGCTATGTGCACACTGCCCACAAAATGAGGTGGAAACTGAGACATACAGTTGAAGTCGGATGTTTACATACACCTTAGCCATATACATTTTAACTCCGTTTTTCACAATTCCTGACATTTATTCCTAGTAAAAATTCCCTGTCTTAGGTCAGTTAGGATCACCACTTTATTTTAAGAATGTGCAATGTCAGAATAATAGTAGAGAGAATAATTTATTTCAGCTTTTATTTCTTTCATCACATTCCCAGTGGGTCAGAAGTTTACATACACTCAATTAGAATTTGGTAGCATTGCCTTTAAATGGTTTAACTTGGCTAAAACATTTCAGGTAGCCTTCCACAAGCTTACCACAATAAGTTGGGTGAATTTTGGCCCATTCCTCCTGACAGAGCTGGAGTCAGGTTAGTAGGCCTCCTTGCTCACACACGCTTTTTCAGGTCTGCCCACAGATTTTCTATAGGATTGAGGTCAGGGCTTATGTCCTTAATGTCCTTACGCCATTTTGCCACAACTTTGGAAGTATGCTTGGGGTCATTTGCAACAAAGCTTTAACTTCCTGACTGATGTCTTGAGATGTTGCTTCAATATATCCACATAATTTTCCTACCTCATGATGCCATCTATTTTGTGAAGTCCACCAGTCCCTCCTGCAGCAAAGCACCCCCACAATGATGCTGCCACCCCCGTGCTTCACGGTTGGGATGGTGTTCTTCGGCTTGCAAGCCTCCCCCTTTTTCCTCCAAACATAACAATGGTCATTATGGCCAAACAGTTCTATATTTGTTTCATCAGACCAGAGGACATTTCTACAAAAAGTACAATCTTTGTCCCCATGTGCAGTTGCAAACCGTAGTCTGGCTTTTTTATGCCGATTTTGGAGCAGTGGCTTCTTCCTTGCTGAACGGCCTTTCAGGTTATGTCGATATAGGACTTGTTTTACTGTGGATATAGATACTTTTGTACCTGTTTCCTCCAGCATCTTCACAGCGTCCTTTGCTGTTGTTCTGGGATTAATTTGCACTTTCACACCAAAGTACTTTCATCTCTAGGAGACAGAACGCGTCTCCTTCCTGAGTGGTATGACAGCTGCGTGGTCCTATGGTGTTTATACTTGCTTTATACGTACTATTGTTTGTACAGATGAACGTGGTACCTTCATGCGGTTGGAAATTTCTCCCAAGGATGAACCAGACTTGTGGAGGTCTACAATTTAGATTTTTTTAGATTTTCCCATGATGTCAAGCAAAGAGCCACTGAGCTTGAAGGTAGGCCTTGAAATACATCCACAGGTACACCTRCAATTGACTCAAATTATGTCAATTAGTCTATCAGAAGCTTCTAGAGCCATGACATCATTTTCTGGAATTTTCTAAGTTGTTTAAAGGCATAGTCAACTTAGTGTATGTAAAGTTCTGACCCACTGGAATTGTGATACAGTGAATTATAAGTTAAATAATCTGTCTGTAAACAATTGTTGGAAAKATGACTTGTGTCATGCACAAAGTAGATGTCCTAAACGACTTGCCAAAACTATAGTTTTTAACAAGAAATTTGGGGAGTGGTTGAAAAATGAGTTTTAATGACTCTCTTTAATGACTATGTTAACTTCCGACTTCAACTGTATTTCCCTCAGATTACACAGACCCACAAAAACAAATCCAATTTTGATATACTCCCATATCTATTGGGTGAAATACCACAGTGTGCAATCATAGCAGCAATATTTGTGACCTGTTGCCACAAGAAAAGGGCAACCAGTGAAGAACTAACACCATTGTAAATACAACCTATATTTATGTTGATTTATTTTCCCTTTTGTACTTTAACTATTTGCACATCATTACAACAATATGACATTTGAAATGTCTTTTGCAATTTTTGTAAGTGTAATGTTTACAGTTCATTTTTTGTTTATTATCTGTTTCACTTGCTTTGGCAATGTAAACATATGTTTCCCATGCCAATAAAGCCCTTAAATTGAATTGAGAGAGAGTAGATTATAGTAATAGTGTATCAGAGAAAGAGAAGTAGACAGTAATAGACAGACAAGGAGAGAGAAATAATAGAATGGAAGAATATGAGAGAAAGAGAAATCAGAAGAGACCGTAGAAAATGCACTGAGAAGAAGGAGAGACAGAGACAGTGGTGCACGATGAACGAAAGTGTGATGAGGTGAGGGCCTTGTTCCACAGACCTGTCAGCTGGTGACGTATAGCCATCTTATCTCAGAAGACCAAAAGCATGATCAAAAACACTAAGACAGTGTGTCAATACATCTTATGGTGGGGACATGATAAATAAATAAGGGGGTGTCAGTGACAGTGTCTCCCTTAGTCATGGTTAGTGATGCTTGCCTTGTGGTGGCCGTTTTGCGCACGCTCCAGTGACTGAAGACGGATTGGTTGTTCAGCAACAAAACCAACACGTGCGCAACTATGGGGCAAAACAGACAGGGTTGGCATAGATTGTTGACTTCATGTAAACTATATTTGGTCTCCAATGTTTATTGAACACAAATAAAGTTGCGCAATGAGCACTTGTTTCACATTACAGTTGTTGGTTAGTTAGATACCTAATTTTAGCCATGTTAGCATCGATGTGAAATCAGTTAAAACACCTCAAAACAAAACATGGTATCAAGAACAGGATAAAACTAGCTGAAACAAGCCACTTACAATTCACCACATGGCAGTTTCTTGTCGTTGTCGCTTGCTATCTGCCCATCCACAATCATAACAAGACACGGCCTTCTGCCCCATTGAAGTGTGCATCGTTTTCGTGACGTTCTCAGCAAACACGTTTATTGTGCATGTTATATAGTGAGATAGAAAGTCCTATGAAAGCATGACAATGGGGGAAAAAATTGAATAAAATCTTGAGGTTACACATAATGGAATGGTTTAACGTTCAATACAGTCCAGACAGTAATTGCGTTTTAGACTTATAGTGTTTGTGTACCAATTCAGGCTGCGTCATATGACTTGCTGGGTATTCAACTATAGTGAAATGCTTTGTCAGTGCATCTGCCAGTATTGTTGTGGCAGGGTTGAAAAATTCTGGGAACTTTAAATAAATTCCCTGTTTTGCAGAAATCCTGGTTGGAGGCTTCTGAATGTCTTGCTTATTCCCTCTTAATAAGAAAGGGGTCAGATGAAGCAGATGCTAAGCTACAGTACTGTTTTGCTAGCGTAGACTGGAATATGTTCCGGAATTCTTCCAATGGCATTGAGGAGTACACCACATCAGTCACTGGCTTCATCGTTAAGTACATCGATGACATCGTCTCCACAGTGACTGTACGTACATTTAATAAAATAAAATAAACATTATTTAACCTTTATTTAACCAGACAGGTCAACAAATTCTTATTTACAATGACGGCCTACACCAGCCAAACTCGGACCGCCCTGGGCCAATTGTGCTCCACCCTGTGGGACTCCCAATCACGGCCGGTTGTGATACAGCCTGGATTCGAACCAGGGTGTCTGTAGTGTCACCTCTAGCACTGGGATTCAGTGCCTTAGACCGCTGCGCCACTCGGGAGCCCTACATACCCCAACCCTGCCACATCCGACGCTTGTCGAATGTGGCAGGGCTTGCAAACTATTACAGACTACAAAGGGAAGCACAGCTGCAAGCTGCCCAGTGACACGAGCCTACCAGATGAGCTAAATTACTTCTATGCTCGATTCGAGGCAAGTAACACTGAAGCATGCATGAGAGCATCAGCTGTTTCGGACGACTGTGTGATCACGTTCTCCGTAGCCAATGTGAGTAAGACCTTTAAACAGGTCAACATTCACAAGGCCGCAGGGCCAGACGGATTACCAGGACGTGTACTCCAAGCACGCGCTGTCTAACTGGCAAGTGTCTTCACTGACATTTTCAACCTGTCCCTGAAAGAGTCTGTAATACCAACATGTTTCAAGGAGACCACCATAGTCCCTGTGCCCAAGAACACTAAGGTAATCTGCCTAAATGACTACCGACCCGTAGCACTCACGTCTGTAGCTATGAAGTGCTTTGAAAGGCTGGTCATGGCTCACATGAACACCATTATCCCAGAAACTCTAGACTCACTCCAATTTGCATATCGCCCCAACAGATCCACAGATGATGCAATCTCTATTGCACTCAACACTGCCCTGTCCCCCCTGGACAAAAGGAACACCTATGTGAGAATGCTATTCATTGACTACAGCTCAGCGTTCAACACCATCGTGCCCTCAAAGCTCATCACTAAGCTAAGGATCCTAGGACTAAACTCCTCCCTCTGCAACTGGATCCTGGACTTCCTGATGGGCCGCCCCCCCAGGTGGTAAAGGTAGGCAACAACACATCCGCCACACTGATCCTCAACACGTGGGCCCCTCGGGGCCCCCCTGCACATTCACTCTGTACCGGTACCCCCTGTATATACCCTCGCAATTGTTATTTTACTGCTGCTGTTAATTATTTGTAATTTATTTTCTTAACTTCTTAAYGTATTGTTGGTTAAGGGCTTGTAAGTAAGCATTTCACTGTAATGTACCTGTTGTATTTGGCGCATGTGACAAATAAAATTTGATTTGATTCCAAGAATCCTCCAACCGGGATTTCAGGAAAAAAGGGAATTTATTGATAGTTCCATGGAATTTTGCAACCCTAGGCAGGCCAAAACATTAATATCCACCACTGTTAAAAACTGCTTACATTAGACACTGCTGCTGTACTGAGGTGACATTGTAAATACAGTGGAACCTCATCCGATCGTCATGGAGACAAGGGCTGATTGAAGCGATGCCATGTATGAGGAAATAGGCAGCGAGAGAGGGAGGGAAAGACAGAGAGAGGAGGAGGGATGGATGGAGAGAGAGAGAGAGAGAGAGTTATCATCTAGCCTTGGCAAGACACAGAGAGATGATCAGGCTGCTCACAAAGATGGAACACACCATACCTTTTTCACTCACTAACTTTACCCAGGTGATCCATCCATTCATCCATCCATCCATCCATTCATATATTTTCTTTCATCAGATGACCTACTGTGCTGCCAATACCTTTAGGAATGTGAAAGTAAAGGGTGCACAGACAAGAAGTGCTTGAAAGGCAATTCGATTTAACCAGAAGGACTATGTCATCATGTCTGATACCGAGGTGTCAATGAAGAGCATGATCAAAGACGTGCCAGCTGTCTTAATGTCATGTTGAAGCTTTTCTATTTCTGTATCTTATGCAACAAATCCTGGAGGAATGCAACATATACAGTAACGCAGCAAGAAATGAGTCAATCTAAAAATGATTGCAGAACTACACACGCACACTCACAAATCACTCACTGGCAAACTTCCTCTACCCTGGGGCTTGATCCACAGCCAACAGAGGTAGCAAATCAAATCAAATGTATTATATTCGTAACATGCTTAGTCCACACCTGTTGTTTACGAACAGTGAAATGCTTACGGGCCCTTCCCAACAATGCAGAGAAAGGAAATTGAGAAATAATAGAAAAGTAAAACACGTAATAATAAATACACAATGAGTAACGATGACTTGGTTATTTACAAGCAGTGGTGTAAAGTACTTAAGTAAAAATACAAAACAAAAAAACAGAACAAAGCTTCACCCACATAAATTAAAAACGACAATATGTACAAACCCTTGCATCCACCAATACTACTTAAGTACTACTTAAGTAGTTTTTTTAAGTATCTTTAATTTACTTGGCTATTTATATTTTGCACTACTTTACCTTCACTACTGTCACGCCCTGACCTTAGAGAGCCTTTTTTATGTCTCTATTTGGTTTGGTCAGGGTGTGATTTGGGGTGGGCATTCTATGCTTTGTTTTCTATGTTTCTTTATTTCTATGTTTTGGCCAGGTATGGTTCTCAATCAGGGACAGCTGTCTATCGTTGTCTCTGATTGGGAATCAAACTTAGGTAGCCCTTTTTCCCTCCTTTCAGTGTGGGTAGTTATCTTTGTTAGTGGCACTATAGACCTGTAAGCTTCACGGTTGTTTTTTCGTTTGTTGTTTTGTTTGCGACATTTAATAAAATAAAAGGAAAATGTACYCTCACCACGCTGCACTTTGGTCCACTTCTTTTGACAACCGTGACAACTACATTCCTTAAGAATTTGTGTACTTTTTACTCCATACATTTTCCCTGACACCCAAAAGTACTCGTTACATTGTCAATGCTTAGCAGGACAGGACATTGGTCCATTTCACTCACTTATCAAGCAAACATCCCTGGTCATCCCCACTGCCTCTGATAAGGAGGACTCACTAAACACAAATTCTTCGTTTGTAAATGATGTATACGTGTTGTAGTGTGCCCCTGGCGATCTGTAAAAATAATGAAAATTGTGCTGTCCGATTTGCTTACTATAAGCAATTTGAAATTATTTATACTTTTACTTTTGATACTTAAGTATATTTAAAACCAAATACTTTTAGAATTTTACTCAAGTAGTATTTTTCTGGGTGACTTTTACTTGAGTCATTTTCTATGAAGGTATCTTTACTTTTACTCAAGTATGACATTTGGGTACTTTTTCAACCACAGTATAAAAGGGGTACCAGTACTGTGTCGATGTGCAGAGGTATGAGGTAATTGAGGTTGATATGTAATTATAACTAGGATTAAAGTMACAGATAATAAACAGCAGCAGCAGTGTATGTGATGAGTCAAAAAAGTTAAATGCAGATAGTATTTAACTAACTACTAGCCGTCATATGGCTTGGCGGTAGAAGCTGTTCAGGGTCCTGTTGGTTCCAGACTTGGCGCATCGGTACCACTTGCCGTGCGGTAGCAGAGAGAACAGCCTATGACTTGGGTGGCTGGAATCTTTGACAATTTTAAGGGCCTTCTTCTGACACCGCCTGTTATAGAGGTCCTGGATGGCAGGGAGCTCGGCTCCAGTGATGTACTGGGCCGTCAGCACTAACTTCTGTAGCGTCTTGCGGTTGGATGCCAAGCAGTTGCCATACCAAGCGGTGATGCAGCCAGTCAAAATGCTCTCAATGGTGAAGCTGTATAACTTTTTGAGGATCTGAGTGCCCATGCCAAATCTTTTCAGCCTACTGAGGGGGAAGAGGAGAGCCTACTGAGATTGTCTGATTCACAACTGTGTTGGTGTGTTTGGACCATGATAGATCCTTAGTGATGTGGACACCGAGGAACTTGAAGCTCTCGACCCGCTCCACTAAAGCCCTGTTGATGTGAATGGGGGTGTGCTCAGCCCTCCGTTTCCTGTAGTCCACGATCAGCTCCTTTGTCTTGCTGACGTTGAGGGAGAGGTTGTTGTCCTGGCAGCACACTGAATGGCTGCACAATGTTTCACTGTACTTTACAAAGTAGTATTCCCTATTTAGTGCACTACTTTTGACCAGGACCCGTAAGAAATAGGGTAAATAGGGTGCCATTTGGGATGCATACAAAGACCCCCGAAAGAAGATGCCTACCAGTCCACAGTCTATAGAACAGATGTCCCAGATGGTGGTCTGTCACTTCTAGTCATACACACTAATTGCTGGACAGAGGGATCCGCATTAGGAACATGGTGCCACACATACAGTAGTGTTATTAACTAATGCCACAAAGCTTAATGAGCTCCTTTAAATACTGAAACATTTCATCACCAGCTGGAGGAAGGAAAGGAGATTTAAACGTATATCTCTCCACACTCAATACATGCACACACACATTCTCAAATGATCATATCCTTGGGAAATGACAAACAGGGGATCTGCACTCCGGCCATCCGGGGACAATGCGGCAATAGCAGCAGAATAGCAGCAGCAGCTCCATTACAGTAACAGGGCCTGGCATGGCAGGCAGGTTTAGCTGAAGGAGAGGGAAGGCAGTGACACCCATACTAATGAGACTACACTAAGCAGTCACTGAACGAACGCCTAGCATGCAGGAGGCAACAACAGCAGAGACAATCACATCTCCACAAGAAAGCTATTATCTCACAATGGAATCCCCCCTTGTACCCATTCAGAAAAAACMATTTTCTCTGCTACTTCTATTAGTTTCTTAAACCACTGTACAGATGTAGGATCTTCATTTGAGCCAGTTTGCTACAGCAGGAAAAGAACCCTGCAGTAAAAGGAAATGTGAATTATTATGTGGATTATAATTAATGGACATTTTTTGTAGGCGTTGYCCCATTTTTTGTTAGGGCAAATCAAGTCTGATATTTTAAAGTGGAAATTACTAACCTCAGAAGCCTTTTCAAACATTGAATACACTACAGTGTACACTTCCTGCTGTTAGACTTGGGCGGTAAACAATATATATCGTATACCATGGTATTTGGAAATAGCCAGGGATGGTTTTTCAATTCCATAAATACCATTAAAAACGATTTATTTGAAGTTTTTCAATACGTTTTTATAATACCTGCAGTAAACTTGTGCAATACGTTAGGAGATAAAGCAGATTGTGTTCTTATTTCACCTGTCACATTATTTTACATTATGAAGCTTACTTAGTTCCCCAGAATAGTTGAGCCAGTCACGTGTTTGTTTGTAAATAGCACAACAAGAGAAAGTCGAAGCAGGTGAGTCCAGCTGTGTATTGACAGGGGTCGTTTTCGTATTGAAAGTCAAGTGTTTTTTTTCTTGAATAGAGTGATCAGGGACGTAGAGTGATCAGAAAATACATTAGTGCAACACATTCGGCAGAAAATAGCTTCATTTTCATCAGATGATAACAGAAACGCAACGCTATTTGGCTGGCAGCCACACAAGTAAATGAGCTTACAATAAAAAGGCAAAAACGATGCATGGCCATCAAAGTTCTGATGTTTACGCCTATTATGGAAATAATGTAGCCGGTTACATTTCATAATGTTTTGCTTAAAGTTAATCTTGCATTTTACCAGAGAAAAATAGGCTTGCTACTCCTGAGAAAAGAACCAGAGAAAATGAGCTCCACATCAGTCAGAGTGCTGTCTGCTGATAGAATGCCCGTTCGTGAATTCTCATCAAAGTTTAGAAGTGCAACTGAAGCATAAAATGAATCTGGTGCTGAGCAGAAATTACAATAAGAAGCATTTTAGATCTGTGTTTACAAAACACTGTAAGATATTTCTTAAGCGTTTTATCTTTTTTTCCTGCATAAAAAAAWTCAGAATTATGTCTTTAACACAACCCCTAGTTTAACTTCCTATCTAAGTAAGTGGTTGAATTAATAAGGTGACTGGGCATCATATTGTGTTAGCTTTCTGCCGTGTTTGAGAAGGCAATGCCCTTTGGATGAGTTATTTGCACAGCTGCCACTTCCATCTTGATTTCCTTGCATTTTTTCTCTTCACCGTTCTCGCCCGTCTGCTCCTCCCCCTTCTTCTCCAAGCAGAGCAGGCAGGCCTGTTGCCCTAGCGACTCCAGACTCCACACAGACACAGCGTGTACACTGCTGAAGATCCAGTACTGCATGCGTCAAAACTTTTCATTTGCACATTGCTACTCATTCACATTCGCTTGTAAATGTTGAAAATAATATTCGGTATCTCCTACCTATATATGTTTAACTTTATGAGCTGGATTGCCTGTCTTTGCAATTCATAATTTTTTTTAAATTATGTTAGCATTCTGGTAATTGACGCCCAATGGTATTTTTTGTGTTTCTTTGGCGCCCCCTTGTGTACTAAATCGGTAATACCGTATATCCTGGGGTGAGAGAAGGCGGTTTGACGATATGAAAATCTGGATACCGCCCTAACCCTACCTGCCATGCAGGAACATTCTCAGCAACAAAAGAGTAATCAAAGTAAGATCCTACAACTGTATTGACACATTTCCATAGATCTACTACTGTGCTCCGAGCTTTCATAAAAGCATGCCCCTAAACCTTACTGATGTTTACACTGACGCAGAGATCCAAAGGGAATGTGTTTGAAACTGGATCGTAGCTGCTCGTAGCTACTGTATCTGGCTTACGCCTGAACCTTAATGACAATATCCTGAGTGACTAGCACTGACATAACTGACTATGTCCTCATTTGGGCAGTTGATTAATTATCAGCGTGTGTGTGTGTGTGATTGACAAATGCAAATAGGTGAGTCAGTCAGCAACCTTCGAGAGCCCTTGAAAACCTCCAGAAGAAATTCCTTACAAACCCCAACGGTTTAATAAAGAGCAGCATTGCCTTATGATGACAGACAGATGCTTTCCATGCAGGGAGGCAGCCAATGATCGACTGACATTGGCTCACTTATTAATGTAAACTCCTGATTCTAGTCTGTGCCTCCCCCAGGTAAAAAATTAATTTGAAGACCTATGCATAAAGAGTCTGGGACGATTTTATATATTGTATCATCTTATAGCAGAAAGGAAGTAGCTCTAGTACAAGGGCCAGCAAAAAAGGAAATACATTTGACGACACTGGCATGTGGTGGGTGTGGAGACTGTGTACTTTTTGCACTGCATGCTCCAAGCCAAACCGTCAGTCTGCCTCCCGGGCTCCAGTGCAGCGAGAGCCTCTGGCGTAGCAAACACCCCCGGAGGTCGGCCCCCCCAGATAGCATATGAACACGTCATCAGCGATACATTTTCTTCTTATTATTACTACAGGAAATGGGCTTTAAAACTGCAGCATTTCAGCCTCATGGCAAAATGTGTAGAATAGCAGGACATTAGCTATAAAACTGCAATTGTCCTCTCTACCCCATGGCAAAAATAATAAACTGTGCTACGCTACTGGCGAGAGCTCCATTATGCTGCCCCATTACCTGCCTCTCTTGAGGCAGCAGCTACCTTCCTACTGTGAATTATGCAACAGCAATGTTTCTGTTCACAATACAAGTGCAGTGCTTGGGTAAACACAAACAAGGACACCTAACCCCGAAGGAAGGCTGGGTCTGGGCTGTCTTGTCCTGCCACAGGTAGGGATGTCAAACAGACAACTCACACTGACCTTAAAGCCACAAAGCCACAAGAGGAGGTCTGAGGAGGACACATGAAGACGAGACAAGATGGTGTGTGTGTGTGTGTGTGTGTGTGTGTATTTGTATGTGTGTACGTGCATGTCTATCAGTGCCAATCCAAACCATCCTTCCGTAGCAAGAGGAGAACAGAATTCCTTGTCGTAGATGAGTTGGTGTATTACATCATTCCCTTCACTATAAATCCCACAAACAGTTGTGTTACAGTTACCACGTGCTACTGAATGGCGAATAGCATAACATCATAAGTGAATTAGTGATCCCCACCTGTAAGTTACACTACACGACCAAAAATATGTGGACACCTGCTCGTCGAAAATCTCATTCCAAAATCATGGGCATTAATATGGAGTTGGTCCCCCCTTTGCTGCTTAAACAGCCTCCTCTCTTCTGGGAAGGCTTTCCACTAGATGTTGGAACATTGCTATGGGGACCTGCTTCCATTCAGCTACAAGAGCATTAGTGAGGTRAGGTACTGATGTTGGMAGATTAGGCCTGGCTCGCTGTCAGCGTTACAATTCATCCCAAAGGTGTACGATGGGGTTGAGGTCAGGGCTCTGTGCAGGCTAGTCAAGTTCTTCAACACCGATCTCGACCAAACATTTCTGTATGYACCTCGCTTTGTGCACGGTGGCATTGTCATGCTGAAACTGTTGCCACAAAGTTGGAAGCACTGAATCATCTAGAATGTCATTGTATGCTGTAGCTTTAAGATTTCCCTTCACTGGAACTATGGTGCCGAACCATGAAAAACAGCCCCAGACCATTATTCCTACTTCACCAAACTTTACAGTTGGCACTATGCACTCGGGCAGGTAACGTTCTCCTGGCATCTGCCAAACCCAGATGTGTCCATTGGTCTGCCAGATGGTGAAGCGGGACTCATCCCCCCAGAGAACGGGTTTCCATTCAGTCCAATGGCGGCAAGCTTTACACCACTCCAGCTCCTAACGAACAGACGTTGCTTCCAGAGGCAATTTGAAACTCTATAGTGAGTGTTGCAACCGAGGACAGATGATTTTTACACACTATTCGCTTCAGCAGTCGGCGGTCGCGCTCTGTGAGCTTGTGTGGCCTACCACTTCACGGCTGAGACGTTGTTGCTTCTAGATTTTTCCACTTCACAATAACAGCACTTACAGTTGACCGGGGCAGCTCTAGCAGGGCAGAAATTTGACAAACTGACTTGTTGAAAAGGTGGCATCCTATGATGGTGCCACGTTGAAAGTCACTGAGCTCTTCAGTAAGGCCATTCTCCTGACAATGTTTTATGGAGATTGCATGGCTGTGTGCTCAATTTTACACACCTGTCAGCAACGGGTGTGGCTGAAATTGCCAAATGTACTAATTTTAAGAGGAGTCCACATACTGTTGTGTGTGTGTGTATACAGTTGAAGTCGGAAGTTTACATACACCTCAGCCAAATACATTTAAACTCAGTTTTTCACAATTCCTGACATTTAATCATAGTAAAAATTCCCTGTCTTGGGTCAGTTAGGATCACCACTTTTTTAAAGACTGTGAAATGTCAGAATAATAGTAGAGAGAATTATTTATTTCAGCTTTTATTTCTTTCATCACATTCCCASTGGGTCAGAAGTTTACATACACTCAATTAGTATTTTGTAGCATTGCCTTTAAATTGTTTAACTTGGGTCAAACGTTTCAGGTAGCCTTCCACAAGCTTCCCACAATAAGTTGGGTGAATTTTGTCCCATTCCTCCTGACAGAGCTGGTGTAACTGAGTCAGGTTAGTAGGCCTCCTTTCTCGCACACCCTTTTTCAGTTCTGGCCACAATTTTTCTATAGGATTGAGGTCAGGGTTTTGTGATGGCCACTCCAATACCTTCACTTTGTTGTCCTTAAGCCATTTTGCTTTGGAAGTATGCTTGGGGTCATTGTCCATTTGGAAGACCCATTTGCGACCAACTTCCTGACTGATGTCTCGAGATATTGCTTCAATATATCCACATAATTTTCCTACCTCATGATGCCATCTATTTTGTGAAGTGCACCAGTCCTTCCTGCAGCAAAGCACCCCCACAACATGATGCTGCCACCCCCGTGCTTCACGGTTGGGATGGTGTTTTTTGGCTTGCAAGCCTCCCCCTTTTTCCTCCAAACATAATGATGGTCATTATGGCCAAACAGTTCTTTATTTGTTTRATCAGACCAGAGGACATTTCTACAAAAAGTACAATCTTTGTCCCCATGTGCAGTTGCAAACCGTGAATTATAAGTGAAATAATCTGTCTGTAAACAATTGTTGGAAAAATTACTTGTGTCATGCATTGTTACGATCGTTGTTGGAATGAGTGGACCAAGGTGCAGCGTGGTAGGCGTACATCTTACTTTATTCAATGAACACCGAAAAAAATTAAAATACAAACGAAACGTAAAGTTTAGTAGGGCTAAACAGCACAGTACCAAAACAAGATCCCACAAACTACATGTGGAAAAAGCTGCCTCAGTATGATCCCAAATCAGAGACAACGATAGACCTCTGATTGGGAACCATACCTGGCCAACAAAGAAATAGAAAACATAGATTGCCCACCCTAGTCACACCCTGATCTAATCAAATAGAGAATTAAAAGGATCTCTAAGGTCAGGGCTTGACATGCACAAAGTAGATGTCCTAACCGACTTGCCAAAACTATAGTTTGTTAACAAGAAATTTGTGGAGTGGTTGAAAAACGAGTTTTAATGACTCCAAACTAAGTGTATGTAAACTTCCGACTTTATACTGTATATATACAGTGGGGAGAACAAGTATTTGATACACTGCCGATTTTGCAGGTTTTCCTACTTAGCAAAGCATGTAGAGGTCTGTCATTTTTATCATAGTACACTTCAACTGTGAGAGACGGAATCTAAAAACAAAAATACAGAAAATCACATTGTATGATTTGTTATTTAATATTTTATTGCGAAATAAGTATATTGATCACCTACCAACCAGTAAGAATTCCGGCTCTCACAGACCTGTTAGTTTTCTTTATAGAAGCCCTCCTGTTCTCCACTCATTACCTGTATTAACTGCACCTTTTTGAACTCGTTACCTGTATAAAAAACACCTGTCCACACATCAATACAAACAGTCTCCAACCTTCAACCTCACAGTTGAAGTGTACCTATGATTAAAAAAATTACAGACCTCTACATGCTTTGTAAGTAGGAAAACCTGCAAAATCGGCAGTGTATCAAATACTTGTTCTCCCCACTGTATGTATGTTATTATGTATGTATATACACTGCTCAAAAAAAATAAAAGGAACACTAAACAACACAATGTAACTCCAATGTCAATCACACTTCTGTGAAATCACAAACTGTCCACTTAGGAAGCAACACTGATTGACAATAAATTTCACATGCTGTTGTGCAAATGGAATAGACAAAAGGTGGAAATTAAGGCAATTAGCAAGACACCCCCAAAAAAGGAGTGATTCTGCAGGTGTGTGACCACAGACCACTTCTCATTTCCTATGCTTCCTGGCTGATGTTTTGGTCACTTTTTGAATGCTGCGCTCTCACTCTAGTGGTAGCATGAGACGGAGTCTACAACCCACACAAGAATGGGCTCAGTAGTGCAGTTCATCCAGGATGGCACATCAATCGAGCTGTGGCAAAAAGGTTTGCTGTGTCTGTCAGCGTAGTGTCCAGAGCATGGAGGCGCTACCAGGAGACAGGCCAGTACATCAGAGACGTGGGGGAGGCCGTAGGAGGCAACAACCCAGCAGCAGGACCGCTACCTCCGCCTTTGTGCAAGGAGTGCACTCCAGAGCCCTGCAAAATGATCTCCAGCAGGCCACAAATGTGCATGGTCTGCTCAAACGGTCAGAAACAGACTCCATGAGGGTGTATGAGGGCCCGACGTCCACATGGGGGTTGTGCTTACAGCCCAACACCGTGCAGGACGTTTGGCATTTGCCAGAAACACCAAGATTACAAATTCGCCTAACTGGCGCCCTGTGCTCTTCACAGATGAAAGCAGGTTCACACTTAAGCACATGAGCACATGTGACAGACGTGACAGAGTCTGGAACGCCGTGGGAACGTTCTGCTGCCTGCAACATCTCCAGCATGACCGGTTTTGCGGTGGTCAGTCAGGTGTGGGTGGCTATTCTTTGTGGCGCGCACAGCCCTCCATGTGCTCGCCAGAGGTAGCCCTGACTGCCATTACGGTACCGAGATGAGATCCTCAGACCCCTTGTGAGACCATATGCTGACATGCACATTGTTTGCTCTGCTGTGAGGTCATTTTGCAGGGCTCTGGCAGGTCACCTCCTTGCACAAAAGGCGGAGGTAGCGGTCCTGCTGCTGGGTTGTTGCCCTCCTACGGCCTCCTCCACGTCTCCTGATGTACTGGCCTGTCTTCCTGTAGCGCCTCCATCTCTGGACACTACGCTGACAGACACAGCAAACCTTTTTGCCACAGCTCGCTATTTATGTCCATCCTGGATGAACTGCACTACCTGAGCCACTTGTGTGGTTGTAGACTCCGTCTCATGCTAACACTACTAGATGTGAAGCACCGCCAGCATTCAAAAGTGACCAAAAACATCAGCCAGGAAGCATAGGAACTGAGAAGTGTCTGTGGTCACCACCTGCAGAATCACTCCTTTTTTTGGGGGTGTCTTGCTAAAATGCCTATAATTTCCACCTCTTTGTCTATTCCATTTGCACAACAGCATGTGAAATTTATTGTCAATCAGTGTTGCTTCCTAAGTGGACAGTTTGATTTCACAGAAGTGTGATTGACTTGGAGTTACATTGTGTTGTTTAAGTGTGTTCCCGTTTTTATTTCTGCCAGCAGAGGTGGTACTGATGATAGTGATGTATTCAATGAGAATGGCTTAATAGGCTTTTAGCGGATGTACAGAGTTATTCCATCCCATCTCCAAACATTCTATCTTTGCAACGGTGCTAAATGATAGACTGCGCGCAATCGTATGAATRGTTCAGATGAGTTGTTCAGAAGCCTCTGCCTGGTATGCCTTGTATGACTTTGAGTGCTTCTTTGTGTTACAATACTGCATGCATGAGTGCGTGTGTTTTTTWAATAAATGCAGAATGTACAATGAATGTGGAGTAGCATATCATTAAAGCAGGGGAAGCAATTACAGTATATGCACTAATGCCGTTATTAACATTATGAGTGTGAAGATAGAACTATATTATCATACAAATAACACTGAATCCTTAGGCTAGATAAAAGGAGGCTAGAGAGGTTCGGGCTGTGACTGTCGGCTTCGTTTTATTAAGATTTCTACCTCAGGGATTAGACAGCCTCCACCTTCCGGAAGGAGCATAGCTTCTCCCAAATAGAGCTGCCTGAGTATATGATCAGAGAAAGGGCTACTATTTCTCAGCTCCTAATGGGGCATTTTCACAGCATACTAAAGTAACAACAACAGAGATAACTGAGAGGAGAATAGAAAGAATAATTTCGGGGTATCCTCAGGGAGAGTTTGTAAGTGCTACTAAATGCAACCATCTACATGATTCATGTATTGTGAGCAAAACTGTTTTTTTAAATGTTGTGCAGTCTATTCATATTATCCAGCATTATCATATATCACATAACTTCCTACTTCTCCAGCATTTTATGGTTTAAATGATTAGACATCAATGTTAGTTGTGGTCTACTGTAATTCCTCTTTAGGCTATGTATTATAATCATCTTATATAAAAGTCACTTTGGCTGCAACTACAAGTTCCTGCAATGATCGAATCTGCGGGAAGAGCTGCAGAGAGGGACCCTGTGTCCGGAGGATGACAGGGGAAAAAGGAAACCCCACCATTATAATGCCAATTGAAAAACAGCAGCGTGGATTTGGAACATGCCCGAAGGGGGATTGTAAGACGTCTTATATCAAGGTCACAACAGGGGATGGACACAAAGTGACTGTGCTAGGAGTCCTGGGAGACATTTAACACACACACACACACACACACGCTTGTGTGCATAGACACACACATACACTCTTAGAAAAGGGTTCCAAAAGGGTAATTCGGCTATCCCCATAGGAGAACCCGTCTTAGTTCAAGGTAGAAATATTTTCAGTTCCATGTAGAACCATTTTTGGAAAGGGTTCTACCTGTAACCAAAAGGGTTCTACATGGAACCAGAAATGGTTCTTTAAAGGGTTCTGCTATGGGGACAGCCGAAGAACCCTTTTTTGTTCTAGATAGCACTTTTGTTTCTAAGTGTACACACACATACACATACACACACAATTCTCTCTGTGAAAAGAGACAGCTTTTAAAGGGGCAGTGCAGTCAAAAAAGTGATTTTCCACACTATAAGGTTGAAATAACACTGAAATTGTGAAAATTATGATAATGCCCGTTTTTTCTTTTTTTACGCCTGGAATGTCAGCTTGTTCAGGTGGGATGGAGTTTTTGGTCCACAGCATGACATCACAATCTGATCTCATTATTCTGACCAATGYCCAGTCCCCTTTTATTTGCATATGTACTATATCCTCCTACTTTGAAGGGGTACGCGGGGTAGGCTCTAGAGCAGTGGTCACCAAGAAACAAGGCACAATGTTATTTTAATGAGAGTTTAGTCCACTTGAGAATTCAATATTCATGCTGATGATCTGTACATGATCTGTACATGAGACAGACAGAAATACAGTACAAATAGATTCAAACATAATATGGAATATAATACAGATACAGATAATGTGCATGTGGTGGTTTCAAATAATGTTACTTCTACTAGCTTGCTCTATCCCTGCTTTTCCTGAACATGTCTCTGATATATAATGGGGGCACAACGGGAGCCAAGCGGTTAAGAGCTTGGACCAATAACCAAAAGGTCGCTGGTTTGAATCTCCGAGCTGACTAGGCGATAAATCTGATGTGCCCTTGAGCAAGGCACTCAACCCTATTTTCTCTGGATAAGAGCGTCTGCTAAATTACTAAAATGTCAATGTAACATGTTCTATAGCAGTGGTCCCCAACCTTTTTTGAGTCAAGATCACTTTTGCAGTGAATATAAAATAATAACTAGCTAGTTGAAATTGTTCTACAGCAGTGGTCACCAACCTTTCGCAGTCAAAAAAGCAAGCCGAGATTTATCCCTCAGATATTTATTTTAACATGACTTTAAAAAAAATTGAACATTAACCTAACAAAAACAGTTATGTAGGAAAGAGGTTTGGGTAGTAGGCCTAAAACATTATCACAGCATATTGGCTATATGCCTGGCCTGCCAATATTGTTCTTCTCAGACCATATTATATTTCAAAACTCGAGCTTTGATAACAAAATAGATCAGTTGGTTCAACACTTGCGAGGTACTGCGGAGCAAAAATGTAAATCATTTGCTTTTTTATTTTACTGGACTGATGGTGCTTGTCATGGTCACGGTGCTGTCAATAAAACTGGGAACTTTCTTTAAAAAATAAACTAGGTCAAATCATGACATCAGTGATCTTCAGGTCGGAAAATCGGAGCTCTAGAAAGATGCCAGAGTTTCTGACTTGGAATTCCGAGTTGGAAGAAAGTTTAAAACCGGATCTCATTTTTTCCCAACCCCCCAGTTGTCTTGAACACACTGAAGTCAGAGATTTCCAAGTTCCCAGTTGTTTTAGTCTCAGCGGAGGGAGGGAGAGAGCAGCAGACGGTCCACCTCTCAAGGTCCCTGCTTTCTCCTTCCTTTCCTCTGGTGAGACTGACCAGAGAGAGGGGACACTGTCTTCCGATGGCGAAACTCAAGTCGCACCGCATCTGCCGCATGCACAAATGTTGTTCCTATGACCAGAGAAAGTGAAATATTCCTTGATATGAAAATATATATGGCAAATTGCTGCTAATAATAATAAAAACAAAGGGCTATCGATACACTTGGCTACTCATTCATTGCAGATGCAGCGTGAGTGGAATTATGGAGAAGCGCATTTTATGTTTCGTAATAGTGTTGAATAAAAACAGTYCTGAATAAAAAGTTTAAACATGAACTCACTCCTAAAAAGAGCAGTTCTTTGCTGTATTCTTTGACAGTCTCTCTGTGGTCATGGTTTTAAAAGTTAATAAATCTTACATAGGCTAGTATCAAATTTAGTTTTGTCTGGGGTCATGGAAGCTCTGTAGGCACAGTGTTTTGAGCAATCCGATTGGCCAACGCAGTAGGTGCATTCGATTTAGACTTTATCATTGGCTTTTAGACAGAAATATTTGGTGATCGACTAGGAATACCTTGAAGATCGACCGGTTGGTGGCCACTGCTCTAGAGTCTAGATGATTCTATCCACCAATCAGGGCTGTGCATGTAAATATATAAAAATGTGTATCAACACGCCAACACGATCAGGATAAGCATTTCAATGACAAAAGGAGGCTCAAAGAAATAAATGATTACAAATATATATTAGACGTACAGTGATGGCGACCACTGTTCTATAGGTCTTTCCTCCTCACTGGTCTGCAGATGCTTGATACTTGATTATGATGTTGTGGCTGTAACATTTCATGGTCATTGCATTAGAACAACAACTAGCTAGCTTTATCATAGACATTTTCAGGAAAAGCAGCTCATTTAACTTGTTCTCCTCAAACCATTAGCTAGCTAGCCAACTTCAACCAAATGACAAGTACTGTACATAGACCTTTTGCTCTGTTACACAACGTAATAACAACCATACGTTACAGGCTAGCCAGGAGGCTCAAATGCTAGCTAGCTAACCAGCCATGTTATTTAAATGAAAAATAAGCTTTGTAGCGGCAATGCTGTGGAAACACTCATTTTTTAAAAATCGTTCAATTTCTCACCAACGCCTTGCTGTAGCTTACAAATTCTGTGAATGTCATTTAGTAATTTCAACAAATTTGATCCATATTTAGCAACATCGCCTTCTTCCCTGAGTTAGCGAAGCATCGCGACGGGCTTAAAGTCAATCCGAAGTCAAACGGAAATTAAACCCCTGGTGTGAAGAGGAATGGAATGTGGGAGGTGCTTAGAATGCATTGACTGTATTGTATCATGACGGGAGACAGAGCAACGATGTCACGACGATGCATTTTGCCTTGAGCTGTAAATGGTCATCTAGTAGATTGTATATGGTCATCTTTCCCCATCTCATCTCTTCTCTACACTTCTCTTACTTCTCCTATAACCAAGACTATTAGCTACATACAGTATGTACAAGCAAGCGGCTACCAGTATTCAAAATGTTTAAGTAAAAACAGATTTGGAATTTGCAGCATATACTGTATAAACCTCGTATCTTCAAGCACTGAATTTGTTCACATTGAATTGAATAGTTTTTGTATTCTTTTCCTCTCCCTAGCTACCTTTCTGACTGCTCTCCGCATTACAGTACAGTAGTGGGTGTAGGTCAGATGGTGGTACACTGCAAGGCAATTACATTACAGTGGCTCTCTCCACCAGCCAGCCCCATGCACCACTGGCTACACTACACTGTGTTGGAGTGCACCGTAGTAACCATGTTGTGTGACACTTGTGAGGACCCAGATTGCCAAATTGCCTGCGTGTTATGCACACTGAAGCATAAAGCTCACTTTGTCAAAAACCCACGCTAGCCTGTGTCAATTTCTAACATTTTGTGTCCATTTGGAGTTGAAAAGATGACATGAAAATCAAAGTGCCTATTCGTGTCTGTCTTGTCTACTGTACCATGTCCAGAATAGGGATTAACATGGGTAACTGGGATCCCGGAACAGAATTGTTCAATGTCAGCACTAATGCAATTCCACAAAATACATAACATGCTCAGCATCAGATTAGCAAAAAATAAAATAGCACATTATCAACATCACATTATCACATGGAAGCCTTTAGCCTAGTGTATTACTTCACACAAAGTCGCCATAAATTCAAAGCACACACATGATTGACACTGCTGGACTGCACACGTGACCCGAATGTAGTTAATAAACCCTACAGGAAACCCCTACATTATAGTTTATAAAAGAACTTGTGCCTCTTTGAGCTGTCATTGTGACTCTTCAGACAGTCACATATTTGACAGGCCTATGCACAATTCACTATATAAGCATCTATATTACAGACATGAAGTCTGTTAACAATTCAGAGAGACATGAGGGAAAATGTTGTCCTCTCCTGTCCTAAACATAGGCTATTTTCCTATCCAGTCCCAATCCTATTGAAACCCCCCAAAATCCTGACACCTGTCTCGCATTAAAATTACTAACTTTATTCTGTAATCCATAGGTTGGATTATCAAAGCACGTCTCTCGCCTACGCTCTCGCCTATACAAAATACCGCTATAATATTTCCCCTGCTTTTCTGCGTGGTTTCGTACTTTCTGCCCATATGAAAGCTTCGGTAGAGAATGTGTGATCAACAAACGGTATGAGAGATGGATATTTTCAAAACAGAGTTGGTCCCTGTTAAGATACCTTGATATGTACACTATTTCCACTCTTCATCTCCCTGTTATTCATGAGCTGATCTGCTTTTTGGCTCTCGAGTGGCGCAGCGGTCTAAGGCACTGCATCTCAGTGCTAGAGGCATCACTACAGACACCCTGGTTCGATTCCAGGCTGTATCACAACCGGCCGTGATTGGGAGTCCCATAGGGCAGCCCGGGTTTGGCCTGTGTAGGCCGTCKTTGTAAATAATAATTTGTTCTTAACTGACTTGCATAGTTAAATAAAGGTTAAATTAAAACAAATTTAAATCTGCATAATCATCAACTCGATTTAGCCAAATATAGGATATATTTTGTCATTTGTTGAAGGAGGTTATCTAGCAAGCTCATTTGACAACTGATCTCAGAGCATTTTGTATTTTTCTGTATGTAAATCCGTGACACTCCATTTAGTATGATATGTTACAATTCGTATGTTATGTATTAATTTGTGGATGTCCATCACCCATTTCGTGTGATATGTTACGAACTTGCTAAACGTACAATATACAAATTTGCAAAACGTACAATATGTTATGAATTTGCAAGACGTATGATATGTTACGAATTCTAGCTAGGTGGCTAACGTTAGCTAGGTGGCTAACAATTAGCTAGGGTTAGGTTTAAGTTTAGGAGTTAGGTTAAAGGGTTAGGGTTAGGGTAAGGATTAGCTAAAAGGGTTAAGGTTAGGMGAAGGGTTAGCTAGCATGCTAAGTAGTTGCAAAGTAGCTAAAAAGTAGTAAGTAGCTGAAAAGTAGCTAATTAGCTCAAATGCTTCGCTAAAGCGGGAACATTGCCTTTAAATTTCAATCACGCTGTAAAGCTGAACTTCCACGATGCAGATTGAATAGAGCCCTAAATATCAGTTTAATTTGCTCTGAAATCTTTACATAGTGGTGCAGCCAAGCAGATAAGCTGGCGCAGGTCCACTTTTATTTGGGGAGAACTCTGGCCTATTGACCATATCATGGTTTTAAACACTTTAAATGGGTACTTCCAATTTTTTGCTGTATGGAAATTTAGTAGACTTTCAGGAAAATATTAATTCCTAGTCCAGAACACATGCAGCTCAGGGTGGCCCTGTATAATATAATGTATTCTGTGGGGGTTCATTTCTGTATTATCAAATGAGGAGAGACAAATGTATCACACAAGTCAGAGTTATACTTAAACAAAATCTTTATTCACTTATAAATAAGGAAAGCATGTCACACACACACACACACATACACACAAGTGAATGATGTGAGTGCTCTGCAATAACGATGGCTGGTCGACGAACCACCCTTAGATGATTCGTTGAGAGCCCCGACACAAAGGATACAAATATATTTTATAGCAAAGATACACCCCCATAGCCTACATGACAAACAACAGATGTGTGGAATGGGTCACACGGTTAGGATTTGTATGAAAGAAATGAATAATTCGCAGCAGACAGTATCTGCTGTAAAGACTGTTCTTATTGTGTGGAAACCAGGGTTTGGCCCCCAAAACGAGGTTCCTCTCATCATTATCCATACCTGAGCCATCTCCTCCCTGGTACCTCCCAGTACACAAACACCAACTCATGCTACGGAATGCGGCCTTTAGGTTTTATCACCAAAGGCATCGTAAATCCACTGTCAGCATTAAGCCCCAAAGGCCCAATTCAGAAGAACACACACAGATGAGATTGCTCTAAGAACCCTATTCTATTCCATAAAACAACCATTTGATGCAATAACAGTATTATAACATAATCTTGTAAATGTTGCTCTCACAATTCATAGTACTGTAGGTAACAAAATATATTCAGCAAGGAAGGAGAGGACATTCTGAAATGTGTTGAATTTTGTCGTTGAGTGGGGGTGTATTTGAAGACTCTTGACCAACAACTTATTTTCATAACCGTTTTATTCTCCATAGAAACAAGGCTTGGATTTGCGGCAGATTGAGAGGATGCAGAGAGGAGATCAGTGATGGGAAGAGTGTGAAAAGCTCCCTGTTGACGGCCATGTATTAGGCTGATATATGCACCACAGTGTGGAGGGAGGGAACAGATGATCAGGACATACTCAACTAAGATCCTGTCTTTATTTAGATGTACGCCAGTGTTAACCCAGTATCTTACTTAATTCAATTTGTGCATTTCATTCACTTAATTTTATGGTTTGTTTGAGTCGATATTCTAGTGGGAAACTCAATTTACTGTACACAAGATATCACAAAACTTTGGCCATGCAAACTCCCTGCCAATGCTTGTGTTGTTGCTCCTCCAGGTTCAATAATAATGTCTTTCTCCTACCCTTGAGCCCACCCTCTCAAACCTCTGTATAGAGTGGACTCAAAATGGCCCAAATAAACGTTGTCATTTCATCTCGGAGAGGACTGCCATCCTCATTCTATGTAGTTTCCTCTGAGATATGATAATATATGCCATTTAGCATATGATGACCTTCCTCTCCATACATCCCCTATTAGAGCTGATGAAGTGGATGGAGGTGGTTGCTAAGTGCTGGGCTGCTGGCTTCATTGACACTGAAGCACCATGTCATTGACTCAGCAGAAAACAGCATAGCTCCTGCCAGCATGTTAGTGGATTGTACAACAATCGTCTTGTCCCTCTGCGTTCTGTTCTCTCTCCAGTGATCTCTCCATTAAAATAAGAATACATGTTGGAAATAGCTGTCCTACGTTCCTGATGGACTGTGTGTTAGCTGTTATCTCCCACCACGCGTGTCGTGTCTGTCTCCAGTATGTCCCTGCCTCCCCACTCTCACCGAAAGGATCCTCTGACAGATTAGCATGTTAAATTGAACGTCACTCACAAGGGACGATTAATGAGCAGCACAGAAGTTAATGAGTGTGTCCCTAGGTGATTAATTTACATTTCCTGCGTCCAACACAGGGATGAAGCTGGACCAACTGTTTGTTCCATTTAGTCAGCTTTTTTCTGGCGTTCTGTTATAATGAATGAATGAAGAAAAAATATGATGTCTAATCGCCAGTTGGCAACCCATCCCTTATGGGATTAATTGACTCATAAACAAACATTACAATAATTCACTGTGATAAATCAGTGGTAATTCTTATTCCGGTGTTCTCTGCAGTGCACATAAAGAGTGAAAAAATTATAGATAAAAATAAATACATATTATTAAATAAGGTTTTATTATATTTGTATTTACTCAACTTTGAGGAGAAAAATAGCATGAGTTATTGTGCGTTCTGAGGCAATTCCATCATAAAAGTGTAGCTTCAAGCAAGCTCTTTTTTATTTAACTGAAAATGAAACAGGCAGTTATTTGTGCTCTGGTACTGAAAAATGTCCTACCCAGTTATAGTTAACTTACAGGGAGCCATAACAGAAGGTATTCAGGGTAAATAATATACAGTTACAGCACTGTTAAGGAAAGAAAAAGAATCAGAGAGAAAGCCCTCCAAGCAGTTAATTACATTAGCAAGAAGATAAGTTATTTGTCAGGAAGAAGAGGCTGCGATGGTGGGAGAAAAATGCATGTATACAGCAGTGGAATACTGCAGGGCTGTACACTACATTCAATGCAGAGAGACACTTTGTTTGGTGACTACAAAGCAAATTCTGTTATTCTCTTTGCCGTTTCAGGGGCATTGCTTGGTGATTTTGTGTCTGTGGGTGTTCTGCATATAAAATGTCTTTGTTGAAGGCTGAGACACACACACACACACAGACATACACGCACACATACTTGTGCACACACAATGCACACACCAGTGTTTCCCTTCGGGGTTTTTTTCAGCGGTGGTGGCAGAGAAAATCACTTTTTTAAAGGAAATTCTACTTGAAAATTGATTCATTTAATTACGTTTTRTTCCTTTGAAAGTCATCTGAAAATCAAGGACACCTAAATGTTCTCTCTTGACCTCTATGACATCCCCAGCCAGTTCTATATTAACCCCAAAAATGATTTAGCTAGCGTAACGTTACTGTATTTTAGGTCAACTTCCAGGATTACAAGCTAGCTAGTTAGTTACCTTGGAGGATTCTCGGATGATGTGATGAGAATCTGAGGAAGATATGTAACTTGTTATAACTTGTCACGATCTTATAAGCGTGTCTCGGCAAGTAAGCGTGTCTCGGATAGTAAGCGTGTCTCGGATAGTAAGCGTGTCTCGGATAGTAAGCGTGTCTCGGAAAGTAAGCGTGTCTCGGATAGTAAGCGTGTCTCGGATAGTAAGCGTGTCTCGGAAATAAGCATGTCTTGGAAAGTAAGCGTGTCTTGGAAAGTATTCATACTCCTCGATTACATTATTTCCCTCATCAATCTACACACAATACCCCATAATGACGAAGCAAAAACAGGTTTTTATGTTTGCTAATTTACAAAGAAATAAAACAGAAATAGCTTATTTACATAAGTATTCGGACCCTTGGCTATGAGACTTGAAATTGAGTTCTGGTGCATCCTGTTTCCATTGATTATCCTTGAGATTTTTCTCCAACTTGATTGGAGTCCACCTGTGGTAAATTCAATTGATTGGACATGATTTGGAAAGGCACACACCTGTCAATTGACAGTGTATGTCAGAGCAAAAACCAAGCCATGAGGTCGAAGGAATTGTCTGTAGAGCTCCGAGACAGGATTGCGTCAAGGCACAGATGTGGGAAAGGTTACCAAAAAAGGTCCCCAAAAAAGAAGGTCCCCAAGACCACAGTAGCCTCCATCATTCTTTCATTCTTAAATGGAAGAAGTTTAGAACCACCAAGACTCTTCCTAGAGCTGGCCACCAGGCAAAACTGAGCAATCGGGGGAGAAGGGCCTTGGTCAGGGAAGTGACCAAGAACCCAATGGTCACTTTTATTTGATTAAATTTTGTATTTAACCTTTATTTAACTAGGCAAGTCAGTTAAGAACAAATTCCTATTTACAATGACGGCCTACCAAAAGGAAAAAAGCCTCCTGCGGGGACGGGGGCCTGGGATTAAAAATGTTAAAAATATCATATAAATATAGTACAAAACACACATCACAACAAGAGAGACAACACAACACTACATAAAGAGAGACCTAAGACAACAGCATAGTAAGGCAGCATGTAACGGCGTTCCTCCTCCTCTTCATCCGAAGAGGAGGAGCAGGGATCGAACCAAAATGCAGCGTTTCTTGTAGACATAATATTTATTAAACAAAACGGAAAAACACGAAAACACTTACACAAACTACAAAACAACAAACGAAGTAGACAAACCTGAACGTAAGAACTTACATGTAACGAAGAACGCACYAACAGGAAAATGACTACACAAAACGACGAACGAACGAAACAGTCCCGTATGGTGCAAACAAACACAGACACAGGAGACAACCACCCACAAACAAACACTGTGAAACTACCTATCTTAATATGATTCTCAATCAGAGGAGATGAAAACCACCTGCCTCTAATTGAGAACCATATTAGGTACCCATTCACCAACATAGAAACAGAAAACATAGACTGCCCACCCAAACTCACGTCCTGACCAACTAACACATACAAAAACTAACAGAAAACAGGTCAGGAACGTGACACAGCAACACKTGACAACACAGAATGTTAGCAACACAACATAACAACATGGTAGKAACACAACATGGTAGCAGCATAAAACACGGTACAAACATTATTGGGCACAGATAACAGCACAAAGGGCAAGAAGGTAGAGACAACAATACATCACGCAAAGCAACCACAACTGTCAGTAAAKGTGTCCATGATTGAGTCTTTGAATGAAGAGATTGAGATAAAACTATCCAGTTTGYGTGTTTGTTGCAGCTCGTGAGGCCTAAGAGGGTTTTATAAATAAGCATCAACCAGTGGGTCTTGCAACGGGTATACAGTTATGACCAGTTTACAGAGGAGTATAGAGTGCAGTGATGTGTCCTATAAGGAGCATTGGTGGCAAATCTGATGGCTGAATGGTAAAGAACATATAGCCGCTCGAGAGCACCATTACCTACCGATCTATAAATTATGTCTCAGTAATCTAGCATGGGTAGGATGGTTATCTGAATCAGGGTTAGTTTGGCAGCTGGGCTTGAAAGAGAAACAATTATGATAGAGGAAACCAAGTTTAGATTTAACTTTAGCTTGCAGCTTTGATATGTGCTGAGAGAAGGACAGTGCACCGTCAAGCCATACTCCCAAGTACTTGTATGAGGTGACTACCTCAAGCTCTAAACCCTCATAGGTAGTAATCACACCGGTGGTGAGAGGGGCATTCTTCTTATCAAACCACATGACCTTTGTTTTGGAGGTGTTCAGAACAAGGTTAACACAAAATCCGAAATCCGGGGAGGGGCCAGCTGAGTGTAAGACTGTATCATCTGCATATAAATGGATGAGAGAGCTTCCTACTGCCTGAGCTATGTTGTTGATGTCAATTGAGAAGACGTGGGACCTAGGATCGAGCCTTGGGGTACTCCCTTGGTGACAGSCAGTGGCTGAGACAGCAGATTATCTTACTTTATACACTGCACTCTTTGAGAGAGGTAGTTAGCAAACCAGCCCAAAGACCCCTCAGAGACACCAATACTCATTAGCCGACCCACAAGAATGGAATGGTCTACCGTATCAAAAGCTTTGGCCAAGTCAATAAAAATAGCAGCAGAATATTGATTAGAATCAAGGGCAATGGTGACATCATTTAGGACCTTTAAGGTTGCAGTGACACATCCATAACCTGAGCGGAAACCAGATTGCATACCCGAGAGTATACTATAGACATCAAGAAAGCCAGTCAGTTGATTATTGACAAGTTTTTCCAACACTTTTGATAAACAGGGCAAAATAGAAATAGGCCTATAACAGTTAGGATCAGCTTGATCTCCTTTAAATAAAGGATGAACCATGGCTGCCTTCCAAGCAATGGGAACCTCCCCAGAAAAGAGAGACAGGTTGAAAAGGTTGGAGGTAGGCTTGGCAATGATAGGGYCAGCAACCTTAAAGAAGAAATGGTCTAAACCATCTGAACCAGATGTATTTGTTGGGGTCAAGTTTAAGGAGCTCCTTTAGCACCTCGGACTCAGTGACTGCCTGCAGGGAGAAACTTTGTAGCTGGGCAGGGGAAAAAGAGGGAGAAGCATCGGGGATAGTCGCATTAGAAGGGGTGGGAGATGAGGAAATGTTGGACGGACAAGGAGGCATGGCTGAGTCAAATAGGAATCCTGACTTAATGAAGTGGTGATTAAAGCGCTCAGCCATGTGTTTCTTGTCAGTAACAACCACATCAACATTAAGGGACATGGGCAGCTGTGAGGAGGAGGGTTTATTCTTGAGGTCTTTAACTGCTTTCCAGAACATCTTGAGGTTAGACCCATAGAGAGAGAACTGCTCCTTAAAGTAACTAACTTTGGCCTTCCGGWTAGCCTGAGTGCACTTATTTCTCATTTGCCTAAATGACAGCCAGTCAGCCTAAGTATGCGTGTGCCGAGCCTTTCGCCAAATGCAATTCTTGAGGTGGAGTAACTCTGCAAGATCATGGTCGAACCAGGGGCTGAACCATTTTTATTCTCATTTCCTTTATCGGGGCGTGTTTGTTAACAATACCACTGAAAATATKAAAAAAGAAGGTCAAAGGTTCTTTGACAGAGGGGATCAAGCTGATTCTATACCATTTTACACTTTTACAGAGCTCCAGAGTTCCTCTGTGGAGATGAGAGTACCTTCCAGAATGACAACCATCTCTGCAGCACTCCACCAATCAGGCCTTTATGGTAGAGTGGTGTCGGGTTCACCCAGGGGTCATAAAAAGGGTTGTACCCAAATGTTTGGTGTATTAGAATAATGTATTATGCTTATGTTTTATTAATAGAAGGGGAGGGATTAAAAGACCCCTCCCTCCTTACAGTTACAGGGTTTTAGACTACGGATTAACAATATATATATTCATTGTAGAAGTTTAGTATTGTTCTACATTTGTATTTTAGTTATATCTCTCTCTGCCTCATTATAAAGAGGCCCTTAGACAGAACTCTGCGGGGGAGTGAAGGAGATAAGACTAGGTAAACATTCCACAATAGGTCAACTTTGGGGGAAGGGGACATTTACTGCTAAGTGTTTAGCTAACAATAAAGGCCCTGTTTATACAGCTTTGTAGGCATGGTTTTGGTCCCAGGKGTAGAGGATGATGATWTAGGCAGTGACGTCACTAGGGCGCGACTTAGGGTTTAATAAAACCACTGGAGACCTTTTGTTTGATGCAGAACTTACTCAGAAACATGCGTGCTATGTTCCTGTTTGTCAACTTCTGTCTGCAATTGCATTAATAACGGTTTTTGAATGATTTAATTAAAGATATTGTCATAATGCTAATCTCACCAATGAACCAATGATTGACAAAGAAGGACGTAAGAAACAAACCCTAACAGTGGCCAGACAGAAGCCACTCCTCAGTAAAAAGGCACATGACAGCCCGCTTGGAGTTTGCCAAAAGGCAGCTAAAGGACTCTCAGGCCATGAGAAACAAGATTCTCTGGTCTGATGAAACCAAGATTGAACCAAGCGTCACGTCTGTAAGAAACCTGGCACCATCCCTACGGTGAAGCATGGTGGTGGCAGCATCATTCTGTGGGGATGTTTTTTAGCGGCAGGGACTGGGAGATTAGTCAGGATCGTGGGGAAGCTGGACGGAGCAAAGTACAGATCCTTGATGAAAACCTGTTCCAAAGCCCTCAGGACCTCAGACTTGTGTGAAGCCAAGACAACGCAGGAGTGGCTTCGGGACAAATCTCTGAATGTCCTTGAGTGGCCCAGCCAGAGCCCAGAATTGAACCCGATCAAACATCTCTGGAGAGACCTGAAAATAACTGTGCAGCGACAATCCCCATCCAATCTGACAGAGCTTAAGAGGATATATAGGGAAGAATGGGAGAAACTGGTGTGCTAAGCTTGTAGCGTCATAGCCAAGAACACTCAAGGCTGTAATCGCTGCCAAAGGTGCTTCAACAAAGTACTGAGTAAAGGGTCTAAATAATTATGTAAATTAAGTTTATAATGTAAGTTTTTCTTTGTCATTTTGAGGTATTGTGTGTGTATTGATGAGGGGGGAAACGATTTAATCAAATTTTGAAAAAAACTGTAATGTAACAAAATGTGGAAAATGTCAAGAGGAAGAGCCATATGCTCTCCCAACATATTTCTGTGAGATTTCTTCTGTTCATCATAGAAGAATATCCCACTCAGTGACTACTGCTCAAGCAGCAAGGTCATCTTTAGAAACTGTAAGCAGAAACCACCAAGCCAGTTCTCTCATTTCGTTAAACAACAAGATCAAGATGTCAATGGGAGTCAAGCAGAATTTGATGTGTGAATGTGATGTGTGATGACCCACCTCCACATAAACATTTAAATTGATTTGGAATATTCCAAATGCCAGCACAAACGATTATTTCATGTGACATTTTAAAGATTTGGCTTGATTTGTCACCTGAGATAGTACTCTGTAGGTGTCTCATCACAAATACTATTTACAGACAGTGGCAGGGACATATTGAATGTCAGTGAGCAGAGATGAGTCCTCTGATGCCAGATGAACACTGCGGGATGCCAACCTTGTGGCTCTGTTCTCGGATAACACCAAATTGCACCTTTAGGGCTGACATCAGAACCCTGGTGCCAAGTAGCAACCTCATGTTGTCAAACACACAATCTTTAACAGGGATACTGTTTGATTAGCTTTAGGCTCGTTAGACTACAGTCAGCAGTGGCACTAGTGCAATTATTAATGAGAAGATTGGTTTCCATGACCATTCTTTATGTTGGTTGCCTATTTAATTTAGCATATACTCTAACATGTTATTTGCTCTACTGATAACACATTCTATGTTACAATAATTATACTCAACAGAGATCACTTTAAGAACCMGCTAGGGAACATGGGTATGGCTTCTCTTCGATTTTCTCTTCTCATCCCTAATCCCATCGAACTGGAAGGTGCTTTGCACAGATTCTAGTGTAATTAAAAATGCAAGGAAAAGCCTATTTTACTCACACACAGCTCGGTTAGAGAAGCGTAGGGGTTGAACCAAAAGGAGGATTTTCTGACTAGGAGTCAAGGAATCCTCTTCCCCTATCGGAACCACTAGATTAAATTAAGCTAAATTCGAGGTTTGAAAATCACACCAAGGCTTCAATCTGACTTAATCCTGCCATTGAATAATGTCAGGGTCTTACGTAATGAAATGAAAGTCAATGCAAAAGTTATAAAATTTCCATGAACATCATAACTTTGATGGAAGGCAGGAAGGAAGTGGCAGAATGAGCTGTTAGGAATAGTGACGGCAGCTCAGGAAAGTGTTCCCGGGTGCATTTACATCTCACTGGTTTTTGGGCCTTTGATTCATGTACATTTTTTGAGTTATAGGTGTGATGCCTCTGGGAGACTGGGAGATGATATTCATAGGCTGTCACTGATGCTGCTTCTCTGCAGGTCCTGCTGCTTGAGAGTGGAACGAGCTGGGCCTGCAAAGGCAATGGAAAGTATGGGATATACTTACATAGGAGATCTCTGAATACCTACTAGGTTGTTTTGTTCCTTTTAAAAAGATAATACAATGGCACTGGGGTTGATAAGGAGAGTGAGCCAAGCACACTTGATACTGGCTAATTTTGAGTCAAGAGTAATACTTAGCCTTGTGAAATTACCCACCGCTGACAATGGCTGTCCGGAGTGGCGTGTGTGTGTCTGTGTCACCGTCATAGTTGTTGTGTCTCTTTAATGGTCAGGCYATTTAAAGCCCCCATGCAGTCTTTTTATTATAATTTTATATACACTGAACAAAAATATAAATGCAAATTGTAGTGTTGGTCCCATGTTTCATGACCTGAAATAAAAGATCCCCCAAAAATGTATATGCATAAAAAGCGTACTTTTCTCAAATTTGGTGCACAAATCTGTTTACATCCCTGCTAGTGAGCATTTCTCCTTTGCCAAGATAATTCATCCACCTGACAGGTGTGGCATATGAAGAAGCTGATTAAACAGCATGATCATTACACAGGTGGATGTGCTGGGGACAATAAAAGTCTACTCTAAAACGTGCAGTTTTCTCACACGACACAATGCCACCGATGTCTCAAGTTTTGAGGGAGCGTGAAATTGGAATGTTGACTGCAGGAATGTCCACCAGAGCTGTTGCCAGAGACGTGAGTGTTCATTTCTCTACCATAAGCCACCTACAATGTTGTTTTAGAGAATGTGGCAGTACGTCCAACCTGCCTCACAACTGCAGACCACGTGTATGGTGTTGTGTGAGAGAGCGGTTTGCTGATATTGTGAACAGAGTGCGCCATGGTGGCGGTGGGGTTATGGTATGGGCAGGATTAAACTACAGACACCGAACACAATTGCATTTTATCGATGGCAATCTGAATGTACAAAACTCCTGTAAACAGATCCTAAMGCCCATGTCACGCTCTGGCCAWAGAGAGGCTTTTATTCTCTATTCTGGTTTGGCCAGGGTGTGACTAGGGTGGGCATTCTAGTTTCTTTATTTCTATGTTTTGCATTCTATYTTCTTTATTTCTTTGTTTCTGGCCGAGTGTGGTTCCCAATCAGAGGCAGCTGTCTATCGTCGTCTCTGATTGGGAATCATACTTAGGCAGCCCTTTTTCCTACCTGTGATTGTGGGTAGTTGTCTATGTGTAGTGACCTGCGAGCACTACGTAGCTTTACGTTTGTTTGTTGTTTSTTGTTCTGTGAGCGACATTATAAATAAACTAAAATGTACGCTTACCACGCTGCGCCTTGGTCCATTCCTTTCAACGAGCGTGACAGCCCATTGTGAGGCCTATTTTTCTAAGGTATCTGTGACCAACATCTGTATTCCTAGTTTTGTGAAATCCATAGATTAGGGCCAAATAAATGTATTTCAATTGACTGTTTTCCTCATATGAAGTGTAACTTAGTAAAATCGATGAAATTGTTGTATGTTGCGTTTATATTTTTGTTCAGRATAATATGGTCTGAGAAGAACAATATTGGCAGGCCAGGCATATAGCCAATATGCTGTGATTGTCACGCCCTGACCATAGTTTGCTTTGTATGTTTCTATGTTTTGTTTGGTCAGGGTGTGATCTGAGTGGGCATTCTATGTTGTATGTCTAGTTTGTCTATTTCTATGTGTTTGGCCTGATATGGTTCTCAATCAGAGGCAGGTGTCAGTTGTTGTCTCTGATTGGGAGCCATATTTAGGTAGCKTGTTTTGTATTGTGGGTTGTGGGTGATTGTTCCTGTTACTGTGTTCCTGTGTTTGTGTTGTCACTTTACGGGACTGTTTCATCTTCGTTCGTTTATTCGTTATTTTGTTTGTTTCAAGTATTCCTATTAAAATGGATACTCACCACGCTGCATCTTGGTCCGACATTTCTTACTCCTCGTCAGAGGAGGACGAAGAATTCCGTTACAGTGATAATGTATTGGCCTACTACCCAAACCTCATTCCTACAGAATAGTTTTTGTTAGGTTAATGTTAAATATTTTAAGTAATGTAAAAAAATCTGAGCAATAGATCTCTGCTTGTTTTTTGACTGCAGAAGTGATCTTGACTCAAAAAAGGTTGGGGACCACTGCTATAGAACATGTTACATTGACATTTTAGTCATTTAGCAGACGCTCTTATCCAGAGAAAATAGGGTTGAGTGCCTTGCTCAAAGGCACATCAGATTTATCGCCTAGTCAGCTCGGAGATTCAAACCAGCGACCTTTTGGTTATTGGTCCAAGCTCTTAACCGCTAGGCTCCCGTTGTGCCCCCATTATATATCAGATAGACATGTTCWGGAAAAGCAGGGATAGAGCAAGCTAGTAGAAGTAACATTATTTGAAACCACCACATGCACATTATCTGTATTATATTCCATATTATGTTTTAATCTATTTGTACTGTATTTGTGTCTGTCTCATGTTGTACAGATCATCAGCATGAATATTGAATTCTCTTAGCACTTTGTGACATCGGCTGATGTAAAAAGGGCTTTATAAATACATTTGATTGAAATTTGATTGATCTTGAATTGTCAAGTGGACTAAACTCTCATTAAAATAACATTGTGCCTCTCTTTCAGATCTGCCAAGCACTGCTTCTGACAACTTCTCCCTGTGCTGACCACGATGGACAGTGCCCATGAGAGCTGCTATTGATGGGCTTCTGGCCAAACACCACAGAGAGAAAGACATCCTGAAGCAGGTGGATGGGACATACAGCTCTGCCATCAGCTCTACCACCAGTACAATGGCGATCGGTGGCGTTTAAAATTAGGGAGTTCGCTTTTTTGGGGTGGGGGGCATGGCCTTATTTCTATTACAGCATAGACAGTGACACATTCAGACAGTGACACATTRAATACCACCTTGCACACACTTGCCTGCATATAACTGATCTAGGGTGAAATCATTAGTCTAAACAGTTACCAATTCAGTTGTTTATTTCCGTTTCATTCTGCTTAAGAAACATTTTTCAACAGAATTGGCAGAATGTATACACCCCTGATCACCCGCACACACAGTTCACTTTAATAGCACCCACATACAAACAGCATGATCACTTTGCCCGTGGTATAATTCCTTCTCGCATGTACATCTCTCCACCTCTGACCTTTTCCCTTCGCTTATGGACTTTTCCAAGCCAAACCTACCATAATCGCTAACCGTTACACACAGCCTACATTATTGTCACCATATTAGCTAACGTCATAGTCAACCTAGCTACTTGAACTAACGTGTTAGTAAACCCGCTACAATCATGCAGTAGAGTGTACAGTAGGGATGACCCCATTTAGTCAACTGGTCGATAGTTAGGTTGATAGGCTGTTGGTCGACTGAGATTTCTTTAGTCGAACAGTAGCAAAATATATATATATATCATGATGTACCCAATACCCAGTCGGATTCACGCTGATTGGACTGATCCATTGTAGAGGCAGTAGGGATGTCACAGTCTATAAGTCTAAGACATGTGCTACTGAAAGTGTATATGGTTTTATTACATAAGAACAATGGTGCAACACTAATAAACAATTTATTATTTTATAACAAATGCGCTTTCTCCCTCGTCGGATAGCTTTCGCTGTCCACGGTTCTGAAACACATCAGTGCGCTGTTGAATTGGCGCCTTTTCCTAGACCATGTTGCTATGTGCATAATAGCAAAGTTAACCAGGATATTGGTGTTGAGAACAATGCCACGGAGGCAGCTTCAGAATGAGGAGATGAGAAAACAGCCCTTGCCTTATTGTCTAGGAAAAGGAGGAGAGAGGAAACCCAAACTTAATTAGGTCTATAATCAATAGCCTAACTCTTAAATGTGCCTGGCTTTATAAATCATCAATATATCTATAGAAATAAGACAGATCCTGCTTCTGTTGCCTGTTGGAGTGGTTGTTTAATAGCCTACTGATTCCGTTAGCAACAAGTAAACAATTTCACAATTTCATCTGTTTTTAATCTTTGCTTTGCTGTAATAAAGACTTTACACTTTTTTTCGTTATAACAGCCTCTCTGGTATAATTTATTTKGTGTTTACACTGTTTCAAATCGTGGAAAAAATTATATTTATAATAATAACGCTCCTTTTGCTTGATCTCCTTCTTATTGTTATTATTACTATTATTATTATGATCATAAGTAATGGAATTATCATTTGTAGGCTTAGTATAGCAGCCTTGTATAACCACCATCGAGCTGTAGGCCTAAGAGCACATCCTGTCTAGTCTTAATACCGTAACTTAGCCTATATTCAATACTTCTATAGGCTACTGTATCAATCACTCATTCGTTCATGTAATCACACAACATACAAGTCATTCATGATTAGTTTYAGTCTAGACTATGATCTGTAAATGTCTAATACCCTTTTTAAAAATTTGTTGAGTGAAATTAGCACTATTCAATTGGAAGTTAGAGTCTTGTCCCATCGCTGCAACTCCAGTACGGACTCGGGAGAGGTGAAGAGCCATGTGTCCTCCGAAACACAACCCTGCCAAGCCACACTGCTTCTTGACACACCGCTCGTTTAACCAGGAAGCCAGRTGCACCAATGTGTCGGAGGAAATGCTGTACAACTTGCGACCGAAGTCAGCATGCATGTGCCCGGCCCGCCACAAGGAGTCGCTAGAGCATGATGGGACAAGGACATGCCGTCCAAAAACCTCCCCTAACCCGGACGGCGTTGGGCCAATTGTGCGCCACCTCATGGGTCACCCGGTCGGGGCCGGCTGCGGCACAGCCCGGGATGGAACCCGGGATTGTGGTGACGCCTCGAGCACTGTGAGGCAGTGCCTTAGATCACTGCCCACTCGGGAGGCCCGAAATTAGCACTGTTTCTATTCGTTTTTTGCTACTGTCTGGTGAGGAAGTAGGCAATATGGAATACATTGGATGAAGGGAGAATTAATGAGTAATCTGTTAATGGATGTACAAACGGAGGGCATCTTCAAAAGACATGGACAACATCAGGGAATAAGCAGGTAAATGTAGAGCCTATCAATGACAAAAGTGGTGCAGAGAAATAACAATTATTTGGATAACATTAGATAGTAGATACATATGTTATGTACTGGACAGGGCTAGCAAGCTGTTTTGAAAACATTGGATCAACTTGAGCAATGAGATCTCAGCTTGCTAGATAGCAAAGCCAACCAAATATACACCTTAGCAAACATTACTTTTGTAAACTAATGTTAGCTTCAACTAATATGGCAAGTACACAGACCTATTTCTCTGTAAATACAATGTTAGATCGAGTCTATGATATTAGCCAGAAGGCTCTGATGCTAGCTAGATAACCAGTCAAGTCTATGGAAGAGACTAGCTAGCTACAGTAGCATCATCTTTGTAGTGGTTCTACTATGTTGAAACAATAATTGTCAAATGTTCATAAATTTGGCTAACAAGCGCGTTGCTGTAGCTTTTAGTTTCTGTGAATTTAATTTAGTAATTTTAAACAATTTAATCCACATTTAACAAGATCTCCTCCCTGTTGCCAATGCCTGACAATGCATTGGAAACGGCTCCCACGATACGAAGAGGACTTGGATATGAAGAGGACTTGAAACGTTCGAGTTTGGAATGTGCATAGTCCGCATTAGGTTGCCCAGCAGCTTAGCAGTAACAGTCACTGATTATGTCACAGAGAGAGATGACAATAACATTTGTAAATTCGCTCTGGCTATCTACTCTGATTTCAGAGCACTCTCATCTGAGAAAAAAAAGCATCATTAAACTGTTGCCAGCAGCACAGTTACAGTCACCAACGCMCTGGATAACATGAAAAAAGCCTAACTAGCTCTGCTAGGGTGAGAAAAATGGTTACCATGGAGATTACCCGATTCACTGACTGAACTTCTAGTCAAAGAGATTGCATTTATTTTGGGAGATCGCAAAATAGAACTTCTACATTCAAGACAGGAGAAACAAAATGATTCAGAAAATAATAAAACAAATAAAAGAAAATTTCTTCTCAATTTGTTTCTATTCCTACTTTCTGCAACTCCCCAACGGGCTCGGGAAAGGGGAAGGTCGAGTCATGCGTCCTCCGAAACATGACCCACCAGTCCGCGCTCCTTAACACCCGCCCGCTTAACCCAGAAGCCAGCTGCACCAATGTGTCGGAGGAAACACCGTTCAACTTACGACCAAAGTCAGCCWGCAGGCGACCGGTTCGTCACAAAGGAGTCGCTAGAGCGTGATGAGCAAAGTTTTTAAAAAACGGCCTAACACGGACGACGCGGGGCCAATTGTGCACTGCCCTATGGGACTCCCGGTCACAGCCAGTTGTGACACAGCCTGGGATCGAACCGAGGTCTGTAGTGACGCCTCAAGCGCTGTGCCACTTGGGAGGCAAAATTAAGGAAGCTTTAAGGGAAAAGATGAGGGGTAAATTAACTTAAGATGTTTTATGCAACTGGGACTTAGTCTTTGCATTGGTGAGACTGAGATTGGTGAATGTCAATTATTCATATTCTGTTTTCCTCCTCCCCCTATGAGCAGCACAGTGGAACATAAATCAGCCAAGCCATCTTTTCATGCATAATTTGCTTGCACAAGTGTTTTTCACCTTACCATTGACTGACTTTACTTGGCTGTTCATCTTGGAAAATTGATAGCGATAGCCCATCGCAGCAATGTTTTTTTCTCTWCTCTTCGAATTTGACGATATCCTGGTACATCAACCAGTTGCCATGGCGCCCTGGTAGTAGCCTAAGCACAGAGCTCCTGTAAATTTCTACATATTTAGTTATTTTTAGGTGTTTTCAATTGTTTTTTAATCAGCTCTTTTGTTTTTGATAACATCTGGTTTTTATTGCATATATCTGCTGTTTTTGAGCCACGAACTTGCAGACTGACTGACAGGTTAACACTTTGTGGCTTGGCTAGCTAGTTTTAAAAAATGCATCTGGACACAGTACCATCTATTTTGTTTCATCTGCCAATTCCAGATCTTTTGAGAACATAATTTGAGGAGTCGCCTGAAGCGTGAGAGGAATGGGATATAGAGGAATACAGCAATGCCGAGGGCAGAGGGCTCGTAATGAGGACGACTGGCTACTATGGTGAACTTTGTGTGGTGTGCTTTCTGGTGCTGCTGAGGAATCACCCAAGTGGCTGCTACACAGAGTGGAAGAGGAGAAGCCCAGTGGCTATAAGACTACAAGATCATCAGCAGACTCCATCAATATCATCTACCATTCTCTGTCCAGCTCCCTTCACTCAAGCCATGAACTGACCCTCTCTATCTTCAGAGGATGCAGCTTCCAAAGACTAAGCCTCTATTGGTTGACCTGTCATGATATAGGCCTATTGCTTTAGTTGTTTTGCTCATGAAGTGCTTTGAGATTCTATGAAAAGAACTATAGAAATGTCATCAATTATTATTCATTATTGTATAGTGTCCTTGCTGAGATGTCTTGCCATTTCTACATAATGGCCAGTCAGAGGTTACACGCCATTGAGGCTCATGAAACCTGATTAAATGCATTTTACAATGAACACTCTATAACCATGGAAAGGGAGAGAGTCAAACCAAAGCCCATGAATCTCATATCGCAGAAGAAAATATTGTCACTTCGAGCAATTACTAATAAAACGTTGGTCCCTAAAGTCATGATATGGAATGACTGTGTTTCGCTGTACTCATCTTGACTAAGACAACTGCTTGCAAAACAACCGCCATTCTGGATTTAAGCTAGCTTCTGTTTCCTTAGTTAAAGCTCWCAAGCAGTAGCATCATTGCTGTTGATGCCCTGCTGTCAGCAGATACTGTAGAACATTGGCAACCCAGTGACTAAGCAGAGAGAGAACCTTCAGCAGAGAGGGGTGTTTTATTAGTCACTTCAGCCTGATGGAGTAGAAGCCTTCAAACCTCCAGAGTGGCTCCTCAATGTACAGTATTGTACTGTATGTGCATGGTGGGGGTAGCTTGTATGTTACATTCGCCTGAACCTGCAGGTATAACATTTGAATGGAAATGCTCAGCACAGTAATTTAGATAGCATTTTTACAGAAAAAGGTCTAACATACAGACAGACATGCTATGACCTATTCACAGCAAATTCAACACAACAATTTATTCAAAATCTGCGAGGATGACAGCAATATTTCACAGGGTTAAAACATGCATAAGCAGCYATTCCTCCTGAAATGTCATAGAGTGGGCATCCGCTTAGCAGTCGCAGGGCTATCACAGTTCACAACTGCAGAGGTGACGCCACGGCAGGGCCTTGCCAGATTGAACACTGGCCCACGCAATCAGGCTGGCTTAAAATATGTAACAAAATATAAAAAATGAAATATTTTGGGCCTCCCCAGTGGCGCAGTGGTCTAAGGCACTGCAGTGCTAGCGGCGTCACGATAGAACCGGGTTCAATCCCAGGCTGTATCACAACCGGCCTTGATCGGGAGTCCCATAGGGCGGCGCACAATTGGCCCAGTGTCGTTCTGGGTTAGGGGAGGGTTTGGCCGGGGGGAATTTACTTGGCTCATCGCGCTCTAGCGACTCCTTGTGGTGGYCTAGATYCCTGCAGGCTGACCTTGGTCATCAGTTGAACAGTGTTTCCTCCGACACATTACGAAGCGTGGTTGGGCGGGTCAGGTTTTGGAGGATGCATGACCCGACCTTTGCCTCCCGAGCCCGTTGAGGAGTTGCAGCGATGAGACAAGATTGAAATTGGGGAGAAAAATACTAAAATAAATTTAAAAAACAAATAATATTGTACAATATTTATTTCCCCTTTTCGTAGGCCTAGATTGCATGGTTGCATTCAAGACAAGGTCGTTTTTATTGATCTCAGGTTGTCAGTGTCGGCAGAGTAGTCCTACAGTTTCATTTTTGTAGTATGCATATAGCCTATTATTAAAGATTCTGATAATATCTACAGAAATGTAAAGTGTTGTAGAATTACATAAAATGTGTTTATAAAAGGCACATTTTTCCCCGGATCCTCCTAAACAATGTTCCTCTAGCTGAGGCTGAGCTGCTTCCCCGCCTATGATGTATATTTCATTATGTTTGTTTACAGTCTTCCTGTTTTGTCAGCAGTGTTGTTGTAAGCGGTTGTAACTTGTGTAGTTGCTACTTGACAACCGGCCTAGTAATGGCTTGTTTGCCAAGGAAAAATGGTGGTGTTTCTTAGTCACAGTTATCTTGTGTTATGTGTTAAATGATGCAATGTGATTGCACACATTTTCACTTTAATATGTCTGGGTATGTTTGCTGTATTTTTGCTGGAAATGGTTGGCCCAGTAACTTTTACTCATGCCCAGCCACAAAGGAATTTCTGCCTACACCTCTGCACAGCAGCCCAGAGCTCACTGAAGGCCTGCCTGCAGCAGCAGCTGTGGTGGGCATCAGAGTAGAGCACCACCAAGCTGCCACACTATGACATCCCTCAATATGCTCTGTGAGGATTTGTTGCCGACTCGATCTGCGGATGACTTATTATTCACTCCTCCAATGACAAAATGGGCTTTTAATTGCGGGAAGTCCTGTCGGGCAACAACAGCGGCTCAGGCCTCGACCAACGCAAACTCATCCCATCGATCTACCCTGACTTCCCCTGGCCTCCTCTGACTGAGGTGAGTGAGCCAGATTACATTAAGACATCTACCAAGGGGAAGGCTGTCCTGCAGTCCTTCTATACTGTCTCAATAGGTCTATGTGTTGCCGTGTTAGATCTCATACAGTATGTTTCTCGAATGTTATGGTATGCTTCACCCACAATTGGGATTTGCCCTAAAGCTTTTGTGTTATTACATTTGCAAAATGTCAATAACAGTAAACCTCAGATAATTGAGCTGGAGTGCAAGGATTAGTCTCTTATAAAAACAGAACCACTTTTTCAACTACTCGATCAATTGGAGTAGAGATGGGACAGTATAGAGAGGGGGTAATAAAAAGAGAGAGATATTGTGCACTACTGAACCTATTTACATTGCTTTTGAGGATTTGGATTACCTGACAGTAATTAGGGGAAATTATAGCATATTGAACAGGCTATAGGCTTAGAGACAAACTGACATCAGGGAAAACTTCTGGGTACATAAGGATACATTCCCTATATCCACACAAATTTGGACATTCTATTGATTTCCCTGAGTAAATTATGCTCTTGAGTTTGATAAGATGGTGTGGTATATACACTATACAGCACAAGCTCCATACATTGAAATCAAAGGTGAATACCATCACCATCCAAGTCTCAATCACCTCTATTAATGCGCATTATAAAACGGGTGGTTCGAGCCCTGAATGCTGATTGGCTCAAAGCCGTATACCAGGGGTATGACTAAACAATACTTTTTACTGTTCTAATTATGTTGGTAACCAGTTTATAATAGCAGTAAAGCACCTCGGGGGTTGTGGTATATGGCCAATATACCACGGCTAAGCGATGTATCCAGGCATTCTGCGTTGTGTTGTGCSTAAGAACAGCCCTTAGCTGTGATTTATTGGCATATACCACAACCCCTCGGGCCTTATTGCTTAATTATACTTTGTCCAATATCAATAATCAAAACGTCACTGTTAAATTGGATGGTATTAGCTACAATACTAATTAACTGCACATAGGCACATAGTCTAGAGACGTGCAAATATCCATAGGCTACTTATTGTTCATACATTATTGTTACATACATTATTCGATCACCGAACGTAAAGTTATGTGAAATGTAGCCAACTTAATTTAACATGAGATCACCTGCAGTCTGTCAGCCTATCCATGTATCTCTACTGCAAAATTGTAACACAATTCGGATATCTCACAACATTCCTCACAGAGTCGGCCAAACATTCAATAGCCTACCTTATTTCATCGTTGACTGTTCGATGTTAGATGGGTGTCGGTCGCACAATATTTGATATTCTGTAATTCCGTTTTATCTGCAATATGAGTGATGAGAAGGAAAACGGTACTGGTCTAAAAGATCACGCAGGTTAGATTGGCGGTCCTTCTCATTCGAATCGAATCAACAATGTCTTCTGGTGCACGCCGTATTGCCCCACTGCGTGTCGAAGGATAAACGACGCTAAATTAGAGCTCGCCGGCTCACGGTGGTAAATGAAGCACAGAGGCTCATTCACGTTTGCATTGGAGATGCAGTTCTGTGGCAGTTGGTGATGCTGCTGCTGCGCTGGTCGTTTGGTCCGTGCAGACATGGGATTAGAGGTGGGGGTGGGGGCAGTGGGCAACACAGGGCCCTGAAACAGAGCATTTCAAGAATCACTATCAGCTCAATTAATAGCAAGCTGACACGACAGTCATGGCAATCAATGTTGAAACAAAATACTCCATATATGTTTACTTAGCATGTACAACAACATAAAATATAGTGAGGTGGATGTCATTTTATGAGCATGACCCTTAGATTAAAATAATCTGCATTGTTAGGGTTTATTTTAGCAAAAGCACACTTTGAAGTGTGTGCATGTGTGTGTGTTTGGTATTCCTATCCTTGTGGGGACCAGAAGTCCTCACAAGGATATTAAAACAAGATGGGGACATTTGCCGGTTCGAAAAAGGAAAAAGTGTGTGTGTGTGTGTGAGAGAGAGAGTGTGGGGTAATAGAAAGGAGAGAGGGGGATTTGTTTTACTAAAAACGTTATAAATATTCAGTGATGATACATTTTGGATGGGCAGGGGCATTCCAGGTCCTGAAAGATAAACCATGTTTTCTTTTTATTACTACTAGTTCTTTAATACCATCCCCAAGTCACATATCCATAAAAAGAAATCATAAACGGTATTTGCCCTGGTCTAACCACTTTCATCATGTTGCATTACAATAAAGTGCCAACCCCAGATTCGTCCATCGGATTGCCGGATGGTGAACCGTGATTCCTCACTCCAGATAACGCATTTCCACTGCTCCGGAGTCCAATGGTGATGAGCTTTACACCACTCCAGCCGACGCTTGGCATTGCTCATGGTGATCATATGCTTGTGTGCGGCTGCTCGGCCATGGAAACCCATTTCATGAAGCTCCCGATGAACAGTTCTTGTGCTGACGTTGCTTCCAGCGCTGTTTGGAACTCGGTAGTGAGTGTTGTAACCGAGGACAGACAATTTGTACGCGCTTCAGCACTCGCCGGTCCCATTCTGTGAGCTTGTGTGGCCTACCACTTCGCTGCTGAGCTGTTCTTGGTCCTAGACATTTCCACTTCACAACAACACTTACAGTTGACCGGGGCAGCTCTTGCAGGGCAGAAATTTTACAAACTCACTTGTTGGAAAGGTGGCATCCTATGATGGTGCCACGTTGAAAGTCACTGAGCTCTTCCGTATGGCCATTCTACTGCCAATGTTTGTAGAAGGAGACTGCATGGCTGTGTACTTGATTTTATACACCTGTCAGCAACGGGTGTGGCTGAAATAGCCAAATCCACTAATTGCAAGGGGTGTCCACATACTTTTGTATAAATAGTGTATAGCTCAGCAATAATGTAATTTCTCCTTGAAGCAGCAGCAAATATAGACTTTGCGAGATGAAAGGCTTCAATTGATTAAATATTAATTTGATTATGTGGTGATCATTTAAATGGCTAATTTCATAGAGCAACAGCAGGCTTGCCTTAACCCTAATCCTAGCTTCATTTCCACATCCCGGTTCCACCCTAACCCTCAACCTTAACCCTAACCCTAACACTAGCCTCAACCCTAACCCTAGCTTCATGTCCACATCCATGTTCAACCCTAACAGTCAGACAAACATTTGTTGTCATTTCAAACTCAATGACAGTCTCTATGGGCCATTCTTTATACCATAATAACTTTTTATTTGCCCTCTATTCTAAGTCTATAAACTTTACCTTCCAATGGCCTGTATACAAATAATTATTCACTTGTATAAGCAGGTAGAATGTGTTTTTTTTGTCAGGCATCTTGCTTTTTTGTAACCCTGGGGAATGCAATGTAAAAAATACTGTGTCGGTGAAATACTATCCCATGGTTCTTTATGTGATTGAATTTTCTACGATTTTTTACTTTATTTATGAATCCTGACATAATCGAAATCCTGACACACACGGTTGGACAGTGTTAGCTTGCACCATTCGCCTGCAGTGTGATTAATTCCCAGTTTGAAATTGAACTGACAAACAACGACGATCTATCCTCTCCTGAGAAATGCCCTATTGGCGGAACATTAAGGATGCTTGATTTGATAAGACCATGACTAACATCTTGGCATCTAGTCTGAGGGTAAATATGTAAATTGACCAAGTAGCAGCCAATGGGTGAGTTATAAACTAAAGGGTGATTAGACAAAGTTTTGTCACGTCCCTTACAAAGACACACAGTTAATTCTCCCTTTCAGCTTAGCTGAAGAAGAATTGTTGCAGAGAGGTGGAAAGGTAGACAGACACGACACAGCTGTTGCAGGATGCATGATTGTGTCAGCCACATCATGTCTCTGGTCACAGATCTGGTTATTGCTACATAGTCTCTGCTTGAGTCCAGAAAATGTAGATGTACAGCCTGTACATCATACAGTACAGTAGGGATGGGCAACTTTGATGGGGGTGGGGGCCACAGAAAATCTGAACTCATCATGAGGGGCCGCAGTGGCTCGTGGGTCCGCGTACCCACATCCATACCCACACATGCAGCCAGAGCCGGCTCTAGCCTTTTGGGGACCGTAAGCAAAATAATGTCATAAAGTTTTTTGCCATAAAGTGGAGAGAAATGTTTGCAGTTTTTAATATGATATCTGAGTGAGAGTGACTCACAAAATCAATGGGGGGGGGGGGGGGGCAGTCGGTAATTCCACCATGATTAAGTTTAGATAGCTGTCTAGACTAATTTACCAATCCAAAATGTTTTAGCTGACATGGGATAATTGAGTGACTGTCAGTGACTGACATGACAAGAGAAAAACTGCTGATGCACAACCAAATTTCCAAATTGCACCTTGTGTACTGTACTATTCTTTCTCTCAATAGTAAGTTGAGACCCTGACTGAGTTCCTAAAAACTCAACAAATGTTGTTGTTTTTTATTGGGGGGGGGACATTTATCCACAGCCTACAGAAGGTGGGCCCCCAGCTGCCCATCTCTGCTGTAGAGTAATGCAATTAACATTTCAAAGTGCTGCAAGGATTACAGAGTAGGGTTGGGAGGGAGGGAGAGACGGTGCTCTGTAAGGTTTCAGCATTTAGTACAAACAGCATTGCACAGTGATCATCAAGCTCTGTGCTGATTGGATGGGAAACCAAAAAATGGTTGACAATTGACAAGCTATAGGGTAATCAGACTTGTCTCCTCCATTTCTCTCCACTGCTTTATTTTCTCAATTTGTGTGCACTGGGTCATGTGCAGAAACCCTGTTTTTGATACCTTGGACTTGTGAAATAGACCAATTCCCTTTCACAATCTATTTCAGTGGATATACAAATAGGTAGTTGGCTTTGCATAGGAGCGTATTGATTTTTATCCAAGGCTGTGCTGTTTATCTGTTAACAGATACTGTTTCTCCTCTGACTGAGGTGGCACTGGTTCACTGAACACTGGCATGACACACATCCACAATTCATGTGGAATTAAATTGTTATATGCCGCAGTGTATGACATCATTAAGCAGTGTGCTACTGTAGGCTACCTACCTCCAAATACCGACTAAAGATGAACTAACCTTAGTGGTCAATCACCTACAGTTATCACAATGGTTCACACACGGAAGCAAGACTGCTAGGCTGCTTTATAAAGACCTTACGTTGAGCACAAAACTCAGCGCATTTGAGTGAGATATTGTGAAAGGAAATAGAGAAATCGTTTTTTGCACTGATTCCAGGAGGCTCTCCTCCTGCAGGGGTTGTACTGCTGTATGCAGCCAGTACGGTCCTGACATGCCTATCAAGAGACAAGCAGACCTTGGCTAATTAGTTTAGTGCCAACAGCCTGTGTAAGTCAAAATATAGTCATACTTTGGTAGACTCAGGTGTTTGCAAAGTAAATGAGTCTGTGTTTTTCTTGCCAGGCCTTACTAACACAACATTTGCTCAGTAATTGTACATAAATCTTTGCAGTTCAGCATAATTACGTTCATGGATGGGTAAGGAAGTACAGTAATTAATTGCAATTCCAGCATTTTTCCACTTCCAGGCATGTGCTCCCCCCAAAAGGGCACCCCTCAAAAAACTCACAGACTCATTGAGCAATTATTACAAGAAGAGGGGAAAGCAGCACAATCTGATGAGTAAAGAATTGAGTTAAACCATTTTGAACTGGAATAAATGCTGCACTTCTTAACAATGGCAACACAATTCTACTAAGCTAGCACATGGAATTGTTTTAAGATGGTCATACCATGGATCATTTAACTACTTGATTTTGAATTTTAGGACCCTTTTAGGTCAAATTTTTATTGCATTTTTTGTAATTGATAAAATATTSAATTTGGCCTTTACTACAATAGCCCATAGAATTACATTGAATAACACATTTATAAATGGCAACAAAAAAAACTGTTCAAAAATACAGCATAAGGAATAAGGTTTTGAAGTGTCCATCCTATATCTAGGAAATATAAGAAAGCTCAGAAAATGTATTTGTTTAAATGGACACATATTTAACCCCTTTTTTAAAAGAAATCTCAAGAAATACAGTACTGTGCAAAAGTTTTAGGCAGGTGTGAAGAAATGCTGTAAAGTAAGAATGCTTTCAAAAATAGACATGTTAATAGATTATATTTATCAATTAACTAAATGCAAAGTGAGTGAACAGAAGAAACATCAAATCAAATCAATATTTGGTGTGACCAAGCTTTGTCTTCAAAACAGCATAAATTCTTCTAGGTACACCTGCACACAATTTATGAAGGAACTCAGCAGGTAGGTTGGCCCAAACATCTTGGAGAACTAACCACAGTTTTTTTGTGGATTTAGGCAGCCTCAGGTGCTTCTCTCTCTTCATGTAATCTCAGACAGACTCAATGATGTTGAGATCAGGGCTCCGTGGGGGCCATACCATCACTTCCAGGACTCCTTGTTATTCTTTACACTGAATATAGTTCTTAATGACTTTCGCTATATGTTTGGGGTCGTTGTCATGCTGCAGAATACATTTGGGGTCAATCAGATGCCTCCCTGATGGTATTGCATGATGGATATGCATCTGCCTGTACTTCTCAGCATTGAGGAGACCATTCATTCTGACCAAATCCCCAACTCAATTTGCGGAAATGCAGCCCCAAGCTTGCAAGGAACCTCCACCATGCTTCACTGTTGCCTGCAGACACTCATTTGTGTACCGCTCTCCAGCCCTTCGGCAAACAAACTGCCTTCTGCTACAGCCAAATATTTCTAATATTTTGACTCATCAGTCAAAGCAGAGCACCTGCTGCCATTTTTCTGCACCCAGTTCCTGTGTTTTCGTGCATAGTTGAGTCGCTTGGCCTTGTTTCCACGTCGGAGGTATGGCTTTTTGGCCACAAGTCTTCCATGAAGGCCACGTCTGACCAGACTTCTCCAGACAGTAGATGAGTATACCAGGGTCCCACTGTTTTCTGCCAATTCTGAGCTAATGGCACTGCTGGACATCTTCTGATTGCGAAGGGAAGTAAGCATGATGTGTCTTTCATCTGCTGCAGTTCTTGGCCGACCACTGCGTCTACGGTCCTCAACACTGCCCGTTTCTTTGTGCTTTTTCAAAATAGCTTTGACAGCACATATGGAAACCCCTGTTTGCCTTGAAATGTCTGCCAGGGAGAGACCTTGCTGATGCAGTATGAAGACACCTTGTGTCTTGTTGCTGGGCTCAGTCTTTCCATGGTGTATGACATTTGACAGTAAACTGTCTTCAGCAACCTAACCTTGTTAGCTGAGTTTGGCTGTTCCTCAACCAGTTATATTCCTCCGACACAGCTGTTTCTGTTTCAGTTAATGATTGTGTTTGAACCTACACATTGAATTGATGATCATTAGCACCTGTTTGGAATAATTGTTTAATCATACACCTGACTATATGCCTGCAAAATCCCTGACTTTGTTCAAGTGTACCTACAAAAATTGACGCTGTTTTGAAGGCAAAGGGTGGTCACACCAATATGGATTTGATTAAGATGTTTCTTCTGTTCACTCACTTTGCATTTAGTTAATTGATAAATATAATCTATTAACATGTCTATTTTTGAAGGCATTCTTACTTTACAATCGGAAAGGGGATTCATCAGAGAAAATGACTTTACCCCAGTCCAATCCCTGTACCTTTAGCAGAATATCAGTCTGTCCCTGATGTTTTTCCTGGAGAGAAGTGGCTTCTTTGCTGCCCTTCTTGAGACCAGGCCATCCTCCAAAAGTCTTCGCCTCACTGTGCGTGCAGATGCACTCACACCTGCCTGCTGCCATTCCTAAGCAAGCTCTGTACTGGTGGTGCCCCGATCCCGCAGCTGAATCAACTTTAGGAGACGGTCCTGGCGCTTGCTGGACCTTCTTCACAACAATTGAACCACTCTCCTTGAAGTTCTTGATGATCCGATAAATGGTTGATTTAGGTMCTATCTTACTGGCAGCAATATCCTTGCCTGTGAAGCCCTTTTTGTGCAAAGCAATGATGACGGCACGTGTTTCCTTGCAGGTAACCYTGATTGACAGAGGAAGAACAATGATTCCAAGCACCACCCTCCTTTTGAAGCTTCCAGTCTGTTATTCAAACTCAATCAGCATGACAGAGTGATCTCCAGCCTTGTCCTCGTCAACACTCACACCTGTGTTAACGAGAGAATCACTGACATGATGTCAGCTGGTCCTTTTGTGGCAGGGCTGAAATGCAGTGGAAATGTTTTTTGGGGATTCAGTTCATTTGCATGGCAAAAGGGACTTTGCAATTAATTGCAATTCATCTGATCACTCTTCATAACATTCTGGAGTATATGCAAATTGCCATCATACAAACTGAACCAACAGACTTTGTGAAAATTAACATTTGTGTCCTTCTCAAAACTTTTGGCCATGACTGTACACCATCGYTCAAAAGTTTTAGAACACCTACTCATTCAAGGGTTTTTCTCTATCTTTACTATTTTCTAGATTGTAGAACAATAGTGAAAACATCYAAACTATGAAATAACACATGGCATCATGTACTGTAGTAAGCAAAAAAGTGTTAATCAAATCCCAAAATATTTTATACGTATTTTAACATATTTTACATTCTTCAAATAGCCACCCTTTGCTTCAATGACAGCTTTGCATTCTCTCAACCAGCTTCACCTGGAATGCTTTTCCAACAATCTTGAAGGAGTTCCCACATATGCTGAGCATTTGTTGGCTGCTTTTCCCTCACTCTGCYGTCCAACTCATCCCAAACCACCTCAATTTGGTTAGGGTCGGGGGATTGTGGAGGCCAGGTCATCTGATGCAGCACTCCATCACTCTCCGTCTTGGTAAAATAGCCCTTACACAGCCTAGAGGTGTTGGGTCATTGTCCTGTTGAAAAACAAATGATAGTCCCACTAAGCCCAAACCAGATGGGATGGTGTATCGCTGAAGAYTGCTGTGGTAGCCATGCTGGTTAATTGTGCCTTGAATTGTAAATTAATCACATACAGTGTCACCAGCAAAGCACACACACACCATAACACCTCCTCCTCCGTGCTTTACGMTGGAAAATACACAAGCGGAGATAATCCTTTCACCAACACCACGTCTCACAAAGACACAACGGTTGGAACCAAATATCTCCAATTTGGACACCAGACCAAAGGACAAATTTKCACCGGTGTAATGCCCATTGCTTGTGTTTCTTGGCCCAAGCAAGTTTCTTATTATTATTGGTGTCCTTTCGTAGTGGTTTCTTTGCTGCAATTCGACCACCAAGGCCTGATTCACACAGTCTCCTGTCACGTTCCTGACCTGTTTTCTGTTGTTTTGTATGTGTTTAGTCGGTCAGGGCGTGAGTTAGGGTGGGCATTCTATGTTATGTGTATCTATGTTGGTTAATGGGTTACCTGATATGGTTCTCAATTAGAGGCAGGTGGT
>NC_036857.1:19245620-19357420 GCF_002910315.2 Salvelinus sp. IW2-2015 | reverse complement strand
ACCTCAGGCAAGTGCGGGAGAAAGAACAGTGCGTACGAGCTCTGGCGACGCAACAGGAGGCTTGGTGCGTGGTGCCGGAACTGGTGGTACTGGCTGAGACCGCACCATAGGCCTAGGGTGGAGGAGGAAATGGCTCTGAGACGCACTGGAAGCCTGGTGCGTGGTGTAGGCACTGTGTACTGGACTGGGCGGAGGGTGGCGCCGGATATACCGGACCGTGCAGGCGTACTGGCTCCCTTGAGCACTGAGCCTCGGCCAACCTTACCTGGTTGTATGCCCCCCGTCGCCCGACCAGTGCGGGGAGGTGGAATAACCCGCACCGGGCTATGTAGGCGAACCGGGACACCATGCGTAAGGCTGGTTGCCATGTATGCCGCCGAGGAGACGCACTGGAAACCAGACGCGTTGAGCCGGCTTCATGCACCTGGCTCAATGCCCAATCTAGCCCTGCCAGTGCGGGGAGGTGGAATAACTCGCACCGGGCTATGACACGTACAGACCGGGCTATGAACACGTATGGGCGCAGGTCTCCTACCTGCCCTCGCCACACTACCCTTAGCCCCCCCCCCCCCCAAGAAATTTTTGGGGTTTCTTCACGGGCTTCCAGCCACGCTCCGTGCTGCCTCCTCATACCACCGATCTTGGGCTCTCGCTGCCTCCATCTCCTCACGAGCGCGGCGATATCTCCCCAATGTGAGCCCAGTGTCCTTTCCCTCCATTATTTCCTCCCATGTCCAGGATTCCTGTGTAGTGGACCACTGCTCGTACTCACGCTGCTTGGTCCGGGTTTGGTGGGTGGTTCTGTAACGATTGTCTACTTCGTCCTCCTCCTCAGACGAGGAGAGGCGAGAAGGATCAGAGACCAATATGCAGCGTGGTAGTTTGACATAATGAATTTATAAACAAGACGAAAAACGAACTACACTTGATAATTAAACAAAATAACAAAATGACGTAGACAGACCTGGCATGAAGAACTTACATACAAACAAGAACGCACGAACAGGTACAGACTACAAACAAACCGAAACAGTCCCTGTGTGGCGCGACAAACACAGACACAGGAGACAACCACCACAACAAACAATGTGAAACAACCTACCTTAATATGGTTTCAATCAGAGGAAACGTAAGATCCTTCTCGCCTCTCCTCGTCTGAGGAGGAGGACGAAGTAGACAATCGTTACAGAACCACCCACCAAACCCGGACCAAGCAGCGTGAGTACGAGCAGTGGRCCACTACACAGGAATCCTGGACATGGGAGGAAATAATGGAGGGAAAAGGACACTGGGCTCACATTGGGGAATATCGCCGCGCTCGTGAGGAGATGGAGGCAGCGAGAGCCCAAGATCGGTGGTATGAGGAGGCAGCACGGAGACGTGGCTGGAAGCCCGTGAAGAAACCCCAAAAATGTATTGGGAGGGGGGGGGCTAAAGGGTAGTGTGGCGAGGGCAGGTAGGAGACCTGCGCCCACTGTATGTGTTCATAGCCCGGTCTGTACGTGTTCATAGCCCGGTGCGAGTTATTCCACCTCCCCGCACTGGCAGGGCTAGATTGGGCATTGAGCCAGGTGCCATGAAGCCGGCTCAACGCGTCTGGTCTCCAGTGCGTCTCCTCGGGCCGYCATACATGGCACCAGCCTTACGCATGGTGTCCCCGGTTCGCCTACATAGCCCGGTGCGGGTTATTCCACCTCCCCGCACTGGTCGGGCGACGGGGGGCATACAACCAGGTAAGGTTGGGCAGGCTCAGTGCTCAAGGGAGCCAGTACGCCTGCACGGTCCGGTATATCCGGCGCCACCCTCCCGCCCCAGTCCAGTACCACCAGTGCCTACKCCACGCACCAGGCTTCCAGTGCGTCTCCAGAGCCATGTTCCTCCTCCACGCACTAGGCCTATGGTGCGTGTCTCCAGCCCAGTACCACCAGTTCCGGCACCACGCACCAAGCCTCCTGTGCGTCGCCAGAGCTCTGTACGCACTGTTCCTTCTCCCCGCACTTGCCCTGAGGTGCGTGTCTCCAGTCCGGTACCACCAGTTCCGGCACCACGCACCKGGCCTATAGTGCGCTTCGAGAGTTSAGTGTGCCCTGTTCCTGCTCCCCGCACTAGCCTGAAGGTGCGTGTCCTTAGCCCGGTGCCTCCYGTTCCGGCACCACGCACCAGGCCTACAGTGCGCCTCATCCGGCCAGAGCTGCCCGTCTGCCAAGCGCCATCTGAGCCATCCGTCTGCGAGTGCCAATCTGAGCCATCCGTCTACCCAGCGTCATCTGAGCCATCCGTCTGACCAGTGCCATCTGACCCATCCGTCTACCCAGCGCCATCTGAGCCATCCGTCTGCACAGCGCCATCTGAGCCATCGTCTGTCCCGAGCCATTAGAGCCGCCCGTCTGTCCCGAGCCGTCAGGAGCCGTTCGTCAGTCAGGAGCGCTAGAGCCATTCGTCAGTCAGGATCTGCCAGAGCGCCAACCAGACAGGATCTGCCAGAGCCGCCAACCAGACAGTATCTGCCAGAGCCCCAACCAGACAGGATCTGCCAGAGCCGCCAACAGACAGGATCTGCCAGAGCCGCCAACCAGACAGGATCTGCTAGAGCCGCCAGTCAGCAGGATCTGCCAGAGCCGGCAGTCAGCCAGGATCTGCCAGAGCCGCCAGTCAGCCAGGATCTGCCAGAGCCGCCAGTCAGCCAGGATCTGCCAGAGGCCGCCAGTCAGCCAGGATCTGCCAGAGCCGCCAGTCAGCCAGGATCTGCCAGAGCCGTCAGCGAGCCATGAGCAGCCAAGCCGTCAGCGAGCCATGAGCAGCCAGAGCCGTCAGCCAGTCCGGAGCTGCCCTCAGTCCGGAGCTGCCCTCAGTCCGGAGCTGTCGTCCTTCAGTCCGGAGCTGCCGTCTTTCAGTCCGGAGCTGCCGTCCTTCAGTCCGGAGCGGCCGTCCCTCAGTCCGAGCTCCCCCTTATCCCGGTGCTGCCCCTATCCCGGTGCCCCTTGTCCCGGTGCTGCCCCTTATCCCGGGCTGCCCTTGCCCGGTGCTGCCCCTTCCCGGTGCTGCCAATTATCCCGGTGCTGCCCCTGTCCCGGTGCTGCCCCTTATCCCGGTGCTGCCCCTTGTCCCGGTGCTGCCCCTTGTCCCGGTGCTGCCCCTTGTCCTGGTGCTGCCCCTTGTCCCGCTGATGCCTCTTATTTTAGGTGGTGTATTTGGAGGTGGTCATTGGGAGGGGGCTACAAAAGTGGGAATTGACTATGGTGGGGTGGGGACCACGCCCAGAGCCTGAGCCGCCACCGCGGACAGATGCCCACCCAGACCTCCCTAGACTTTATGCTGGTGCGTCCGGAGTTCCACCTTGAGGGGGGGGTTATGTCACGTTCCTGACCTGTTTTTCGTTGTTTGTATGTGTTTAGTCGTCAGGGCGTGAGTTAGGGTGGGCATTCTATGTTATGTGTATCTATGTTGGTTAATGGGTTACCTGATATGGTTCTCAATTAGAGGCAGGTGGTTTACGTTTCCTCTGATTGAGAACCATATTAAGTAGGTGTTTCACATTGTTTGTTGTGGGTGGTTTGTCTCCTGTGTCTGTGTTTGTCGCGCCACACGGGACTGTTTCGGTTTGTTTGTAGTCTGTACCTGTTCGTGCGTTCTTCGTTGTATGTAAGTTCTCATGTCCAGGTCTGTCTACGTCGTTTTGTTATTTTGTTAATTATCAAGTGTAGTTCGTTTTTCGTCTTGTTTAATAAATTCATTATGTCAAACTACCACGCTGCATATTGGTCCTCTGATCCTTCTCGCCTCTCCTCGTCTGAGGAGGAGGACAAAGTAGACAATCGTTACATCTCCTCTGAACAGTTGATGTTGAGATGTGTCTCTTGAACTCTGTGAAGCATCTATTTGGGCTGAAATTTCTGAGGCTGGTAATTCTAATGAACGTATCCTCTGCAGGATAAACACATAGTGTTAACATGTATTGTGAAAAACCCACGAAGCCACTCCTGCATTGTCTAGGCTGTTTGCTTAGGGTCGTTGTCCTGTTGGAAGGTGAACATTTGCCCCAGACTGAGGTCCTGAGCACTCTGGAGCAGGTTTTCATCAAAGATCTCTCTGTACTTTGCTCTGTTCATCTTTCCCTCGATCCTGACTAGTCTCCCAGTCCCTGTCGCTGAAATGCATCCCCCAGCATGATGCTGCCACCACCATGCTTCACCGTAGGGATGGTGCSAGGTTTCCTCCAGACTTTACGCTTGGCATTCAGGCCAAAGAGTTCAATCTTGGTTTCATCAGACCAGAGAATCTTGTTTCTCATGGTCTGAGAGTCTTTAGGTGCCTTTTGGCAAACTCCTAGTGGGATGTCATGTACCTTTTACTGAGGAGTGGCTTCCATCTGGCCACTCTACCATAAAGGCCTGCTTGTTAGAGTGGTGCAGAGATGGTTATCCTTCTGGAAGGTTCTCCTATCTCCACAGAAGAACTCTAGAGCTCTGTCAGAGTGACCATCGGGTTCTTGGTCATCTCCCTGACCAAGGTCCTTCTCCCTCGATTGTTCAGTTCTAGAAGAGTCTTGGTGGTTCCAATCTTCTTCAATTAAAGAATGTTAGAGGCCACAGAGTTCTTGGGGACTTTCAATGCTGAAGAAACGTGTTGGTACCCTTCCCCAGATCTGTGCCTCGACACAATCCTGTCTCGGAGTTCTAACGACAATTCCTTCGACCTCATGCTTTGTTTTTTGCTCTGACATGCATTGTCAACTGTGGGACCTTATATAGACAGGTGTGTGCCTTTCCCAAATCATGTCCAATCTATTGAATTTACCACAGGTGGACTCCAATCAAGTTGTATTAACATCTCAAGGATGATCAACGGAAAAAGGATGCACCTGAGCTCAATTTCGAGTTTCATAGCAGATGGTCTGTATACTTATGTAGATAAGGTATTTGTTTTTTTTCACTTTGTGATTATGGATTATTGTGTGTAGTTTGCTGAGGAGGATTTTCTTTTTTTTAATCCAATTTAGAATAAGCCCTAACAAGATGTGGAAAAAGTTAAGGGGTCTGAATACTTCCCGAAGTCACTGTATAAGCATTTATGGGCACATATATTTCCACCATACAATATATGCCCATATAAGTAATATATCTATAGGTAATATATCTATTGCCATTTATTACTTTTCCGTATGGACACCCACACTATGCATACAGTTGCAAGAAAAAGTATGTGAACCCTTTGGAATTACCTGGATTGGTAAAAAAAATGTGATCTGATCTTCCTCTAAATCACAACAATAGACAAACAGAGTGTGCTTCAACTAATAACACAAATTATTGTATTTTTCTTGTCTATATTGAATACTTAATTTAAACATTCACACTGTAGGTTGGAAAAAGTATGTGAACCCCTAGGCTAATGACTTCTCCAAAAGCTAATTGGAGTCAGGAGTCAGCTAACCCAGAGTCCAATCAATGAGACGAGATTGGAGATGTTGGTTAGAGCTGCCCTGCAATATAAAAAATACTCACAAAATGTAAGTTTGCTATTCCCATGAAGCATTGCCTGTTGTGAACCATGCCTCGAACAAAAGAGATCTCAGAAGACCTAAGATGAAGAATTGTTGACTTGCATAAAGCTGGAAAGGGTTACAAGGTATCTCTAAAAGCCTTGATGTTCATCAGTCCACAGTAAYACATATAGATATTTATCCCTCTATCCTGGAAATATGATAACACTTTTGCTCAGTTTTTCTTTAATAGCTAACCCAACACTCAATTATAGCCCCATGGTTGAAATGTTTAAAAATGTACATCGGAGCCTTGATTCAGCTAGATGTGAAGCACTCAGATTTACAACAGACGAGGCATYGCAAGCGAGGAGCTTGCCATGCCAGTTTTGATAGTTGAGAATGTTTTTATTGTGATAAAATATACATGGCTCCATTCTCATGGCTGCAGGTCATACTGTCACCTGGAATATCCACATGCAGACAGAATCTCCAGGCAATATAGAGATTTGTCGAATCATGTTTGTCTACAGATTTGTAAAAAAATTCAGTGTTGACATACAGTACTGAAGCTAGTACGGTGTACACTTAAATGTTAGACCAGTTTGTCAGCTTTGTGTGAAAAATGAGCAGCCAAATATTTACTTTTTCAATTATTAGTCCAAATATATTCCTGTAAATCTGAAACATTGATTCAACCCTACTACCKGTTATTTTGAGTTCAGTCCTGACTCGAGTTAGTGTTTCTCTAAACACAGTCCTGAGAGTGTGCCTGTTGGCGTGTATAACTCAGTTTTTCCTGTGGAGGGTTGGCATTAAAATGCAGAATGCTCCTCATGCAAGTGCCCCCAAGATGTCACGCCAATTATTTGTCTCTGTGGGAGCAGCCTATTTGTACAAGCTTTTCTTAAAATAAAAGCAGGAAGTCACAGCCTCTCTGTATTCTCTCCTGCTCCTGAGTGGACAGATAGGCGGGCCACATGTCACCTCTCGCTGTGGGTCCTGCAGGGTCAGCGTACCAGATCCATGGCATGGTCATTGTGACATCACAGCCCACGTGAACCACAACTTATTTCTTCCATTCTCACCCCTGCAGAGTCATACATCAGTCACACCGTGGTCGTGAGCTTCACTCCTGCTTCATTTAGGCCAGTCTCAGACAGATCTTTTACCACCTACTCAAGGCTCTGTCAAATATCAAGCCTCCCACTCCTCTGCCAGTGGGCAAATGTGACGTTCCTCAGTTGACTGTACCTGTACTGGAGCTAAGCATGTAGTAGCAACATTCTGTACCCTTCCACAGTGACATCCCTTTACCTGTGACCTGGAGTAGCTCATTAACCCCAAACTATGAAAGCTGTGGTTTTATGGTTGATAGCACTGTAGTTTATGTGACATTTGCCACAATATATGATCCCCTATATTCAACTTTAAGACAGGAGCATACTAAGAGGGGTAACAGGGTCACAGCTAGATTATACAACCCACCGGAACATTAGACAAAGTAAAATGCTTGACTAATAGGTAGAAATGGGAAGCAGTGGTATGCCAGGAGCAGCTGATGAGGATGTTAGGTAGGCAAGTTACATTTTGTCATGGATTCCAATGTAATGACCACTCAACGGTGAAGGAAAGACAAGGACAAGAGGACTGGAGAGGAGTGAGAGAGTCAGTTGGCGTGTCAGATAAAAGCAGTGAAGGAGAAAAAAGGAAACTAGAGAAGGCTGCAGGGGAAAGAGTGCAGTGGATAGGGGAGCCAGAATCCTAGGGAGAAAGGGAAAGAGATTAAAGTGAACAGATGATTATGTAAGAGATTGGTCGACAGGAGGAGACACAAATAATAGAGGAAAAGAGGCCATGGACATTTGGCCAGGCTGGGGAGCCCGGAGCACACAACATACAGGTCCTGACCGACTCTATAATCTGGCTTTCACTGATTGCTCTTCATATCAGAGTGGGACTATTTTAACCTAATTAAACAGGCCTCATGTTTCATGATGACCGCCAGGGACAGTCACGGGTTAGTGAGGCATGGTAACTGAGATAGACAGACACACTTTCCAGCTCACAAAAGTACAAGTTATTCCGTCTTTGACGGTCATAAAGAGATATTGAGTATCCACAAAAAATGAACAATCCTTCCAAGGAACTACGATAGGGGAGAGTGGGTAAAGTTGAGCCAAAGGGGTAAATTGAGCCACCCTTGTTTCTAGGAAAACAAAATTAACTATTTGACCAGATATTTAGGAAAAGGTCATCATTTCATGGAGTCTGTGAAGAAAGTGGTAAGCAAGTTAGGTAAAATTTTTACCATGTCAAATTCATTTGTGTTAGAGGTTTCATGATGCTTGTATCTAAACCAAAGTAGATCGTTTTAATATTGTTCTGTACATCAGTTGGGGTCTCTATCAGCTTCAATAGGAGGTCCTAAACCTAGCATGAAAGTTCATCCTTGTAGCTGTGCGGGATAAACATGGGGTAAGTTGAGCCAATGGTAAGTTGAGCAAAGTGTTTTCTTCCCAGGCATAATGCAAGGCATTATCACTGGGATATTAGGTAACAACAGGGCCTGGCCTATGATAAACGTGTTTAAAAAGTGTGTTAGGTGTTAAACATGTGTTAAAAAAGAAATATATTATTAAAATACAAAAAGTGATTGTGATTGTGTCGAATTGTGTTAGGGAAAGAAAGATAGACATGGTTTTTAAAAGGTAGTGCTAATATTTCATTCAGTACAGAAATGTGTAGGTGGCTTAACTTACCCTGTCCTGCGGCTCAACTTACCCCATACCAGGTGTAAATTGTGCCAAGATACCACTTTCTTTGAACAAGCTATATTTTCAAAACTGTAATGTTTACATGAATTCTGATTACTTCCAGGGATACACAACATCCTGAGATATACGTAGATATCTTAGAAATAATGCTATTTTCCCTTGACAGAGTGATGCTGAATGTYAAAAGTGGCTCAACTTACCTCACTCAGCCCTAGAAATGTAYTCTTGCTATGTCTGCAATGATCAGTGTTTTTTTTTTTACTATAGTGTGTTTTCATTTTTTTCTCAGAAATTCCTTTTTCCACCTCTTTTCCATCTGTCCTTGTGGTCTCCTTTATGTTGGGGCTGACCTGTGTGCTCTCTGTAGTTACAGTAAGTACCTAGAGCTGGTCTGTCTCAGTTTGGGGTTGACCCAGCAGCCAATGGTTCTGTCTCAAAAACAACATCAGTTCTGTAATCCTGGCACCACTGAGCCAGTAACACAGATGGCTCTGTGAAGCCAGCTCCAATATCTAATTCATGTTGGAAAAAATAAAGGGAAAGAAACGCTATAACGAAATGCTATAAAATCATAATTGAATTGAGGGGTTTTAGATCCATGAAACAGATCCATTAACTTCTTATGGCTGCAGGGGCAGTATTGAGTAGCTTGGATGAAAGGTGCCCAGAGGTTTCCATAGTAAATTGCCTGCTCCTCAGTCCCAGTTGCTAATATATGCATATTATTATTCATATTGGATAGAAAACACTCTGAAGTTTCTAAAACGGTTTGAATGATGTCTGTGAGTATAACATAACTCATATGGCAGGGAAAAAACCTGAGAAAAAATCCAAACAGGAAGTGGGAATTCTGAGGCTGGTCGATTTTCAACCAAGATCCTATTGAATTCACAGTGAGATATGGATGAGTTTGCACTTCCTACGGCTTCCACTAGATGTCAACAGTCTGTAGAACCTTGTCTGATGCCTCTACTGTGAAGGGGGGCCGAATGAGAGGGGAATTAGTCAGGTCTGCCATGAGAGGGAGCTCTGTTCCATCACTCATCTGAAGTCAATGTAATTCTCTGGTTGGAACGTTATTCAAAATTTATGTTAAAAACATTCTAAAGATTGATTCAATACATCGTTTGACATGTTTCTACTGACTGTTACGGAACTTTTGGACATTTCGTCAGCTTTTAGTGAACGCGCTTCCTGACGTTGGATTTGTTTACCAAACACGCTAACAAAAATAGCTATTTGGACATAAATGATGGACATTACCGAACAAAACAAACATTTCTTGTGGAAGTGGGAGTCCTGGGCGTGCATTCCGACGAAGATCAGCAAAGGTAAGTGAAGATTTATAATGCTTTTTATGAGTTTTGTTGACTGCACAATTTGGCGGGTAACTGTATGGCTTGCTTTTGTGGCTGAACGCTGTTTTCAGATTATTGAATATTGTGTTTTGCCGTAAAGCTTTTTGAAATCTGACACAGCGGTTGCATTAAGAACAAGTGTATCTTTAATTCTATGTAAAACATGTATCTTTCATCAAAGTTTATGATGAGTATTTATGTTATTTGACATGGCTCTCTGCAATTTCTCCTAATATTTTGGAGGCATTTCTGAACATGGCGCCAATGTAAACTGAGGTTTTTGGATATAAATATTAACTTTATCGAACAAAACATATATGTATTGTGTAACATGAAGTCCTATGAGTGTCATCTGATGAAGATCATCAAAGGTTAGTGATTAATTTTATCTCTTTCTGCTTTTTGTGACTCCTGTCTTTGGCTGGAAAAATGACTGTGTTTGGCTGTGATTTTGCAGTGACCTAACATAATCGTTTGTGGTGCTTTCGCTGAAAAGCCTATTTGAAATCGGACACTTTGGTGGGATTAACAACAAGATTACCTTTAAAATMGTATAAAATACTTGTATGTTTGAGGAATTTTAATTATGAGATCTCTGTTGTTTGAATTTGGCGCCCTGCACTTTCACTGGCTGTTGTCATATCGATCCCGTTAATGGGATTGCAGCCATAAGAAGTTTTAAACAGCTTTTATGATCCAGACATGAGTCTTTCTGAGACACCTAGCTACACCTAGCTAGTCCTTCATGGACTGTTGTATTTCTGACCAGCACCTTTTCTACAGATTAGGCATGTGCAAGATTAGCTATGGCTTTAGCATGTTTATTTTAGAGTTTATCTTGAACCAGATACAGAAAAAGCTCTGTCCGTTAGCTAATATAATGGTTGCTCTGCAATATGATGTGTCTCAGAGTAGGCTAATGAGCATGTGGTGGGGGAGGTCAGAGTTGGGTTTTGTTTTGTTTTATGTTCTCTCCTCATCCATATCACCCTTAATCCTACCTGATGTACAAAACTGTACACACAATTCATTACATTAATTACCGCATCAATCATCTGACAAAACAGATTAACATTAACAGCCTAAACAAAAAACGACGTAATCCATCATAAAAAGTAAAGTCATCAATCAGATAGTGAGTGACCGAGACGGTAGCCTTTTATAATTATACCGCCTAAGTGAGGGGACTGGAGTTGGTTAATTTTAGGTCAGGAGGTCAAGTATTGACCTCGTTGTGGAAACTTTTTAGTTTGGATTGGATATACATGTATTTTCCTGTGTCTAGTTGGTTGTCCAAACCTCCCATTGTTTCTAGCCTTGCTTGGTGAAAAGGACACAGGGTACCCAAACACTGGAAAGAATACACACACTTATTGATGTTCCTAACAATGGTGAAGTTGAATTTTCTTCACAATGTCAAGCATAGCTGGTCTTTGTCAGGCAAGCTTTTGTCAAATAAACCCCCAACCAATTGTCTCATTTTGCCTGTTGACATAATGGGCTAAATCAATGGGCTAAATCTTCCCTAAAGACTCTTGCCATCAAAGGCCTCTGAAGAAACCCTCTATCCTCACCATATAAAAGGCAGGATATAGATAGAAATATTCCTCAATACTCAACCCCTTAATCTATTCTACACTATTTAAATGTATGTGACGTTTCAACGCATTTCAACGTTCGATCACATATATTGAGAGTAAAATTGTTGGTAGTTTTTGTGATATCCAATTGGTAGTACAGTCTTGTCCCATCGCTGCAACTCCCGTACGGACTCCGGAGAGGCGTAGGTCGAGAGCCATGCGTCCTCCGAAACATGACCCTGCCAAGCCGCACTGCTTCTTGGCACCAACGTGTCGGAGGAAACACGTAAAACTGGCGACCGAAGTCAGCGTGCATGTACCCGGCCCGCCACAAGGAGTTTCTAGAGCGCGATGGGACAAGGACATCCCGGCCGGGTCAAACCCTTCCCTACCCCGAGCCAATTGTGCGCCGCCTCATGGATTTCCCGGGCGCGGCCAGCTGCGACACAGCCTGGCATCAAACCCAGGTCTGTAATGATGCCTTCAGCACTGCGATGCAGTGCCTTAGACCGCTGCGCCACTCGGGAGGCAGAGTAAAATCCTTTGTACATTGAATCCCATGTATTGAGAGAGAAAAATCTATAGCAAAATGTGTACAGTAGCTCAGCAGGACTGCAAGATGATTCTCTAGTCTTGTCCCAGTTAACAATATTCTGTGCTTTGTTATTTGGTCGTGATATGATTCAATCTCCCATACTCCGCTCTCTTCTTTGAGCCCTTCATACTGTGTATACTGTAGATGAGCACAAACAGTTAACCTGCAGCTACAGGACCTAACACGGGAAAGGAGAGGATAGGAGAGGGGAGGAGAGGATTGCTGAGCAATCGCAGCCCGACCGACCGGCTCCCCTGGGAGAGACATCACTGCCGTGGTCGGTGGGCCTGATCTTCGAGTGATGCTAGCTCCAGTCGAGACAGCGGGGAAYAAGCTGTGCATTTCCGATCCCTTGCCTTATTTCTTCCTCTTGTGGTTCTTTGCACCTATTTGTGCCCAGTGGGAGCAGGAAGCTATAGACAATGGGTGAGAAATGGAATTTAATGGTGCCCATTTCAGAGAAGGACACATTACTGCAGAGAACCTCATTATTGATATGCAGCATTACGTGCAGTCGTCCGTTCTGGTTTTAGTAGTTATCATAAGCCTGTCCTGCAGAATGCATTGGAAGTGTGTGTGTGCTCGCATTTGTGTGTGTGCATGCGTGCGAGTGTACACAGATATTCTCAACCGTTTCTCTGACAATTACCTTTATTGGCTGTTAATCAACTGTCATTTCACTGAGCCTGCTCCCTGCATAATCCATTGGCTGAGTTTAATGGTGAAAACATCTGGAAATATTTGGCTCATGCACCATACTCACTAGCTACAGTACATGCATTATATAACATTGTATAATACTATATAATTATATTTCCTCACATAATACATGTAACAGCATTATATTGCTAACATAACATGCAGTAACATGTCATAGGTTAATATTACACATACAGTTGAAGTCGGAAGTTTACATACCCCTCAGCCAAATACATTTTAACTCAGTTTTTCACATTAGTATTTGGTAGCATTGCCTTTAAATTGTTTAACTTGGGTCAAACGTTTCGGGTAGCCTTCCACAAGCTTCACATAATAAGTTGGGGGAATTTTGGCCCATTCCTCCTGACAGAGCTGATGTAACTGAGTCAGGTTAGTAGGCATCCTTGCTCGCACACGCTTTTTCAGTTCTGCCCACAAATGTTCTATGGGATTGTGGTCAGGGCTTTGTGATGGCCACTCCAATACCTTGACTTTGTTGTCCTTAAGCCATTTTGCCACAAATTTGGAAGTATGCTTGGGGTCATTGTCCATTTGGAAGACCCATTTGCGACCAAGCTTTAACTTCCTGACTGATGTCTTGAGATGTTGCTTCAATATATCCACATAATTTTCCTCCTTCATGATGCCATCTATTTTATGAAGTGCACCAGTCCCTCCTGCAGCAAGCACCCCCACAACATGATGCTGCCACCCCCGTGCTTCACGGTTGGGATGGTGTTCTTCGGCTTGCAAGCCTCCTCCTTTTTCCTCCAAACATAACGATGGTCATTATGGCCAAACAGTTATATTTTTGTTTCATCAGACCAGAGGACATTTCTCCAAAAAAGTACGATCTTTGTCCCCGTGTGCAGTTGCAAACGTAGTCTGGCTTTTTTACGGCGGTTTTGGAGCAGTGGCTTCCTTGCAGAGCGGCCTTTCAGGTTATGTTGATATAGGACCTGTTTTACTGTGGATATGGATACTTTTGTACCTGTTTCCTCCAGCATCTTCACAACGTCCTTTGCTGTTGTTCTGGGATTGATTTGCACTTTTTGCACCAAAGTACGTTCATCTCTAGGAGACAGAACACGTCTCCTTCCTGAGCGTATGACGGCTGCGTGGTCCCATGGTGTTTTTACTTGCGTACTATTGTTTGTACAGATGAACGTGGTACCTTCAGACGTTTGGAAATTGCTCCCAAGGATGAACCAGCATTGTGGATTTCTACAATTCTTTTTCTGAGGTCTTGCCTGATTTCTTTTGATTTTCCCAGGATGTCAAGCAAAGAGGCACTGAGTTTGAAGGTAGGCTTTGAGATACATCCACAGGTACACCTTACAATTGATCAATTATGTCAATTAGCCTATCAGAAGCTTCTAAAGCCATGACATCATTTTCTGGAAATTTCCAAGCTGTTTAAAGGTACAGTCAACTTAGTGTATGTAAACTTCTGACCCACTGGAATTGTGCTACAGTGAATTATAAGTGAAATAATGTCTGTAAACAATTGTTGGGAAAATGACTTGTGTCATGCACAAAGTAGATGTCCTAACCGACTTGCCAAAACTATAGTTTGTTAACAAGAAATTTGTTGAGTGGTTGAAAAATGAGTTTTAATGACTCCAACGTAAGTGTTTGTAAACTTCCGACTTCAACTGTACATACATGTAGTACACAGCTGACCACATCCTGTACATACAGAACTCAGCACATATTGAGTGTTTAAAATGGCCTTTTAATATCAAGTTCTCTTTCAATGATGTCCTGAAAAAGCAATTTTTAATTAATTGTGTTTGATTGAGTTGTGTTGTGATTAGTGTAGTGTGTGTTTTCTGTGAAAACTTTTGTATCCATATTTCGAGGCCAAACGTTGACGATATGCTGTAAATGTCAGTTGTCATAGGGAGACAGATTTTTCAAATCTTCAAGCTCTGCTGCATGAAGAAAACKTTCCTTTTCAGCAAAATATTCTGGAAAATGTCACACAGAAATTAATGCAATACACTGTTGGATGATTGGTAAATATGAATTTATTAATTGGATAGTTGTGAATTCTAACTCAGTAAAATGACATATGGTGAGTTTGCTATTGCCAGAAACGTCATCATACTGCTCTCCCGCTTAAAATACATTTTAGATGAATAATTTCACAAATGGACATATTATGCTCTCATTTTATGTTTTTATCGTTTTCAATCAATCTACAGACACGGTATGGAGAAATGAACCACATGGCTACATGCTGGCCTCAATATTGGCTGTTGCCTCTATATAGCAAATCATAGTTCTGTCAGCTCTTTACTATCTTTCTTCTCTTGGTCATTCTTTAGAATTGGAGGATGAAGAAGAATGCTGTATGTGTGTCTGTCTCAGGCCAGAGGGGAGAGTTTCACAACACAGTCATGAGTTGAATCACAGGATAAATGTCACAAAGCCAAGGATTCAATAATTTTCCATTTTTAGACTGTAGTCATAGAAAGTCAAGGTGAGGAAAATCTGTGGCATCCATAACAGGTTTACAAAAGTTTTGCAGGATCAGTGACTATGTAATACAACTGTCATAAAAGCATTCAAGACCTGCAATAATGTCCCTCAGTTTGGCCGACACACCTGTTAGGCCGAGGGATGTTTATACTACTAATTATCCCATTCAGGATAATAATTGTCTGAATGCATGAGTGGAGAAACTCAGTATGGTTGGTCATGCATATTGAACAGCTGTGTTATGACAGAAAAAGAACACTCAGTTCCAATTACGACATACACTGAGTGTACAAAATATTAGGAACACCTTCCAAATATTGAGTTGCTCCCTCTTTTGCCGTCAGAACAGCCTCAATTCGTTGGGGCATGGACTCTACAAGAGGTCGAAAGCGTTCCACAGGGATTCTGGCCCATGTTGACGCCAATGCCTCCCACAGTTGTGTCAAGTTGGATGTCCTTTGGGTGGTGGACCATTCTTGATACACAGGGGAAACTGTTTTGCAGTTCTTGACACTCAAATCAGTGCCCCTGGCACCTACTACCATAACCCGTTCAAAGGCGCTTCAATCTTTTGTCTTGCCCCTCTTAATTGCACACACACACACACACACACACACCACACACACACACACACACACACACACACACACACACACACACACACACACACACACACACAATCCATGTCTCCAATTGTCTCAAGGACTTAACAATCTTCATTTAACCTGTCTTCTCCCCTTCATCTACACTAATTGAATTCGATTCAACAAGTGACATCAATAAGGGATCATAGCTTTCACCTGAATTCACCTGGTCAGTCTATGTCATGGAAAGAGCAGATGTTCTTAATGTTTTGTACACTGTGTACACTACATGCAGGTGCAGTAAGGAAACTGCATTGTCATCTCTTAAAACACCTCATTCCACTTTTTATTGGGTAACTAAAGTAACCACCAATTGCAGCATAGTTTGTGTATTTCATTCAATTTAGACCAGACATACAACCTTATATTGCCATCTGCTGTTTTTATATAGGACTGCAACACACAGTTTGAGAAACAGTTATATTTGGGACAATTTGAGGGACATTGGGATAAATAAATTGCAGTATTATATTGTATCTAAGTGAGGGGTTTGCAGCAGGTATAATTTTTAATCTATAAGACCAGATCATATTACCTGTATTTTAGGGCAATGTAGATATTTTAATTTAGAGGAATAATTTAACTGGCAAATCCAATAATTTAAAGGTTACTGAAAAAATGGAAAGGGTCTGGATGACCTCTACTAAACACTATGTACTGATTCAGGGATGTGTGAAGGACCACAGAGATGTCTGGCAAGAACAGAATCAAAGATTACAGGGAAAATGTTTTTTATTGTTGCCACACAGCAACGCACTTTCCATTTTGTGTGCGTATACAACTGTGGTTTCTAGGAGGAGAGACAAAAATGGAAATATAATTTATACACATGGAAGACTATACAAGGCAACTAGGGCCATATATACTTTCACACTACTGTGTCACAGAAGTTAAGCTAAATACAGTAAATAATCTTCTCAATGGCATACTATAAAGCTAAACATGCATAAAGCTAAACATGCATAAAGCTAAACATGCATAAAGCTAAACATGCATAATATTGCAGTGCCTGAATCACATGTCAAAGAACATGGATGGCTAAATAGTAATCAGGCCTAGGTATACAGTACCAGTCAAAAGTTTGGACACACCTCTACATTGTAGAATAGTAATGAAGACCTCAAAACTATGAAATAACACATATGGAATCATGTAGTAAGCAAAAAAGTGTTAAATCAAAATATTTTTGATATTTGAGATTCTTCAAAGTAACTACCCTTTGCCTTGATGACAGCTTTGCACACTCTTGGCATTCTCTCAACCAGCTTCATGAGGTAGTCACCTGGAAAGCATTTCAATTAACAGGTGTGCCTTGTTAGAAGTTAATTTGGGGAATTTCTTTCCTTCTTAATGCGTTTGAGCCAATCAGTTGTACTGTGACAAGGTAGGGGTGGTATACAGAAAATAGCTCTATTTGGTAAAAGAACTGTCAGGACCCGGTGCGAGAAACAGTCACTAATAATCGTCAGAACCCAGAAGATGAGGCAGACACAGCAGTACTAGCGATAGTGGTTTAATAAAGAACAAAATCTTCAGGCAAAGAAACTAAATCCACACATGTCAAAATAAAGCAAAAGGCACAAAATGGAAATCTCCAAAATACAAAGAAACTTCACAAAGTGGTAAAAAACAGCAGGGAAACAAACCTCAAAAGACTACTCAAATAATACACAAGAACTAAACCAGAGAACCTCTGGAAAATCCACAAGAGAAATCTCTGAATACAAGGCTTGGGCTGGGTGCTAACTTACAAACACTGAGCAAGGAACAAAGGAACACACAGGGTTTAAATACTAACAAGGGAATGACCTACAGGTGCAAACAATAATTAGAGCAAGAAAAACAAAAAGGTACAAAAAAGGTGCAATGGGGACATCTAGTGACCAAAACCCGAACAGTCTTGGCCAAAACCTGACAGAATCCCTCCTAGGAACGGCTCCTGACGTTCCTACCAGCCTTCTCAGGGTGGAGGATCCTGAACTGACGAATGAGGTCAGGGTCCAGTATGTCCTTGGCAGGAACCCAGGAGCGCTCCTCGGGACCGTAGCCTTCCCAGTCCACCAGATACTGCCAGGACCGCTGCACCCGGCGGGAATCCAGTATCCGGTGGACGGTATAAGCCGACTGGCCACCGATGACACGGGCGGAGGTCTGCCTGCCGGGATAAGGGGAGAAAAAACAACAGGTTTTAATAAAGAAATGTGAAATGTTGGATTGATCTTAAGGGATCTGGGTAAGTGCAGGCGAAAAGTAACGGGATTGACTCTCCTGGAAATCTTAAAGGGACCGATGAACTCTGGGACAGCTTGCGAGACTCCACCGTAGTGGTAAATTCTTAGTTGAGAGCCATACTCTCTGGCCGGGGTACAGGGAGGACTGGACGGCGACGTCTGTTGGCTTGTTGTTGGTACTGCTGAGAGGAACGCAGAAGATTAAGACGTGCCTTCTTCCACGTAAGCCGACAGCGTCTGATGAACCTCGAGGCTGAAGGCACACTGACTTCTGCCTCCTGGTCCGGGAACAATAGAGGCGCATAGCCAAACTAACACTCATGCGGGGATATACCAGTGGAAGAGGAGCACAAGGTGTTGTGCGCGTACTCGGCCCAAACAATGAAGGATGACCATGTGGACGGGTTGTTGGAAACCATGCATCTGAGGGTGGTTTCCAGCTCCTGATTCATCCTCTCAGTTTGGCCATTGGACTCCGGATGGTACCCTGAAGATAAACTGGCCGTGGCCCCTATGAGTTGGCAGAAGCCTTCCAAAACCTTGAGGGAACTGGGGACCTCTGTCGGAAACCATATCTTGCGGAATCCCAAAGACTCGGACACCATGGTTAATCACCAACTCAGCTGTTTCCTTGGCAGAAGGTAATTTGGTCAAGGGAACAAACCTGGCCGCCTTAGAAAACCTGTCGATGATGACTAGGTGTAGTATTACCATGGGACGGAGAAGGCCAGTAATAAAGTCCAACGAGATATGGGACCAGGGTCGGTGGGAATAGATAGAGGGTGAAGGAGTCCTTGAGGGCGGAGGTGAGAAGATTTGCCCTGGCAGCACACGGAACAGGCCTTGACGAAAGTGGCAACGTCTTCCTTTATGGTGGGCCACCAGAACTTACGCTGGATGAACTCCAAGGTGCGACCTACGCCCGGGTGACAGGTGAGGCGAGAGGAGTGCCCCCACAGAAGGATTGGGACCTTGCTGCCTTGGGAACAAACAACCGATTAGCAGGACCTCCTCCAGGGCCCGGTTCGATGGCTTGAGCTTGTTTCACGGTGTCCTCCACTTGCCACGAGATCGGAGCCACGATCTTAGCGGCCGGATGGACAGTCATGTCAGTATCTTCTCGAATGGCAGGAGAGTAGATTCGTGACAAGGCGTCCGGTTTGAGATTCTTCGACCCGGGTCTATAGGTGAGGATAAACTGAAATCGGCTGAAGAAAAGAGACCATCGAGCTTGTCTGGAGTTCAACCGCTTCGCCTGCTGGATATACTCCAGATTTTTGTGGTCCGTAAGCACTTGAAACGGTTGAGAAGCCCCTCGAGCCAGTGTTCCATTCCTTCAATGCCATCTTAACCGCTAGGAGTTCACGATCCCCACATCGTAATTCCTCTCGGCCGGGTAAGCGGTGAGAGAAGAAGGCGCAAGGATGAAGCTTCTTGTCTTCACCCCTCTGAGACAGGACAGCTCCAACCCCAACCTCTGATGCGTCTACCTCCACCACAAAAGGTTCATCCGCCGTTGGTAGTGTCAGGATGGGAGCAGAGAGGATGCGCTGCTTGATTCCTTGGAAGGCCGTCTCAGCTTCTCTTCCCCACAGAAACCTTGTGTTGCCACCCTTGGTTACAGCTGAGAGAGGGGCTGCCCGAGCTGAAGTTCTTGATGAACTTGCGGTAAAAGTTGGTGAAGCCAGGAAACGCTGAACTTCCTTAACGGACTTGGGGGTGGGCCAATCCGCTACACCGCCCCTACCTTCTTGGGGTCCATCTGGACTCGACTGGGTTCCACTATAAATCCCAGGAATTGTACTCGAGAGAATGGAATTCACACTTTTCCGGCTTAACGTACAAATGGCTGTCTAGGAGGCGTTTGAGCACTTGTCTGACATGCTTAGTGTGTTCTTGAAGGGAGCTCGAAAAGATGAGGATGTCATCCAGTAAACAAACAGAAGATGTTAAGCATATCCCTAAGCACATCGTTTATGAGCGCTTGGAACACAGCCGGAGCGTTGGCGAGGTAGATGGACGCATGAGGCCTGCTGCCAGAGCGTCCTTGATGTAGGTATCCATAGCAGCTCGTTGGGAGGAGAAAGGGAAAAGATCGACCCCTGGGAGGCAGGTCCCCGGAAACAGGTCGATGGTGCAATCGTAAGGTCTATGGGGTGGTAGTTTGGTGGCCCTCTGTTTGCTAAATACCAGTTTGAGGTCATGGTAACACTCGGGACTCGGGACAGGTCGATGGATTCTAGAGACTCGGAAGGGGACTCGGGAAGATACAAGTGGCTTGGCACGTAGGACCCCACTGCTTGATAGTGCCCAGACCAGTCGATGTGAGGGTTATGGCTGTGAAGCCAGGGATAACCAAGGACGAGAGGGAACTCGGAAAAGGAGATCAGATGAAAGTTCATCACTTCCTGGTGTTGGGAAACTGAAAGTCGCAAGGGGTAGTGGCACGAGTAACAAGTCCAGATCCCAAAGGGCTTCTATCCAACGTAGTAACCTTATGGGGTCACTCAGAGGTTCAGAAGGAACGCCATTCTCTTTCGCCCAGACCCCATCCATGAAGTACCTGCGGCTCCAGAGTCTACCAAGGCTTGAAGAGAAAACTCGTGGTCGTCCAGGAAAGGGTAACTGGAATGAGCAGGCGGGAGTTGGATGGATGGGAGGAGGTTATGTTTCCCGTTACAGTCCTCCAGGCCTGCACGGGAGAGTGCGTTTCCCTGGAGCCCGGGACACGTGGAGCGGAAATGGCCCGGTTTGCCGCAATATAGACAGCATCGCTCCCTCATCCGCGGTCTCTCTCAGCCTGGGAGATGCGTCCAACCTGCATGGGTTCTGGTGGAGCCAGCGAGGATAAAGGTGGAGACTCGGAGCTGGAACCGATAGGAGCTAGGGTGAGCGGTCTACGGTTGAGTTCTCTTCTCTCAGACGCTGGTCTATGCGTGAAGCCAACTTGATAAGGGACTCGAGGTTGTCCGGTGGTTCCCGAGTGGCCAGTTTCATCTTGGATGGTGTCAGAAAGACCCTTCAAAAAACACACTGTGAGCGCCTCGTCGTTCCAGCCACTTGCTGCTGCCACAGTGCGGAACTGGATGGCATAGTCCGTCACGCTGCGCAACCTTGGCGGAGAGTCAGGAGCTGTTTGGGCTGAGTCAGGGCCGTTGGTAGACCTTGAAACACTCGCTTGAATTCTTCAGCAAAGGTAGAGTAGTGGCACAGCAGGGACTTTGGGCATCCCAACACAGCAGTAGCCCAGGCTAGGGCTTTTCCCGACAGCAGGGTGATGATATATGCTATCTTGGACCGGTCGGTGGGAAACGACGATGGTTGCAGCTCAAAGGAGAGAGAACATTGGGTGAAACCCCTTACACACCATCGGATCCCCTGAGAACCGTTGGGGAGGCGGTAGACGAGGTTCAGCCAGGGGGTTAACTGCAGGGGCACTTGAATCTGATGAACTGGAGCAGAAGCGGTTGCCGGGGAAAGTCGATCCGAAATCTGCTTTATGGAAGTCAGCATCTCTGACAGAAGTTGAGAATGTCTAGCCATTAAGGCCTCTTGCTGAACCAGAGCAGCTTCGTGGCGTTGGACAGTCCCCTCGTGGTGGGACAGCATGGAAAAAAGATCCTGGGTACTGGCTGCCTCTGGGTTCATTATAATGGCTCAGTGTTTCTGTCAGGACCCGGTGCGAGAAACAGTCACTAATATCGTCAGAACCCAGAAGATGAGGCAGACACAGCGTACTAGCGATAGTGGTTTAATAAAGAACAAAATCTTCAGGCAAAGAAACTAAATCCACAATGTCCAAAAATAAAGCCAAAAGGCAAAAAATGGAAATCCTCCAAAATACAAAAGAAACTTCACAAAGTGGTAAAAAACAGCAGGGAAAAACAAACCTCAAAAGACTACTCAAATAATACACAAGAATTAAACCAGAGAACCTCTGGAAAATCCAACAAGAGAAATCTCTGAATAAACAAGGCTTGGGCTGGGCTGGGTGCTAACTTACAAACACTGAGCAAAGAACAAAGGAACACACAGAGTTTAAATACTAACAAGGGAATGACCTACAGGTGCAAACAATAATTAGAGCAAGAAAAACAAAAGGTACAAAAAAAGGTGCAATGGGGACATCTAGTGACCAAAACCCGAACAGTCTTGGCCAAAACCTGACAAGAACAAGTCAATATTACGGCAAGAACAGCCCAAATAAGCAAAGAGAAATAACAGTCCATCATTACTTTAAGACATGAAGGTCAGTCAATGCGGAAAATTTCAAAAACTTTGAAAGTTTCTTCAAGTGCTGTTGCAAAAACTAGCAAGCGTTATGATGAAACTGGTTCTCATGAGGACCACCACAGGAAAGGAAGACCCAAAGTTACACTACAGGTCAAAAGTTTTAGAACACCTACTCATTCAAGGGTTTTTCTTTATTTTTACTATGTTCTACGTTGTAGAATAATAGTGAAGACATCAAAACTATGAATAACACATATGGAATCATGTAGTAACCAAAAAGTGTTAAACAAAGATTCCTCAAATAGCCACCCTTTGCTTCAATGACAGCTTTGCACACTCTTGGCATTCTCTCAACCAGTCTCACCTGGAAATGCTTTTCCAACAGTCTTGAAGGAGTTCCCACATATGCTGCGCTTTGTTGGCTGCTTTTCCTTCACTCTGCAGTCCGACTCATCCCAAACCATCTCAGTTTGGTTGAGGTCAGGGGATTGTGGAGGCCAGGTCATCTGATGCAGCTCTCCATCACTCTACTTCTTGGTCAAATAGCCCTTACACAGCCTGGAGGTGTGTTGGGTCATTGTCCTGTTGAAAACAAATGATAGTTCCACAATCACCCAACCTCAACCCAATTGAGATGATTTGGGATGAGTTGGACCGCAGAGTGAAGGAAAAGCTGCCAAAAAGTGATCAGCATATGTGGGAACTCCTTCAAGACTGTCGGAAAAACATTCCAGGTGAAGCTGGTTGAGAGAATGCCAAAAGTGTGCAAAGCTGTATCAAGGCCTCCCGGGTGGCGCAGTGGTCTAGGGCACTGCATCGCAGTGCTAGCTGCGCCACCAGAGTCTCTGGGTTCGCGCCCAGGCTGGGCTGGGTTCGCGCCCAGGCTCTGTCGCAGCCGGCCGCAACCGGGAGATCCGTGGGGCGACGCACAATTGGCATAGCGTCGTCCGGGTTAGGGAGGGTTTGGCCGGTAGGGATATCCTTGTCTCAGTATGTAAAAAAAAAAATGCTATAAAATGTATGCACTCTACTGTAAGTCGCTCTGGATAAGAGCGTCTGCTAAATGACTAAAATGTAAATGTAAGGCAAAGGGGGGCTAGTTTGGCTAGTCTAAAATCTACATTTTGATTTGTTTAACACTTTTTTGTGTTTTGATGTCTTCACTATTATTCTACAATGTAGAAAATAGTACAAATAAAGAAAAACCCTTGAATGAGCAGGTGTGTTCCAACTTTTGACTAGTACTGCAGGTAAAAAGGGTTTGCATGCAAAAGTGATTGCTTTTGATAAAAACACTTTATCTGCCTTCCCAATGAAAACTAGTTAGTAAATTAAAATCTTTATTTTATGGAAAAGAGACGTTGTATGTTTCTGGACGATCAACCATGTTGCCCTGTTGACCACATGACCGAGCGGCGCAGATTACTGTTTGATTTGAGAAGGGTGCTCTTCCCTCCCCGCTTTTGCCCTATGATGTGACGGGCCATTTGCCGATTCAACCCGGGCCAGCGTAATAGATCTCCCTCAGTTACTGTATGTTGATGACTAACCTATGGTATGAGAAAATTTTATCTCTTGTTCCCACGAGAAAGGCTTGACTGATATAAACAGTGTTGGAATGTGAAACATCATCATACTGTACATGAGGGGAAACTATGCTGCATGTAACTAAAACAATACACAAAGGCAATAGAAATTATGTAATCAACAAATCATGTTTGCTTAAGCTTTGGACATGCTGATCTACAGAAACAAATGCCATTTTTGGGATCCTTCAAGGATCTGAGATAATCTGTCATTGTCCTCAATCATATCCTATGTTTTGTATAAGATGATAACATATTTTACAACATCGTAGACCAATACAAACTGAACCAATAAAGCCAGGCAAAAGAAGGGAGAGCTTCAAGAGAAGAGAGATAATGTATAGTTAATTAGGAATACTAACCAATCCATGTTTGGCAGTGCATTGTTTATTTAGGGGAGAGACAGAACAGAATGCCCTTGTTTGGAATGGAGTGACCTAGGTTCAGAAACAGAATATTTTTGAAGAAAAAACTGCAACATTCTGAACCACTGAATTCCCACACTCATATCCTGTTCCATTAATAACTTAAACTCACTCATGCTATGCACGTTGCCATGACTATAAGCATTTTCAGTTATATTTGAAAAGCTGTAAATTCAGCAGAAGGACACAAGTCACATTCAACAGCTGTATGTTTCAACAGATCAGCTCTAGTACGATGATGATCTCACAAAACCGTTCCATGCACCTCGAAAAAGACGTTGGAGACACCATGGCACCAGACGGGTGGGCACCAATCGTGACCTGAACAACAGGGCCTGTCAGCCAGTCATAATTGAAGAGCCTCGATGACCTTTCACACTTGCTGCTGTGACTGCAAGCATTCCCGCGGCGCAGATGGAGACACACAGGGCTGCGTCGGGTCTGTAGCCTACTGAGCAGCAGCAGAGATTTGTCTACCTGTCGATTAGGTTGCAGCAAGGTTATCTTCCAAATCAAGCCTCTGGGATTGGTTATTAGTCTGTCGACCGCTCATGGAACTTGATGAATATGAAATGAAGAGCGACATAGACACGTTAAGGGCTGGTAAGTGTTTCACTCTGACATTTTGCTCACACAATTTCCTTCAGAATTGATCATGTACTCTTTCAAAACGTTAGTCAGATCAATAAAATCATATATCAGTGTAGGGTTTATAAATACTTTACTAATGTGCTATTATCGGCCTAAATTACTCAAACCTATTGCAGGCTACTGGTACAGAAAAGGTTTTGTATGAAGTTGTATTTTGGCAAAGTTTTTGTGAGAATGAAGATCAGTTGCAAGCAGGAGCTGTAGGATATAGCCTACTCAGGACAGAGTCTGCTGCTCAAACTTCGATGTTTACTGTTTGAGATTCGCACAGCGGCAAATTAAGGCATGTTTGCTTGTCACGTAAAGGAGTTACATTGAACACAAGGAGCCTTATTTAATTTTCTCAGGTTTAAAATTGACTCTTGTACAAACTGTCTACTCTACAAATCCCACGTCTCCTTTGTAAAAGGGTACAGAAATGGCCATCTATTCGTTATCTAGACACATTCAGCGTCACATCCATGTCTCAAGACTAAAGCATATTAATGATCATCACCTTTACATTGGCCTATAGAATAGGCTATGGTACATAGAATATTATGTTAGTCCATCCCATGTGTCTTGGTCAGGTGTGATTTTAACTGGGAGAAATATGACTGTCACTGATGATGAAATGTTGAATAAATCATGAATTGGTAAATAAATCATGATGACCATTGCCCACACACTTTTCATTATGCATTGTAAAAAAGTCCAGATGTTGCAACTAACTATTATTAAGTAACTGGTTCCACTGCTTTTTTTTGTTTACTCAACTGTTTGGTCAAAGTGTAACCTTAATTTAATATTTTTCGTTGGCCCAAACTCAGCTCCAACATGAGAACATGTAGGAAAAGATGCAGTCGATAAAAAATGATGCGTTTGCTCAATTTGTTTCACATGTTCATTCAACTACAAATGATTATTTTACACACAAAAAGGCATTAGAACTAGTTACCTAGTGCTTTTAACATACAATGTTTTCAATTAACATATTTCACAAACATGATCACATTGTGCATGCATACAGTAATTAGTATTCAACATGTCCTCACCTGAGATTTGACCTCACAACCGCTTGGTTCACAGCATTCAGAGCTTCCTGCTATGCCACTATTGCTACACTGTGTACTTCAAAGTAAATCTCAGCTCTGTTAGAAGTGCACTCAAGAAAAACTATTTTATTGATCATAGTGATTAAGGAGTAACATTAAAACAGAGTAATATGCCCCACCAACATAAGACAACTATACAGAAACCCCCCAAATTACTGAAATAAGTCAATGGAATCAAAGATGAGAGAATAGTCAGATGAACTGATAATTGATACAGACATGTTGGCATAGCAGGAAGTTTGGAATGGCGTTAATAAAGAGGTTGAGAGTTCAAATTTCAGGTGAGGACATGTTTAATAATGATTACTGTATAAACGAACAAACACATTTTGATTATGTATGTCAGCGTGTGTCAAATATGTAAGTTGAGAACATGTTAAAAGCGCTGTGTATATAACTAGTTCCACACCCTTTTTTTTTGTTAAGATGCCAAAAATAATCATTTCTAGTTGACTGAACATATGAGACAAATTGAGCAAACACATCATTTTAAGTTGACAGAATTTTTGCCTACGTTTTCTCATGTTGGAGCTGAGCTTGGGCCAACTCAAAACGTCCCTGGCTAAGGAAACAGTGCTGAGCAATTCCACAAAACTCCCCCATCATCCCACCCTCTGAGCTTACAGTAAATATGTTTCCCCTTTCTGATATCAAGCCAACTTGGCTGGATCAGTTGAAGAAGTTACATGCTAACTTTGAATGCTTGGATTCCATCTCTGGGAAACTACACGATAATGGAATTGTGCTCAGGCTCAGATTTTTCACTTAAAATGTATGCCAAACAAAAAATATTGATTTCAAACTTTAACAAACCATCCAACTCTATGCACAAGGACTACTTTTAACAATTTACACTGAAAATGTAACAAAAACATTTACTGGAAGTGTCCACATTTTCCAAAAACATAGTTAAATATCTACTCCCAATGAAGATTCAACAATGTCTGCAGAAACAATGGGGTGTCAGCTATTGATCTTTTGGTTATTGAACTACAGTAAGTGAAGTGGATTTACACCCGGTAACGGAATTGTAGTAACGGAAATTCATCATGGGTCCCTGATCTGTACTACACAGAAATGCCTAATTATGCATATGAATGTCATTCTCTTCATGGTGATGTATCCTAAATAGGTACACAAAGGTATAAATATGCAATATCCTTCTTTGCATATTTGGGTATGGCTATTATTTTAATGAGCTCTGCACCCAAACAAGACCAAATTTGGTTGGTCCACACCGTACWAAATCTGAACCAATCATAGACATCTATGTTTCACATGTTTGAACATCAAAGTACAGAAAACTAGAGCACAGAAGAGTACAGCATAGTACAGCACTTAACAGTAGAGTGGAGTAGAGTTTAGTACATTAGAGTTCAGTAAAGTAGAGTATAGTTCAGTAKTGTAGAGTACAGTAGAGTTCAGTGCAGTACAGTACAATACAATACATTATAGTGTACTCAACTCTAGTGTGCTCTACTGTGTACTGTACTCTACTTTACAGTACTGTACTGTACTGAACTATACTTTTCTTTACTGTACTGAACTCTACTGTACTGTACTATACACTACTTTTCTTTACTGTACTGTGCTGTTGTAACGCTCGTCTGATGAAGAAGGAGTGGACCAAAGCACAGCGTGTTACGTGTTCATGATATTTATTTAAATCTGAACACTAGAACAAAAATAACAAAGCAAAAAACGAACAGTTCTGTAAGGTAACTGAAACTATACAGAAAACAACTACCCACAAACACAGGTGGGAAAAGGCTACCTATGTATGATTCTCAATCAGAGACAACGATACTGCCTCTMWTTGAGAATCACACCCGGCCAAACACAAAGAAATAGAAAAACATAGAAATAAAGAAACTAGAATGCCCACCCTAGTCACACCCTGGCCTAACCAAAATAGAGAATAAAAGCCTCTCTATGGCCAGGGCATGACAGCTGTCCAAATTTGTGAACCCAACTATGGTTTGTGACTACTATGATTTCCCATTGTAGTCAATTCAATTGCAGAAATTCCATTACTGATTTTTCAGAAATTCTGTTAGTTTTAATCACTTAATAATTCATAAACAAACTTTATATCAGTAAAAACACTATAACTAATTGATAGGTCTACCTATACTTGTTACTTCTGTGAACTTTCATTATCCTCCCTTAAATATCTTAAAGATATGTAGGGTTATTATAACAGAATTTCAAGGCCCAAGCTAATGTTACTTAAACTTACAGAAGGCAAATCATTTCCCAACAACTAAATATGCATTGATATTAGTTGGCAGGAGTCTTTACTTTAGCATTCTTGTGTTTTGATGTATTTCTGATACCTTTTAAGACTTTTCTGATAGATGTTGTTGAATACCCCTTTTCCATCTGTTTGACCAGAAATCAAAGCCTTTGCTTATTCCACATTTTTTTACAGAAAATGATTGAAAAATCAATATATGCCTTAATATCTACAAAATATAGACTCTTAGCTTTCATTTGACACCCAATTTGACATGCTCCTATGAACTGAACATGTTGGTGCTCAACGTCAGCGTCTATTCCACATTGGTTTAACGTAATTTCATTGGAATAACAACCTTGATTCAACCAGTGTGTGCCCAGTGGGGACCCTCTGGCGTTGGTATTTAACACTATACTATTCACACCATTTGTTGGTCACCAGATCATTTTTAATCATTATTTACATAAATAATTTATAATTGAATCTCTTGCTATCCCCCACCAGAATATAGAGTAATGCTAGGTTTTATATTAATCAGAAGCCCAGTAGAGGGAGCTACAATTTCCCTATAATCCATGATAACTAACACCAGAACTTTCCAGGTATGAGACAATTAGTGAGTTGCTTCACAAGCTCAGCTGAAATATGATGATTCAATTCTTCCTTTCCATTTTCTTTCTATATCTTCCTTCCCTCCAGTGTTTCCCAATATCCCACTATACCACTTTCTCTGTTCCTTGCCAGCTGTTGCTGTCTGTATCTCTCCACTAGGACTGCCCCTGTGCAGCAGGTTATAAATAAGGACCCAAGGAGTGCATCCCAGCAGCACCAAGACATTCAGCCGTTGTGTTGTTTAAGCAGCTGCACACTGTCAGTCCAATCGTTCTATTAGAGAAGGAGGAGAACAGCTAGGGGGGAGTTGGGGTGGAAAGGAGGAGGAGTGGAGGAGGTGGAGGGGCCGTAGTGAGTCAGGGAGTAGACTTGTCCCTGGCAGGCTCCAGGGAGAACATGCTGGGAGAGCCAGACTAAATGTGTGAGGGGAAGAGACCACCAGTAGGCTTGGCAGTCTATATTATCCATGAAAAGGGTCATATTAGATTTAGTTTCAGGGTATGAGGTGGGTTGGGGTCAAAGTGATGGCTTATCACCAACAGATTCTCCAGTTAAAATGAGATTGGCTAGTCTATGGGTGATTAATAGTAGAGAGGGAATCTTTAGAGATACTCTGGAGGACATGTATGAGTCAAAGACAAGGCTCCATGTGAATTAGCCTGAAGAACAGACACTGACGACTCAAGGTTACCCTGAGGTGAATTGTCCTCTAATGCAACATGGAGTCTTCATCCACCAGTAACCCCTGCTTAGATAAAGAGACGTTATATTAGGCATTTCAGCTGGATGTTGTGAGTGAAAATTGCCTAATGCCTCCCTTTCCCTCAGTACTGACCACATCTAAACTTTCTTGTAACTTACTATCGTTACATTCCTACTCATCAGTTTTGTAATTTATTGTCATCTAGAGTTCTGTTGTGGTCTCTGAGTTTTTTTCCCCCGGCGGTTTACTCTTGATGCCTTAAAAAAAAAAAAAGTTCATGCACAGCTATGTGAGAACTTAAAAAAGGGATGCAGCTGCTTTTAAGGCCAGACCGTTTGAAACAAATACAGACAGGAGGGTGATTTACGATGACAAGGTCAGGGTTCAACCTAGGATGTCGGGTCAGAGGCTCACACAGCCTGTTAGATGACTGCTAAAATAGACCTCTCCCATTGAGTCTATTTTTCTCACTCATCATATCTGTCATAGTGAAACAAGTGTTAATGTTAAAGTGCTTTGAGTTTCCTTATTAGGCCTCCATTGTAATTATTTAGCCACTGATTGCTTATTCAAGGCATTTTGTCTCCTATATTAACTGCTTTATAGAATGATAATGAGGTGTTCGTTGCTTTAGATAAGTGTTTGGTTCTTACATGCCATTCATTCAATGGATTTTCAAGTCAAAAATAGTGAGGAGGTGCGAGGTCAGTTTGTTTCCATAGGACCAGCATTAACAACACTGCAACTGAAAACAGTCCATTCCACAGCCACTGAAGATACTGTTGCAGAGACCTGCAGACTACTGACAGTGTTCTTTTTGTGGACTGTTGACTCTACTTTTGCGTCACAGTGGAACTGTGGTCACCCGTGGGCTATCAGGTCAATGATACAAGGTCAACAAAGCCTTGGCCAACTAATGCATAAAGCCAGGGACAACTCCCCTGGCCATAACATGCTAACTCTGGTAAGTCCATATGCCAGAGATGTGGCATGACATTTTTCGTGTTGGCCAGGGGCCTAGCAGAGGATGATGTAGGGAGAGAGTTGAACAAGGACAGAGGACCATGCAGCAGTGTACTTTTCATCCTCACTTCCCCAGGGTTATGTGTTACAGTCAGAGCAATGCACTGCCCTCCAGTACGAGCAACTAGGCAAAGAAGGCCAAGGGAAAGTGACTAACATGTGCTTATTACACGCATATTACAGACAACAGGAAAGCCTTATGTAGATAGGACACATTGGCTGGTTACCGTCACAAGGTTGCTAGGTGAAATGCAACCATATGGGAGTATAATCATCACATGCTCATCCTCACTATAGATTAGGATGCTCTCTCTGAGGGTCAATTGACTTCATTGCCCCTTGGCCAGTCTGTGGGTTGTTTGATGGGATAATGGAGAATTACTATATGCTTTGTGCCTGCAAGTACATTTAATAACGGCTCATTTCATTTTTGTGGAAGAATGGTTTACCAGGCCCTGGTAAATACTTACATGTTGTCCACAAGGGAGAAGCTGAATCCTTTATTGAGTTGAAATGCTATCGTATGATAAGACCTGTGGAATGAACCTGCAAACTGGGAAGCATGTACTGCCCTACCAAGCAAAAAGGAAGTAACTGCTCATAGCATGGAACTGAGAAAAATGGCTTTTATTTACCTTGGTTTCACAGTAACTTTATGCAGTTACTGCTAACATGACCCCAATTTTCTCTAAAACACAATACAATGGAGGCAGGATACTTGTCCACATGATTAAGCATGTATCTAATGTTGCAAAAATGACATTAACTCATTTTTGAACAAATTAGCAGTTACTGCCTTTTTGCATGGTAGGGCAGTGTAGATATATCCATCTCTTACATATACTGTAACCACATACACACACATATGTCTTGTCCTTTGAATGTAATCTGTGTAGAGGAATGTGCTGGTTGGGGTCCTCTCTCCAATGGTCAGCGTTAGTATGAGCCTTCACTCTCCCCTCCCAGGTTTGCTTACTCAGCCAAACGGAAAATATATACTTTTCACTTTTTTAAGAACAGTTACTCTCAGTGGCTGTGCGTTATAAGGCTTTTCATCACACACAGCTGTCTCTATGAACATCTCCACCCCTCAGACCACAGTTAGGGCAAGGAAATGACCTGATATGTCTCCTTTTCTCTCCTATCTTCTCTCTTCTCTTCTCTCCTTTTCTCTCCTCTCTTCTCTCTTCTCTTCTCTACTTTTCTTTCCTATCTTCTCTCTTCTCCTCCCTAGTGTGGCTTCCTGTCTGGGGTCTTGGTACATATTGCGACTGACTGTGTAACGGATTGGCCCGATAATGCGCCTGGTAGTCTAAACAAGATCTATCCACACAACAAACATTCCAATTTAAGGCAGGGGAAAATGGTCCAGTCAGTGCACACTAAGAAGGGGCTGAGGGAGGGAGCGTCTGTCAGGCTGTAGTTTTAGATGGTTATCTAGTTAATATGTTTCTTCAAATAACTACTATTTATCTCTCAACATACTGATATTAAGTACAGGATGTATGGGCATAAATTTMAGATATCTGTCTCTGTGTGCTCTGCAAATAGAGATATCTAAGAGCTGGTCCATGGGAGTGTGTTTGCACACAGATCTTTATACTGAGGTAGTAGGGTAGCTGGGAGGGCAACAGCGACTGTCCAAGTCCACATACTGTAGATGCCATGTATCATTTTGGTCTTTGTCTGGACCTGCAAGTGCTCGTCACCAGTAAGGATCCCCAGTCCGTTAGCAGTGGATCAATTACAGCAAATTCCTCAGCAGCGTAACTCTTTCACTCTTAAACGTCTCATAGGCTATCAGACATTGTCTTTCATTCTATCTTAGTTATGAAAATAGAATAGTTTCTATTGGTGTCTATCTCTCACAGCTGTGATAGGAAATCCTGTTCAGATATTGTCCATTAGTTCATGTGCCAGGACTGGAGGGAAGCAAAAGTAATGAGGATAATAGTGGTCGATATTGCCACTCCTATTTGCCATGTCTTCAATTTAGCCTACTAGAAAGTGTGTGCCCTCAGGCCGGAAGGGAAGCAAAAGTTATTCCGCTACCTAAGAACAGTTTTTGCTCCAGAGTGGCGTAGTGGTCTAAGGCACTGCATCTCAGTGGTAGAGGTGTCACTACAGACGCTGGTTCGATTCCAGGCTGTATCACAACCGTCCCGTGATTGGGAGTCCCATAGGGCAGCACACAATTGGCCCTGCGTCGTTAGGGTTTGGCCGGGGTAGGCCATCATTGTAAATAAAAATGTGTTCTTAACTGACTTGCCTAGTTAAATAAATGTTAAATAAATCAAATAAAAAAATTATAGTAAAGCCTCCTTTAATAGCTCAAATAGCAGACCAATCAGCCTGTTACCAACCCTTAGTAAACTTTTGGAAAAAATTGTGTTTGACGAGATACAATACTATTTTACAGTAAACAAATTGACAACAGACTTTGTCTGGGAAGGACAATCAACAAGCACAGCACTTACACAAATGACTGATGATTGGCTGAGAGATATTGATGATGAAAAGATTGTGGGGGCAGTTTTTGACGTTATTGATCATAGTCTGCTGCAGGAAAAACGTATSTGTTTTGGCTTTACACCCGGAAGCCTCTCCAACATCCAGGTAGAATCAGGAATTCCCCAGGGCAGCTGTTTAGGCCCCTTCATTTTTTCAATCTTTACTAACGACATGCACTTGCTTTGCGTAAAGCCAGTGTGTCTATGTATGCGGATGACTCAACACTATACATGTCAGCTACTACAATGACTGAAATTACTGCAACACTTAACAAAGAGCTGCAGTTAGTTTCAGAATGAGTGGCAAGGAATAAGTTAGTCTTAAATATTTCAAAAACTAAAAGCATTGTATTTGGGACAAATCATTCACTAAACTCTAAACGTCAACTAAATCTTGTAATGAATAATGTGGAAATTGAGCAAGTTGAAGAGACTAAACTGCATGGAGCAACCCTGGATTGTAAACTGTCATGTTCAAAATATGTTGATACAACAGTAGCTAAAATGGGGAGAAGTCTGTCCTTAATAAAGCGCTACTCTACTCTTTTTAAAACACTGTCAACAAGGCAGGTCCTACAGCCCCTAGTTTTGTCGTACCTGGACTACTGTTCAGTCGTGTGGTCAGGTGCCATAAAGAGGGACTTAGGAAAAATGCAATTGGCTCAGAACAGGGCAGCGCGGCTGGCCCTTAAATGTACATGGAGAGCTAACATTAAGGATATGCATGTCAATCTCTCATGGCTCAAAGTGGAGGAGAGGGCCTCCCGAGTGGCACAGTGGTCTGTGTCACTAGAGATCCATGGGGCGGCGCACAACTGGCCCAGCGTCGTCCGGTTTAGGGGAGGGTTTGGCTGGCAGGGATGTCCTTGTCCCATCGCTCAATAGCGACTCCTGTGGCGGACTGGACACAGTACACAGTCGCCAGGTGTATGGTGTTTTCTCCGACACACTGGCTTCCGGGTTAAGTGGGCATTGTGTCAAGAAGCAGTGCGGCTTGGTTGGGTTGTGTTTCGGAGGACACACGGCTCTTGACCTTCGCCTCTCCTGAGTCCGTACGGGAGTTGCAGCGATGAGACAAGACTGTAATTACCAATTGGATACCACGAAATTGGGGAGAAAAAGAGGAGAGATTGACTTCATCACTACTTGTTTTTGTTAGAGGTGTTGACAAGCTGAATGCACCGAGGTGTCTGTTTAAACTACTAGCACACAGCTCGGACACTCCCACAAGACATGCCACCAGAGGTCTTTTTACAATCCCCAAGTCCAGAACAGACCATGGGAGGTGCACAGTACTACATAGAGCCATGACTACATGGAACTCTATTCCACATCAGGTAACTGATGCAAGCAGTAGAATCAGATTTAAAAAAACAGATAAAAAAACACCTTTATGGAACAGCGGAGACTGCGAAGAGACACACAAACAGGTATAGACACACGCATACACACACGGGCGCTAGCACACGCACTCTACACACACGTACAATGTAATATTGTTGTATAGTGGTATCATACATTTTGTGTTGTGAATATGTGGTGGTGTGACAGTGTTATATGATGTACTGTTTAATCTTTTGTTTTATGTGTAATGTAAGTGTCTTAATGTGTTTGGACCCCAGGAAGAGTATTTGCTGCCTTGGCAGAAGATAATGGGGATCCCTAATAAAATACAAATACAAATGTAAGGTCAAGTTATCTGGTCAGAATGGAATTACCGATATTGAAGAAACCACAGCTAGTCCTCCTGAATGAAATTCTCTGTATCTATATCCACCATCTTCACATTCTCTCTGCTCACAGTGCCATAATAACAAGCATATTTAGTTCATTTGCAGGACAAAAGAGGACATGAATGTGGAATGGAAGCCAAAGGAATGGAAAATTGGGAAAGGTGCATGTGTGAGAGAGAACGAGGAAGAGAGAAGGGGATGGGGAGCGATAAAGAAAGAGGGAGGGAGGGAGGGAGGGAGAGGTGAGACGAAAGTTGAGAGTAACCCCAAAGAAAAGTAAGAAAGAATCTTGAAGGGATTTCCTTCTGAGAGGGAAATCTTCTCCCCTCCCCTCTAACTCCCTCTCTCTCTTTCTCTCTCTCCCTTGCTCTTACATGCCTGCATGAGTTGCTTGTGTCATGCTGCTCCCTCTCAAACTGTGGGCAGACAAACATAACACCAGAAGAGAGAAAGCAGACAGGGAGAGTTATTAGCAGCAGCAGAAGAAAACTCGGGAGCTCCAAGAWTATTTTTTAAATTTTTTATTTATTTAAGTTTTCCTGTTTCTATAAGTATTGTCCTCTTCACTAAGCAATGAGAGACCATGTGGTTACATTGGAGAATACTGTGGTCAGTTTGTCACTTTGTGAGACCCATCTGTCTAAGGATTATCCTCTTGACTGGACTCTGTACATCCCTGCTTAACTGGATAACCAACACACTGTAGGAAACATGGTACTGTAACTGCTGCTCAACATGGCTTAATTTGACTGTATTTCATTCAATTTCATATGTGTGTAGTTTTTGAATTTTCTCTTTTGATAGGATTTTCATCATATTGGAAATCATTTAAAATATATATTTTTTAAATGGACATGCTTCAAATGACTAAAATGTCTAATGTCTAGCTACACAGCAAAATGCTTTGACTCAAGGTGAAGGTTTCAGGTTACTGTGCATTCGCAATTTCCCAGTGATTTCACATAACACTCACTGAATCTGTTGCCCTGCYTCTCCTCTTAGAGTCCAGCACATAGAATTGCACAAAGGATCCCTTTGGGAAAATATAACTGAATTAATGTTTTGCTGTTTCAAGTGCTACTCAGGCTCTGGAGAGGGGATGGCTATATGTTTATATTCTTTATAGCTCAGGGTGAGAGTACATTGGAGAGGTAGACTTAGGAACTGAAGTGACCATCATACTGGTATGTTTCCATTGAATCACAACCTGAAAACAAGAGTTATTTCGTTAGCATAAAAAATGATGTACTGTCTTGCCTGGTTACCTCAGTAAGTTCTTAAACATTGAGGTCACTCATGGAACACCATAAAATTCAGGCTCTCTATGTACTTGTCATCTCTGTGATCATGCGGGGGAGGGAAAACTGCCAGTTTGAATAAAACTATGTTCAGCTGTGACATAATTACAGGTAGGAGGATGAGTAAAGATGATGAAACTGATCCCCCGCTTTTAATTAAATGTTTTTAAGCTCACTACTAATGCCAGACTACTGGTCTGCCACCAACTTCAAGCCATTCTGCTAGACAAGGCATCATAATTAGTATTTTCATGCAATAAATGCTCCATTTGCAGAGCTTGTGAAACAACTAAATATAACGTCTGCTTCTCAGTGGCTCAGTGATGGTTGACAGTAGATCCACACAGATTAGGCCTGTGTTTATTTTCTCTCACTGTAATTTGGCATGTTCTCATGGAGGGCGTTAGCACGTTCTGAGGTGGTGAGTCAAGATGTTGAGATATTCTCTCAGAATAGATCTACTGGTATGTAATTGAATGCCTGTCTGTAAATTCTGCTGTGTAATGCAGGATATTTGCCCTCAGCATTTTGTGGGCCCCCGGTCCATTTACTTCAGGGAACATGTATCATGACTTTGTTCAGGTGTTATCAAGGAGAGGTTATCTTTCAATTCTGCCCTCTGATTAATTACAGTGGGCATACCAAACATTATGAATTACCTTCCTAATATTGAGTTGCACCCCAACCTCATTTTATCGTCAGAACAGCCTCAGTCAGGGCATGTACTCTACAAAGTGTCAAAAGCGTTCCACAGAGATGCTGGCCCATGTTGATGCCAATGCTTCCCACAGTTGTGTCAAGTTGGCAGGATGTCCTTTGGGTGGTGGACCATTCTTGATACACACGGGAAACTGTTGAGCGGGAAAAAAGCAGCAGTGTTGCAGTTCTTGATACAAACCTGTGCGCCTGGCACCTAATAGCATACCCTGTTCACAGGAACTGAAATATTTTGTCTTGCCCATTCACCCTCTGAATGGTACACATACACAATCCATGTCTCAATGGTCTCAAGGCTTAAAATCCATCTTTAACCTGTCTCCTCCCCTTCATCTACACTGATTGAAGTAGATTTAACAAGTGCCATCAATAAGGATTTATAGCTTTCACCTGGAAAGTCTATGTCATGTAAAGAGCAGGTGTTCTTAATGTTTTGTATACTCACTGTACATAGCTTGCTTATCAGTTAAGTTCCATGATTATGGACACAAGCACAGTTTTTAAAGAGCCAATGTCAAAAAATGTATTTATGGACATTTACCTGAACAGTTTAATTAGCATGTAAATGTGCAGCATTCAGTCTGCTACACTCAGGGCAACCATTTATGGAACCCAAAAGGGACTAAACCTAGACAGATCCTGATTAAGTATCTGTAGTGATACGGCAGTGAGACCCTTCTATTAACTGGCCTGTAAATTAAAACAATGTTACAGTGACATTGATTTATTTAGATCACAGGTATGACTCTCATTTCTGCAACACCACACCAGTACATTTACAGTAAGTAGTCTAAATCTGGGCACAAAGCCCCCAAAAACAATAGTTGATTGAGGTTACAAAGGAGGAAACTTGCTGGGTTTATCTTCACAGTTGGCTGTGTTAGTTTGCATTGTTTGCCATCTCTGTAAGATGCTCACTATCACTGGGACTGTATAATGACTAACACTGTGCTTTTCTTAATTATTCACATATTTTATTGAAGGAGTTGCCTTCTAAATACCACTACACTCTTAGAAAACAGGGTTCCAAAAGGGTTATTCGGCTGTCCTCGTAGGAGAACCCTTCCCACTGAGCACAGATTCAATTCAACGTCTATTCCACATTGGTTAAATGTAATTTTATTGAAATGACGTGGAAACAACATTGATTCAACCATTGTGTGCTCAGTGAGTTTTTGGTTCCAGATAGAACCCTTTTTGGTTCCAGGTACAACTCTTTTGGTTTCCATGTAGAACCTTCTGTGGAAAGGGTTTTACATGGAACCCAAAAGGGTTCTTCAAATGGTTGTCCTATGGGGACAGCCAAAGAACCACTTTAGGTTCTAGATAGCACCTTTTTTTCTAAGAGTGTACTGTGGCTTGATGTTGAAATCTCATCCTTTGGATGCATGGTAGGGACTAAGGTTCCCAACTGAACAGACTCATAGCATCTTGGTTGGTTACTGACAGACAGCTCACCCCAACTAAACAATACACACTTTTGTCCTAATCTCCATTTTGGGGCATTCCTAAAAAGTCAGTATGTGTTTGTTGTTTAGTGGATGCCAGATCAAAATATAATTAAGGCTAACCAAAGCTGTCACACAGAACTAACACACCTAATAAAATGTTCAATAGAAACATGTGAAAAATGTACCAGATGTAGGATCCCAAAGATTCACAGGATTGGATGCTACAACAACCCTCTATTGGTCCAGCTGCAAAAGGATGTCCAGTTTGCCATTCCTTTTAGATATTTGTGATCTCTTAGATTTTACTGTAATAGGCTAGTTTGGTAAACTGTGCCTGCCTGTCCTGGGGGACCACTGAGAATGATGTGTGTTGTTTGGACAGTCATCCTGTGGGTGGCTTAACAGTGTTATCTCCTGATGGCCAACAGAAAGCTGCCCCTCAGACATCACAAAGATAGTCTGGTCTAGGAGAGTCTAAACATTATCTCCACCCAATTTGTTGAACGTTAAAAATAAAAACTGACGTAAACACAGGAAATTGAGCTTTTGCCTATCTGAAGTTAAATTTGTGTCAGAAATTGCTCAGATGCTCTGCCAAATAACATTATCCATGGGCGTATTACAGAGACATTTTGTATACAAGATAATTCATACTGAAATACTTTAGGATACTTAAAAGGCGTCTTGGCCACTGGCTTAGAAGTAGTTGTTTGGATTGGCTGTTTAGTGAAGAGAAWTGTTCAACTCTGAAATATAAGAATCCTATCCTAATGCAATGAACTGCAATCTGAAATGAGCCATTTATTTTAGAGATGGGATTGTATTTATTTAGTGCCCAGTGTTAGACCTACCTCAGCAGAATGTCAGCACTCAGCAGTAGACCGTTAGGCAGGCTTGCTGTTTACACCCTCAGGGTGTTCTCTTGTTGCTCAGACATAACAGTAACCATGAATCATGGCAGTGCTAGTCCTGCTAACGCCACTTTCCCACATTGCAGACCCTCGGCTGCTCTTCTCTTTTTTTCATTTCAAACGACGAATAAATGACCTGTCATGCTTTCCTTAGGGCTTGTTATCATGCCTTGATAAGTAACCTGCCCTGCAGTGCTATTTTAAGTGTGGAGATCAACTCATTCAACCATAGTATGACATAACACAGGGGCTTTATTCAGAGGCCCGTAAAGGTGCTGGAAAAATGTTTTCAGGTCAGGTCAGCCCCAGACCTGGTTTTCTATTAACCCAACATCAGGCCCTGCATCTCATACAGTTGAAGTCAGAAGTTTACATGCACCTGAGCCAAATACATTTAAATTCAGTTTTTCACATTTCCTGACATTTAATCGTAGTAAAAATTCCCTGTCAGGTCAGTTAGGATCAATCAAATTTATTTATAAAGCCCTTCATACATCAGCTGATGTCACAAAGTGCCGTACAGAAATGTCAGAATAATAGTAGAAGGAATAATTTATAATAATGTGCTTCACGGTTGGGATGGTGTTCTTCAGCTTGCAAGCCTCCCCCTTTTTCCTCCAAACATAACGATGGTCATTATGGCCAAACAGTTCTATTTTTGTCTCATTAGACCAGAGGACATGTCTCCAAAAAGTACAATCTAAGTCCCCATGTGCAGTTGCAAACCGTAGTCTGGCTTTTTTATGCCGATTTTGGAGCAGTGGCTTCTTCCTTGCTGAGCGGCCTTTCAGGTTATGTCAATATCGTTTTACTGTGGATATAGACACTTTTGTACCTGTTTCCTCCAGCATTTTCATAAGGTCCTTTCCTGTTGTTCTGGGATTAATTTGCACTTTTCTCACCAAATTACGTTCATCTCTAGGAGACAGAACGCGTCTCCTTCCTGAGCGGTATGACGGCTGCGTGGTCCCATGGTGTTTATACTTGCGTACTATTGTTTGTACAGATGAACGTGGTACCTTCAGACGTTTGGAAATTGCTCCCAAGGATGAACCAGACTTGTGGAGGTCTTCAAATGTTTTTCTGAGGTCTTGGCTGATTTCTTTTGATTTTCCCAAGATGTCAAGCAAAGAGGCACTGCGTTTGAAAGTAGGCCTTGAAATACATCCACAGGTACTCGAATTATGTCAATTAGTATATCAGAAGCTTCTAAAGCCGTGATATAATTTTCTGGAATTTTCCAAGCTGTTTAAAGGCACAGTCAACTTATGTAAACTTCTGACCCACTGGAATTGTGATGCAGTGAATTATAAGTTAAATAATATGTCTGTAAACAATTGTTGGAAAAATTACTTGTGACATGCACACAGTAGATGTCTTAACCGACTTGCCAAAACTATAGTTTGTTTTAACAAGAAATTTGTGGAGTGGTTGAAAAAGGAGTTTTAATGACTCCAACCAAAGTGTATGTAAACTTACGACTTCAACGGTATGAAAATTCAGACTATGAAGAACAAAACACATCTTTCATAGAAACTCCCTTGACCATGTAGCAGGTTTTTCTATCTTCTTCAGGGGCAACAGAGCTTTTCCAAGACAATGATCCAACATTCATAAGATGAAAATCCCAAGTGTTTCCCAGCTAAAGTACATCATCTATTGTAAATAATCATGAGCCCACCACTGTTGGCTCGTTGATGTGTACCCAAAGGGTGTGTGTCTGAGGCTCTGAGCTGTGGCCCAGTCATGCGAGAAGTGTAATGACCGTTGTCTTTGGAGAGATCAAGAGGGAGTGTCCATGTTATATGCGGAACTGGTCCTTAGAATCCAAGAGCCTTTCCAGAGACTTGGGAGAGGCTTTTAGAGGAGGTCTAGTATCTGGTGTCAGACTTAGGGTTGCAAAGCTAATGGTACTTTACCAAAGTTACTGGAACATCTTCAGTAATTTCGGTATTTAACAGAAAATCTATTGCAATCTATCGCAACTTTGGTCATTTATACTTGAATATWTWTTTTTTTAAGTACTAATATATACAGTAGTATTACATTTTTATACCTGTGTCCATTTTGTCCATGAGTTTCTAGTAGAAAGACCATATGGTTCTCTTCCAACTATTGACTTTTTTCAAAACTGCCACCAGTTTGATGCCAAAACATTGACAACAAATACATACTGACATAGTAAAATAAATAAAGGTGTGTAACAAAAATATATAAAGAGTATTTCATGCTAAAACCCTCATATTAAACACCAACGGTATTCACTAAGTTGATATTTAGGATAATATTTTACAGTTTTGTCAGTTACATTTTTTAAATCATCGTAATTAGTTAGTTCATATATTTTACATGTGATAAGGCCACACAGAGGGCCAAAGATAATTACAGACACCTGTAAAAAAAGGTTGACTAGATGTTTTGTGATCGATTACATAAAATCCTTGAAAGATACCAAAATTCTGGTAGTTTACAGGTTAACTTCTAAAGTTTCCAGTAATATGTCCTGCCTTTGCAACCCTAGTCAGACTGTTACATAAAAGTGTACAAATCGAGCAGTCAGAGTGCAGATTGGGTTACTGGGTGCAGAGGTTAGTGAAAGGGTAGGTTTTTCTCCTGACCACCATAGACTAGCAGATGTTTTAACTGAGAGCTGGACGGGAAGTAGTCTAGTTAGCCAGGTGAGGTCTGAGGGGATCGATCTGGTCACATCCTGATACGCCCAGACCCTCTCTCCACCTCCACACCACAGCTGGGATACATTGAGTTATGTGGCGTGATCTGTGGAATGATCACAGTGGTATTTCTCTATTCAAAACAAACTGAACAGAGATGCAGATAGGCAACATATTTTCCCATTGAGGAAACAGATGTAGCCTATTGTTGATAAAATCGCTTCATTACATTTTGCATATTTATTGAAATGCCTACTCTTTGTTGAAATATAATTGAACAATCAAGAGGGTGGTGTCTAGTAGCATTTGCTAGTCATTATATCCCTGCAATTATATTGAAACCAGACTATGTAACTTGGCAAGGCATTGTAACCACATTGCACCAGAAACCACATAACAATGTTTTCTCCTACAGASGCTATCTATTGAGATGAGAAACACGCACATGTACATTTACCTCCCACAGCCGACACATGGCCTTCACAAAGCTAAATTAAGCAGGGCCTAAAATGGGTGATGGGCCACTCTGATGAGATCAGAGAGAATGTGAAACCATAAACCAGGCCTCTTCTCTAGCAGAGACCCCCAGTCTGTTTATGGATAATTGGTATCTGCCTATATGATTCTTATGCTGCTCAATGTCTCCCGTGATACTGTAGCCACCCTGACATCCACAGCAACTTTGCCCTCGTGTTGTCAACATCTGTCTCTGGTGAACGGTTATTGGATTGTGCTGTATGAAGGGGAAAAAAGGTGGGGTCTGACATCTTATTGGAACAATACTGAAGGATGCCAGGATCAGAGGATAGCAGACAATGGTGACTGTGTATTTTATGACCTTAAGGGATGCAGTGCTGCTTTTGGATGTTCAAATCAGCGATATATGACACCGTAGCCTTCAGAAAGTATTCACACCCCTTGACTTTTTCCACATTTTGTTGTGTTACAGCCTGAATTTAAAATGGATTAAATTGAGATGATTTGTCACTGACCTACACACAATACCCCATAATGTCAAAGTGGAATTATGTTTTTACACATTTTTACAAATTAATAAAAAATGAAAAGCTGAAATGTGTTGAGTCTATAAGTATTCAAACTATATGTTATGGCAAGCCTAAATGAGTTCACAAGTAAAAATGTGCTTAACAAGTCACATAATAAATTGCATGAACTCGCTCTGTGTGCAATAATAGTGTTTAACAGGATTTTTGAATGACTACCTGATTTCTGTACACCACACATACAATTATCTAAAGGTCCCTCAGTTGAGCAGAGAATTACAAACACAGATTCAACCACAAAGACTAGGGAGGTTTTCCAACGCCTAGCAAAGAATGGCACCTATTGGTAGATGGGTAAAAAAAAGCTGACAAATCCCTTTGAGCATGGTGAAGTTATTAATTACACTTTGGATGGTGTATCAATGCACCCAGTTACATCAAATATACAGGCGTCCTTCCTAACTCAGTTGCCAGAGAGTAAGAAAACCACTCAGGGATTTCACCATGAGGCCAATAGTGACTTCAAAACAGTTAAAACAGAGTTTAATGGCTGTGATATGAGAAAACTGAGGATGGATCAACAACATTGTAGTTACTCCACAATACTAACCTAATTGACATAGTGAAAAGAAGGAAGCCTGTACAGAATTTAATATTCCAAAACATGCATCCTGTCTGCAACAAGGCACTAAAGGAATACTGAAAAAAATGTGGCAAAGCAATTATATTTTTGTCCATAATATAAAGTGCTATGTTTGGGGTAAATCCAATACAACACATTACTGTGTACCACTCTCCATATTTTCAAGCATAGTGGTGACTGCATCATGTTATGGGTATGCTTGTAATCATTAAGGAATGGGGAGTTTTCAGGATAAAAAAGAAACAGAATGGAGCTAATTACAGGCAAAATCCTAGAGGAAAAGCTGGTTCAGTCTGCTTTCCACCAGACACTGGCAGATGAATTCACATTTCAGCATGACAATAACCTAAAACACAATGCCAAATTGACACTGGAGTTGCTTACCAAGAAGACAGTGAATGTTCCTGAGTGGCCGAGTTACAGTTTTAACTTAAATCTACTGGAAAATCTATGGCAAGACCTGAAAATGGTCTACAACCCATTTGACAGAGCTTGAAGATTTTTTAAAAGAATAATGGGCAAATGTTTCACAATCCAGGTGTGGAAAGAGACTCGCAGCTTTAATCGCTGCCAAAGGTGCGTCTACAAAGTATTGACCCAGAGGTGTGAATACTAAATGAGACATTGCAAAATTGTATGAAAACAGGTTTCCACTTTGRCATTATGGTGTATTGTGTGTAGATGMGTTAGATTTTTTTTTAAATTTAATCCATTTTGAATTCAGGCTGTAACACAACAAAATGTGGAATACTCCTGCCTGTATCTAATCTTTATCTTTAGCTTTTCTTGGTCATTTTCTTTGTTGTTGTTGAATATTTAAATTTGTTTGTTTGTGCTGACCTTTGTTTGTGCTGTCTCTTATGTTAATAGAACACTGAGTCTCTGGACGGGTCCATCCAGAACACTCTCTCAGCCCTCTTTCCCCCCTTCGAGGCCACAGCCCCCACCGTCCTGAGCCAGCTCTTCCAGGTAATAGAGGAACGTTTCCGTGGAGACGCCCTCCAGTGTCTACTGGACTTCCTCATCCCGGCCAAACACATCCTTGAGAGTGTTCAGCAGGCTGCCTGTGTGAGTCAACAACCTCAGAGCTATACTCATCAACACAGATGCACAGCTATACAAAAAAATACATACTGTAACAGTTTACCATACACACCTACAGGCTCAAATAACGACCACCTATGCAAAACAAAGTTAGCTCAATTACAAAGTTTGCAACTGCCTTCAACTCCTCTCTGTCTTGTACTGCTAATTGTAAAGACAAATTAAATGGTAAAGAAATGTCTGTCATTTTCTCCCGTCAGGCCCAGTACTCTGATGTGGTGTTCTGCTGTGAGGGCTGGCCTCTGTGTCTGCATGAGAAAGTGGTGATCCAGCTTGCCCCGATCAACCCCCTATTTCTGTGCCCAGGGGACTTCTACTTGCAGGTTGCTCCCTTCTCTGAGCAGGCCGCCCGCATCGTGGTCCGGAGCCTGCTGGAGGACGGACAGGGTCAGGTGGTGGAGGTGGAGGAGACACCCATCCCTGAGACCTCCTACCCCTGCATCTTCTCTGAGGACTGGCTAGGGGAGATCAATCAAGGCCGCCACGGTACTCCACTTAGCCACTGTGTCCTCTCCACAGACCAGGGCATGGTGAAGGTGCCATGGGCGCAGGTGACTCTCCCTGAGTTTGTGGATAAACCCAGAACTATGGCCTCATCATCTCTTTCTCCGGCTGCTGTTCAACAGGAGGTAGTGGCAGGGCCCGGGCCCTCATTGGTCCTGCCTCACCCTGCACCTGCGTACTCTGTGGAGACTAGGATCTCTCCTGCTAAACATGGCATTGCGGTGTCGCTGCGTCTGGTGGACAGTAATTGCTCCCGGCTGGTTAAGGTGGATCAGGATGAGCCTATGGCTAAGCCCATAGGCTGGGTGTCTCCCAACACATGGGACAGCCGCAGCAACAACACCTCTGAGGTTGAGGGGGAATACGTGGACTTGGTGGAGTTCACTAACAAGAAAGAAGCATTGCTCCTCAGTGGGGCTCACAGTCACAAACACCCCAGAGCGCTCATGTCTAGGCCTGTTCCACTTAACAGGCCTGGTGTCCCTCTGGCTCCAGCTCTGCCTCTGTCCTTGGCCCAAGCCCTGGACCCCAACCAGCCCCTCAGGGAACCCTTACACTGCGGCCGGACCATCCGATCCTCCGAGGAGCCCCCCTGCACCCCTTGCATGAGGAGGAGAATGGGCCAGGTGTCCAAAGCACAGGAGCTCAGGTGCCGGTACAGGGAGTCTTACCATTCAGCACTGCAGAACCCTGTTACCTTTGAGAGAGACAATACACTGAATACACTGGCGGTTCTGGAGGAGGCTAGTCCATGTGCGGGGAGGCTGGGACTAGAGGGTAAAGAACTATGTCCTGGTGTCTCCCAGCAGTGCTGCCATCCAGACCCAGGACATCATGACCAGATTCCCCCTGTTAGCACTGTTACCTGTAGGGAGTCTGGAGAAAGTTACACTATATCCAGTGGAATTTTACAAGGCCTGAGTGACACTATAGAGAACGATGGGAGATGTCCCTCTTCTCTGTCGACCACTGTTGTGGACACATCAGAGAAGTGTGAAGTAGTGATACAAGGAAGAAAAATTAGGAGGGATATTGTCTCGTCTGCAGAGAAGATTCCCAGCTTACATGTAGTGCAATGTAAAAACGCCACAGCTTTTGGACTGGTTTCCCCAAAGATGAACAGGCGGAGACTGCCCAAAGGTAAGAGATCTACAGCATGAAATATGTTTCTTATTCTGTAATATATAAAGGGGATTTTTTTAAACACAATTGTTTAAAAAATGAATGGCCCCGGAGGATGGCTGCCGTTTTACGCGTTATTTGTAACTTATTTTGTACACAATGTTTCTGCTACCYTCTCTTATGACTGAAAAGAGCTTCTGGAAATCAGGACAGCAATTACTCACCTCGTACTGGATGAAGATTTTTTCTTTAAAACCTCTTAAGGATCCGCCCCTTTTTTCAATTTTCGCCTAAAATGACATACTCAAATCTAACTCCCTGTAGTTCAGGCCCTGAAGCAGGGATACGCATATTCTTGGTATAATTTGAAAGGAAATACTTTGAAGTTTGTGGAAATGTGAAAGGAATGTAGGAGAATATAACACAATAGATCTGGTAAAAGATAATACAAAGAAAAAAAAAACCGTTCTTTTGTATTTATTTTGTTACAATCATCTTTGAAATGCAAGAGAATTTATTTAAAAAAAAATGTATTTTACCTTTATTTAACCAGTTCYGCTAGCTGAGAACAAGTTCTCATTTACAACTGCGACCTGGCTTAGACAAAGCAAAGCTGTGCGACACAAACAACAACAGAGRTACACATGGAATAAACAAACATACAATCAACAATACAATAGAAAAAGTATATATACAGTGTGTGCAAATGAGGTAGGATAAGGGAGGTAAGGCAATAAATAGGCCATAGTGGCAAAATAATTACAATATAGAAGTTAAACACTGGAGTGATAGATGTGCAGAAGATGAATGTGCTAGTAGAGATACCGGGGTGCAAAGGAGCAAAATAAATAAATWAAATAAATAACAGTATGGGGATGAGGTAGTTGGATTGGCTATTTACAGATGGGCTATGTACAGGTGCAGTGATCTGTGAGCTGCTCTGACAGCTGGTGTTTAAAGCTAGTGAGGGAGATATGAGTCTCCAGCTTCAGTGATTTTTTGCAGTTCGTTCCAGTCATTGGCAGCATAGAACTAGAAGCAAAGGCAGCCAAAGGAGGAATTGACTTTGGGGGTGACCAGTGAAATATACCTACTGGAGCGCATGCTACGAGTGGGTGCTGCTATGGTGACCAGTGAGCTGAGATAAGGCAGGGCTTTACCTAGCAAAGACTTATAGATGACCTGTAGCCAGTGGGTTTGGCAACGAATATGAAGCGAGGGCCAGCCAACGAGAGCATACAGGACGCAGTGGTGGGTGGTATATGGGGCTTTGGTGACAAAACGGATGGCACTGTGATAGACTGCATCCAATTTGCTGAGTAGAGTGTTGGAGGCTATTTTATAAATGACATCGCTGAAGTCAAGGATCGGTAGGATGGTCAGTTTTACGAGGGTATGTTTGGCAGCATGAGTGAAGGATGCTTTGTTGCGAAATAGGAAGCCGATTCTAGATTTAATTTTGGATTGGAGATGCTTAATGTGAGTCTGGAAGGAGAGTTTACCGTCTAACCAGACACCGAGGTATTTGTAGTTGTCCACAAATTCTAAGTCAGAACCGCCCAGAGTAGTGATGCTGGTCTGGCGGGCAGGTGTGGGCAGCGATCGGTTGAAGAGCATGCATTTAGTTTTACTTACATTTAAGAGCAGTTGGAGGCCACAGAAGGAGAGTTGTATGGCATTGAAGCTCGTCTGGAGGTTAGTTAACAGAGTGTCCAATGAAGGGCCAGAAGTATACAGAAAGAAAGGCCACAATGTATTATTCCAGCCCAGGTGCAATTTAGATTTTGGCCACTAGATGGAAGCAGTGTATGTGCAAKGTTTTAGACTGATCCAATGAACCCTTGCATTTCTGTTAAAAATGTTGTATCAAGACTGCCCTAATGTGCCTAATTTGTTTATTAATAACTTTTCATGTTCAAAATTGTGCATTCTCCTCAAACAATAGCATGGTATTCTTTCACTGTAATAGCTACTGTAAATTGYACAGTGCAGTTAGATTAACAAGAATTTAAGCTTTCTGCCAATATCAGATATGTCTATGTAAATGTTCTTGTTACTTACAACCTCATGCTAATCACATTAGCCTATGTTAGCTCAACCGTCCCGTGGAATGGACACCGATCCCGAAGAAGTTTTAACGATTCGGACGCGAAGGATTTACTTCAGACACCCGACAAGGCCCACCATCATTCGCAGGAGAAAGAGACGAAGATATCGGGAACGTAGGTCGGGGAGCCTTGTTTTTTTAATTGTATTTTTATTTCACCTTTATTTAACGAGGTAGGCCAGTTGAGAACAAGTTCTCATTTACAACTGCGACCTGGCCAAGATAAAGCAAAGCAGTGTGACAAAAACAACACAGAGTTACACATGGGATAAACAAACAAATAACACAATAGAAAAATCTGTATACAGTGTGTGCAAATGAAGTAAGGAGGTAAGGCAATAAATAGCCCAATAGTGGCAAAGTAATTMCAATTTAGCAATTTACACTGGCGTGATATCTGTGCAGATGAGGATGTACAAGTAGAAATACTGGTGAGCAAAAGAGCAGAAAACAAAAACAAATATGGTGATGAGGTAGGCAGTTGGTAGGATGGGCTATTTACAGATGGGCAGCGATCGGTAAGCTTGTAAGGATCATACGGCGAGTGGGTAATTTGCCTCTACCATCAGTCCTATGAGCCAATGTATAATCATTGGATAGCAAAACAGATGCGCTACGATCACAAATATCCTACCAACGGGACATTAAAAACTGTAATATCTTTTGTTTCACCGAGTCGTGGCTGAACGACGACATGGATAAAGTACAGCTGGCGGGGTTTATGCAGCATCGGCAAGATAGACCCAGCTGCCTCCCTTAAGACAAGGTTGTGGCGGCCTGTGTATATTTGTAAACAACAGCTGGTGCATGAAATCGAATACTAAGGAAGTCTCGAGGCTTTGCTCGCCTGAGGTAGAGTATCTTATGACAAGCTGTAGACCACACTATTTACCAAGAGAGTTTTCATCTATATTTTTCGTAGCTGTCTATTTACCACCACAAACCGATGCTGGCACTAAGTCCACACTCAATGAGCTGTATAAGGCCATAAGCAAACAGGAAAACGCTCATCCAGACGTGGCGCTCCTAGTGGCCTCAGACTTTAATGCAGGGAAACTTAAATCCATTTTTACCTAATTTCTACCAGCATGTTAAATGTGCAACCAGAGGGAAATTAACTCTGGACCACCTTTACTCCACAAACAGAGACGCGTACAAAGCTCTCCCTCGCCCTCCATTTGGCAAATCTGACCACAATTGTATCCTCCTGCTTCATGCTTACAAGCAAAAACTAAAGCAAGAAGCACCAGTGACTCGGTCAATAAAGAAGAGGTCAGATGACGCAGATGCTAAACTTCAGGACTGTTTTTCTAGCACAGACTGGAATACGTTACAGGATTCTTCCAATGGCATTGAGGAGTACACCACATCAGTCACTGGCTTCATCAATAAGTGCATCGATGACATTGTCCCCACAGTGACCATACCTACCCCAACCAGAAGCCATGGATTACAGGCAACATCCGCTCTGAGTTAAAGGGTAGTGCTGCCGCGTTCAAGGAGCGGGACTCTAACCCGGACGATTATAAGAAATCCCTCTACGCCCGCAGATGAACCATCAAACAGGCAAAGTGTTAATACAGGACTAAGATTGAAATGTACTACACCAGCTCCAACGCTCGTCGGATGTGACAGGGCTTGCAAACTATTACAGACTACAAAGGGAAGCACAGCCGCGAGCTGCCAATTGACACGAGCCTACCAGCCGAGCTAAATTACTTCTATGCTCGCTTCGAGGCAAGCAACACTGAAGCATGCATGAGAGCATCAGTTGTTCCGGACGACTGTGTGATCCGGCTCTCCGTAGCTGATGTGAGTAAGACCTTTAATAAACAGGTCAACATTCACAAGGCTGCGGGGCCAGACGGATTACCAGGACGTATACTCTGAGCTTCCGCTGACCAACTGGCAAGTGTCTTCACTGACATTTTCAACCTTTAGCACTCACATCTGTAGCCACYAAGTGCTTTGAAAGTCTCGTCATGGCTCACATCAACACCATTATCCCAGAAACACAAAACCCACTCCAATTTGTATACCGCCCCAACAGATCCACAGATGATGCAATCTTTATTGCACTCAACACTGCCCTATGTGAGAATGCTATTCATTGACTACAGCTTAGCGTTCAACACTATAGTGCCCTCAAAGCTAATCACTTAGCTAAGAACCGTGGGACTCAACACCTCCCTCTGCAACTGGATCCTGGACTTCCTGACGGGCCAGGTGGTAAGAGTAGGTAACCTCTCCCCTGCTGATCCTCAACACGGGGGCCCCTCAGGGGTGCATGCTCAGTCCCCTCCTGTACTCCGTGTTCACCCATGACTGCATGGCCAGGCACGACTCCAACACCATCATTAAGTTTGCCGACGACACAACAGTGGTAGGCCTGATCACCGACCACAATGAGACAGCCTATAGGGAGGAGGTCAGAGACCTGGCCGTGTGGTGCCAGGGTAACAACCACTCCCTCAACGTGATCAAGACAAAAGAGATGATTGTGGACTATAAGAAAAGGAGGAAAGAGCACGCCCCCATTCTCATCGACGGGGCTGTAGTGGAGCAGGTTGAGAGATTCAAGTTCCTTGGTGTCCACATCACCAACAAACTATCATGGTCCAAACACACCAAGACAGTCGTGAAGAGGACATGACAAAGCCTATTTCCCCTCAGGATACTGAAAAGATTTGGCATGGGTCCTCAGATCCTTAAAATGTTCTACAGCTGCAKCATCGAGAGCATCCTGACTGGTTGCATCACTGCCTGGTATGGCAACTGCTCAACCTCCGACTGCAGAGGGTAGTACGTACGGCCCAGTACATCACTGGGGCCAAGCTTCCTGCCATCCAGGACCTCTATACCAGGTGGTGTCAGAGGAAGGCCCGACAAATTGTCAAAGACTCCAGCCACCCTAGTCATAGACTGTTTTCTCTGCTACCGCATGGCAAGCGGTATCGGAGCACCAAGTCTAGGTCCAAAAGGCTTCTGAACAGCTTCTATCCCCAAGCCAAAAGACTCCTGAACAGCTAATCGAATGGCTACCCAGACTATTTGCATGGTCCCCCCCACCCCCTCTTTTACGCTGCTGCTACTCTCTGTTTATTATCTATGCATAGTCACTTTAACTCTACCTATATGTACATATTACCGCAATTATTTTTGCCTTATCTATTTTTTACTGAACACTTATTTTTCTTACAACTGCATTGTTGGTTAAGGGCTTGTAAGTAAGCATTTCACTGTAACGTCTACACCTGTTGTATTCGGCACATGTGACAAATAACATTTGATTTGATTTATTACATCCCTCTGTATCATCCTTCCTCTCTAAAGATGTCTCCCAGGCTCGCCAACCCTCTATGCCTGTTAGAAACGGACAACAGACCCCTACACCGGCCCCTCTCCCCGAGACAACCCAGCAGCCTCCGGGTCACTATGCTGTTTCCAGGTCTAAGGTCCAGGCACCAGACTCAGCGGAACCCAGCACTCACCCCCTCCAGATGGGAATAGCATGTCTTACTGGTATGGAAACCCCCTTACATGGTTTGCCTTAGAGACAGAGGTGGATGACATCTCTGTTCAGTGAAAGATCCTCATGTTCCCCTCTCCCATATTTAGGTGGCAGAGACAGGACAGGTCGGTTGGTGGTTGAGGTGTACGGAGACCAGGAAGGATGGAGATCTCCTTCAGTGTCTAGTCTAGAACTCTGCAAACTGCTGCTCTACCTCCACTCTGTAATCAGGTATATATGCATTGTGCATTGTGGTTCAGGCTACAGAGGTTTTTAACCTCAATGGGTTTTACCTGGTTAAAAAAAGGTTAAAGAAAATATTAAATAAAAATAATTCATTGTTTTCATCTTCATATTTTCTAGGAGAGAACTGAGAGAACTTGGACTGACACTAGTTATTGATGCTCGGCAGAATCTACCTCCATCACAGTTCAATAAGGCCTTGCTGATGCTTCAGGTAAGAAAGACTTGACATCTTCCTGGTCATATTGGGATCTGCACTACACAAAATCACATCAAGAGGATAGCAACTTGCTAAAAATTATACTGAACTCAACTAAACTTTTCCCTCTGTTTATTATTTTCTTCATTCCCCTGACTTGTGCTCAGCTTTACCTGCAGGTCACAGGAGGTTGGTGGCAACTTAATTGGGGAGGACAGGCTCGTGGTGATGGCTGGAGCAGAATAGGTGGAATGGTATCAAATGCCATTCCATTCCCTCTGTTCCACCCATTATTATGAGCCATCCTCCCTTCAGCAGCCTCCACTGCTGCAGGTATAGGCTAATGCATTTACTGATAACTATTTATTGCTGTGAGGTCTCATATTTTGAGAATGTTACAGGAGCAGATTCCCCATGCAGTACACAGTGTCCTTATCCTGGTGGAGAAAGAGAGCTGCCATCGCCCAGAGAAACATCCTGGACAACAGGTCAGATCTGAACCAAGGGTTTCCTCTAATGATTTCCATCAGGCTTATCATTTCATGAACAGCTACTGTATTTATTCTGGGAGAATTGCTGTCTGATGTCACTGACTGTCACTGACAGATTGATGTAGTGACATCACTGAAGGCGTTGCACAAGCTGGTGGAGGGGAGCCAGTTGACCTACGGCCTAGAGGGCACCCTGCTCTACAGCCACCAGGACTGGCTGCAGCTCCATCAGGTAGGCCCCTAGAGGGCACCCTCTCTACAGCCACCAGACTGGCTGCAGCTCCATCAGGTAGGCCCCTAGAGACACCCTGCCCTACAGCCACCAGGACTGGCTGCAGCTCCATCAGGTAGTGACCCCTAGAGGACACCCTGTCCTACGTTCACCAGGACTGGCTGCAGCTCCATCAGGTAGGCCCCTAGAGGGCACCCTGCCCTACAGCCACCAGGACTGGCTGCAGCTCCATCAGGTAGGCCCTAGAGTACACCCTGTCCTACGTTCACCAGGACTGGCTGCACGCTCCATCAGGAGGCCCCTAGAGGGCACCCTGCCCTATAGCCACCAGGACTGGCTGCAGCTCCATCAGGTAGACCTCTAGAGGACACCCTGTCCTACATTCACAGGGACTGGCTGCAGCTCCATCAGGTAGGCCCCTAGAGGACACCCTGACCTAGAGCCACCAGGACTGGCTGTAGCTCCATCAAGTAGACCCCTAGAGGACACCCTGTCCTACATTCACCAGGACTGGTTGCAGCTCCATCAGGTAGGCCCCTAGAGGACACCCTGCCCTAGAGCCACCAGGACTAGCTGCAGCTCCATCAGGTAGACCCCTAGAGGACACCCTGTCCTACATTCACCAGGACTGGCTGCAGCTCCATCAGGTAGCCCCCTAGAGGACACCCTGCACTACAGTCACAAGACTGGCTGCAGCTCCATTCAGGTTAGACCCCTAGAGGGCACCCTGCTCTACAGCCACCCTGACTGGCTGCAGCTCCATCAGGTGAGACCCTAGAGGACACCCTGCCCTACAGCCACCCTGACTGGCTGCAGCTCCAGCAGGTAGGTCCCTAGAGGACACCCTGCCCTAGACAGCCACCAGGACTGGCTTGCAGCTCCATCAGGTAGACCCCTAGAGGACACCCTGCCCTACAGCCACCCTGACTGGCTGCAGCTCCATCAGGTAGGACCCCTAGAGGACACCCTGCCCTACAGCCACCAGGACTGGCTGCAGCTCCATCAGGTAGACCCCTAGAGGACAGCCTGCCCTACAGCCACCCGGACTGGCTGCAGCTCCATCAGGTAGGACCCCTAGAGGACAGCCTGCCCTACAGCAACCCCTTGGACTGGCTGCCAGCTCCATCAGGTAGGCCCCTAGAGGACACCCTGCCCTACAGCCACCAGGACTGGCTGCAGCTCCATCAGGTAGACCCCTAGAGGACACCCTGCCCTACAGCCACCCGGACTGGCTGCAACTCCATCAGGTAGACCCTTAGAGGACACCCTGCTGTCACGATCATCGTATTGTGAAAGAGAGGACCAAGGCGCAGCGTGATATAAATACATTCTTCTCTTTATTAGAAGAAGACGAAACGAACACTAATACAAACTAGACAAAACAATAAACCGACGAATGTGAAGCTATGATAAACAAAAGTGCAGACACAGGCAACTTAGACATAGACAATTACCCACAACCTACCTAATGACTATGGCTGCCTAAATATGGCTCCCAATCAGAGACAACGATAGACAGCTGTCTCTAATTGAGAACCAATCTAGGCAACCATAGACTTACATAAACACCTACACTGAACACAACCCCATGAACTCTACAAACACCCCCTAGACAATACAAACACCCTAGACGAGACAAAAACACACAAACATCCCCCATGTCACACCCTGACCTAACTAAAATAATAAAGAAAAACAAAGATAACTAAGGCCAGGGCGTGACACCTGCCCTACAGCCACCCGGACTGGCTGCAACTCCATCAGGTAGACCCTTAGAGGACACCCTGCCCTACAGCCACCCGGACTGGCTGCAACTCCATCATGTGGGACAGTTAGAGCAGTAGACAGACACTAGAGAACTCTTGTTTGTTGTTTTGCTTTGATGTCTGATGAACAGTACATTTGTCTTTCAGAAACTTCATCCCTTCATGTCAGATCTCCAGGAGGCTTCAGGTTTGCTACTGAAGGCCATCAGAAAACTAGAGGGAGGTCGTAAGATTGACAAAGTGCAGGTAATGAATTTAACCTGGACTTTGACGACACTATATTACTGAAAACATGTTGGATTGGAAACTCATCTCTCCATGTGTGGCAGGATGTACAGAGGTGTATTCTAGAACAGAGAACGCTGATGAAGGATGTTCTGGAGGACAGCCGGTTGGTCGCTCTGCAAAGGGAGGGCGGAGCAATGCTGTCCAGGCTGAGGAGGGAGAGTGACCTCAGATACTCTCACTGTGAGGATTACAGGTATACGTTTTTTATTTATTGAACCTTTATTTAACTGGACAAGTCAGTTAAGAACGAATTCTTATTTACAATGACGGCCTACCCCGGCCAAACTCGGACGACGCTGGGCCAATTGTGTGCCGCCCTATGGGACTCCCAATCACGGCCGGATGTGATGCAGCCTGGATTTGAACCAGGGCAGTCCCTGGTTAAAATCCAGGCTGTATCACATCCGGCCGTGATTGGGAGTCCCATAGTGACACCTCTTGCACTGAGATGCAGTGCCTTAGACCGCTGCGCCACTCGGGAGACCACTACCTGTCACTGTTTAGTATGGCTGTGCCAATTGAGAGGCTCCTTCACAAAATTATTATCAATGTATTATTCCCTTGACCTCTGACCTCTCTGTACAGTGATGCTGTAGACTCTGTGACCAGTATGTACAACCATGTAGAAGAGCAAGCCCATATGCTGGTGCAAAGATCCAACATGTCCCTGGAGCACCTTGAATACCTACTTCAACTCAGAGAAATGGAGGGCCACTTCTCTAAGGTACATTCAGAGGCTCCTCATATACATACTGTATACCCGTTATGTAAGGTTCATCCAGGGGCTGTTTTTGTAAGAACGATTGCATGATGATAACTAACTGACTATATGACTACCCCATGTTTTGGGGGTATAACATTTTTATAATCCTCCTCCTCATGTAGATCAGGCAATGGTTTGATGCCGAAGGGGAACGGCGGTTGCTGGAGGCAGAATCGGTGGATGACTCCAAAGAAAAGGTTGCACATACTCTCCAGAGTTTCAGAGCATTCCTTTCTGAAGCCAATGTAAGTCCAACTTTCTCCATTCATTCTCTCTCCACCACACCACGGCAAAGTGTTGACACTGTTTCATACTTGTTTCATTGGAATCTACTTGGACAAGGAGGAATGGAAGTGSCCATGAAAGTCATTTTTACTATCTTACTATCTTTTAGGAGCAGAAGCACCAGGCTATGGTTCTGGTGACAGAGGCAGAGAAGATCCAGGGCCCATCTTCATACCCTGAGACTGAGGTGTTCAGGACCATGGTGTGCACTTTCAAGTCTGGCCTGGCTGACTCCCTCTCACGGGCAGAGAGGTGCTCCAGTGAGCTGGAGACTATGGTTTCTGTGTGCAGCTTCTGTGAACAGGTTGGTGGGATGGGTTTTTCCACAATTGCTGTTTACATCTCATATATAGCATATCATATTGATGTTGACATGTTGTAGGAATATAGGAAAAAGTAATGAAGCTTGAATGACTATCGCCTCTCAATGCTTCTTTCAGGTTTTTTAATAGGTATTCTGCCTCTTTCTTCCAGGCTACTGAACTGGCCAAAGACTGCAGACAATACCTGGGCCAGGAGCAGGTTGGCAGACACCCAGAGACAGATGATATCTCTACACTCCAGATGTACCAGGAGAGCTTTGTTCAGTTCTCCCCAGATCGCTTCCAGGAGGTGAAGGCCCAGGCGTGTGCTCTGAGGGGCTCCAGAGGCATGCGGGTGTGGAACGTAGCCTGGCTCAAGTGTCAGGAGGTTAGGCAGCAACTGGAGGAGAGACTACAGGATGTGGAGAGGGCCTTGCGGAACACAGGCTCCTGGTATGAACAACATAGACATGGTGAGGATCAGGCCACAGCACAGACAGTGACTCATCATGATAGAGCTCTGTTACTGCCCAGACCTGGTCCACCACACTGGTACAATCCCCCAACAGGCTCTATGGTGGAAAGGTATCATGGGATCTTGGAGAGCAGGAACAACTCTGTGACCTGCTATAATATCAACTTCAAGCCTCAGAATAACAGACCTTGTAAAGGGTCAAAGGCCACCACCGTGCCGGCCTCTCCCTGTATCAAATCCATTAGGAGAGCGGAGAGGGATCCCAGCAGGAGAGAGGCCTGTCGAGGGAGGAGTGGAGAGGCCGCCACCCTTGCAGACTCACAGACGGTGGGCTGTGAGTGGTTCACGTGGAACCTGGGCCTGGGCCGGTCCATGAGCGAGGACTCGTGTGCAACCGCCATGTCCAGTCAGTCTGAGGCTCGGATCCAGACACAGTCCTGCTCCCACGGGCAACCCTCCTGCCGGATCCTGCAGGCTGCTCAGAAGTTCCAGATCTCACGGCATGGCAGCTTCTGCTCAGCAGTGTCCTGTAGTGGCCAAGAGAGGGCAGAGAAGGCCTCTTCAAGGAATACTAGCTCATCAGTGAGAAGGTGTGAGGGAACAACATCTCTGGCAAGTCCAGAGGAGAACGCTGGCAGTGTTATGTGAGTTACTTATTGTATTTTTATCCTTCTGTGCTTTTTCTGTCTCTAAGCTTGCACTGCAGTGGCAGAGGTACATTACAGTATTGCATTATTTTTGTTGTTGGTGTAACTTTATATCTCTGTAGGAAGCTGCAGAGGATCATGGAGGAACTGCTGTTAACAGAAAGGGAGTATGTGCGTTCCCTGGGCTACATCCTGATGCATTACCTCCCCCTACTGGAGAGGACTGACGTGCCCCAGGACCTGCGGGGCAAACGTGGAGTGATATTTGGAAACCTGGAGAAGCTGTATGACTTCCACGGCCATTTCTTCCTCAGGGAGCTGGAGGCCTGTCAGACAGAACCCTTAGGAGTGGCTCGTTGCTTCCTAAGATACGTGAGTTACAGTTCACCTGCTCATGTCTCTTAATTCACATTTTCTACATGTTAAGCTTGAGTTCTATAACTCTGTTGATTTGTTGAATTTGCTACTGAAGTTGATACCTTGAATATTCCTGTTGTGACTGTAAACTCTCCCCCCTATATCCAGAGAGAAAGTTTAGGCCTTTATGCTCTCTACAGTAAGAACAAGCCTCAGTCAGATGCCTTAATACTTCACCATCGCCATGACATCTTCAAGGTGAGGCACTCCCATCAATGCTCAATGTCAAGGATCAATGGTCAATTCCTATCAATGCTCTCTCCATCCCTCCTGTGACCAATTCTCTGTGCCATCTCCTCCCACTCCAGAGGAAGCAGCAGGAGCTGGGGGACCACATGGACCTGTCCTCCTACCTGCTGAGGCCCATCCAGAGGATCAGTAAGTACAGCCTGCTGCTGCAGGACATGCTGGGGGTATGTGGGCCTCAGAGAGACAGGGACAGGGAAGAGCTCCAGGCTGCAGCCGATGTGATCCGCTTCCAGATGCGTCATGGCAATGACCTCCTCACCATGGACGCCATCCAGGACTGTGACGTAAGTTTACCAACCAAATCATAACAATCTCCAAAATAATGTGTAACTTATGAACAGCTGTCTAAATGTGAGGGCAATGTGGGCGTATAAGGGGAAAATGATCGCCTATTACTGTATAAACACTATCAAGGATTTTCAGGAAAAACATGGATGTCTTTTTCTCCACTCCTACCCCTCCAGGTGAATCTGAAGGAGCAGGGCCAGRTGATTCGCCAGGATGAGTTCATCGTGTTCTTCAGAAAGAAGAAGTGCTTCCGCCATATCTTCCTCTTCCAGGATCTCATTCTCTTCAGCAAGACGAAGAAGACAGATGTGGGCAATGATGTGTACATCTACAAACAGTCTTTCAAAGTGTGTATACAATATAAAGACATGTTTTACATGAACAACCGTAAAGGACCCCATTTTCAGAATAAATACTTTGTATTGTTTTCATTGTTCAACCAAAATAATGCAATCTTACCGGCCTTTATGTTTGCGAAACAAAGACCAAATCATCCAGCCCTTATGTTGAAATTGCTAACAGAAAGCAGTGTTTATTTAGCCTTTCTTTCTTTTGTCTTTCTTTCACTTCTGTTTCTGTCTAGACGTCTGATATCGGGATGACACATAACTCTGGAGAGAGTGGTCTGTGTTTTGAGATCTGGATCCGTAGGAGGAAGTCCCAGGACACGTACACTCTGAAGGCTGACAGGGCAGAGGTGAAGAGGTCTTGGACCAGAGACCTGGAGCAGATTCTCTGGGAACAAGCTGCCTACAGCAGAGGTTAATCCTCCATTCTGTATATGCCCTGTCAATCGCTATTCATGACTTTTATCAACTGTCTACTTCAAATGTGATTTTTAAGTCATAGACTTTATTTGTTTGTTCCTCTAGCCGACCTCAGTGTCTGTAATTATTGATATATTTTTTTGGGGGGGGTGTAATTGTGAACAAATACATCTTACTGATGTTTTGGTAAAATGTGTTAGAGTGTGTTTGGTGTGTTGTAGACCTGCGGATGCAGGAGAGGGTGTTCAATGGGATGGGGAGGAAACCTTTCATGGACATCCAGCCTAGTGAGGCTGCAATCTGTGACAGGGCTGTCAACTGTGTCCTGCTAGGAAGAGGTACTGTATAAAGTCCACAGCCAAGTCCCAAGTCCCATACCCATGAACTAACAACACAAATGCGTGATGTACTCACTGAATGAATTGTCTCTTTCCTTTGTCAGCCCCGGTGCCGTCTTGTCTACAAACAGATCTTGAATATCTCCGGCCCAACTCCATTGGTTCAGGCAGTAGTGCATCTACCTCCTGCAGCCACTCATCTTCCTCCTCTGGACGAGGTTCTTTACCTCCGGTTGGTTACCCTGGCAACCAGACACAAGGTGGGGAGGCCAATCATATTGTTCATTCTTTCCCGGCAACTGTGACGGAAGAGGACCTCAGTAATCATCATAATCACCAGAAACAAAACCTTCATCTCAGTGAGTTTTCTTGTTCTTGGATGGTACATGATGACTACAGACTAAAACTAACAGACATACAGAACTTTACTCTTGATACATTGGCTTGCAAAYGTATTCACCCACTTTGGAATTTTTCCTATTTTGTTGCCTTATAACCTGGAATTAAAATAGATGTTTGGGGGGTTTGTATCATTTGATTTACACAACATGCCTACCACTTTGAAGATGCAAAATATTTTTTCTTGTGAAACACAGCTTTTCAGAACAGGTGTATATACAGTGGGGAGAACAAGTATTTGATACACTGCTGATTTTGCAGGTTTTCCTACTTACAAAGCATGTAGAGGTCTGTAATTGTTATCATAGGTACACTTCAACTGTGAGAGACGGAATCTAAAACAAAAATCCAGAAAATCACATTGTATGATTTTTAAAGTAAAATAATTTGATTTTATTGCATGACAAAGTATTGAACATTCAGAAAAGCCAGACACTTAATATGTTGTACAGAAACTTTTGTTTCCAATACAGAAGTCATAGGTGTCTGTAGTTCTTGACCAGGTTTGCACACACTGCAGCAGGGATTTGGCCCCACTCCTGCCATACAGACCATTCTCCAGATCCTTTCAGTTTCGGTGCTGTCGCTGGGCAAACGGACTTGTTTCGCAGGCCCCTCCAAAGTTTCTTATTGGGTTCAGGTCTGAGACTGGCTAGGCCACTCCAGGACCCTTGAGATGCTTCTTGCGAGCCACTCCTTAGTTGCCCTGCTGTGTGTTTCGCTCGTTGTTCAATGCTGGAAGACCCAGCCACGACCCATCTTCAGATGCTTCTTACTGAGGGAAGGAGGTTGTTGGCCAAAGAATCTCCGGATACAGCCCCATCCATCCTCCCCTCAATACTGTGCAGTCGTCCGTCCCCTTGCCAGAAAAGGCATCCCCAAAGAAATGATGTTCACCTCCATGCTTCGACGGTTGGGATGTTGTTCTTGGGTTTACTCATCTTCTCCCTCCAAACACGGCGAGTGGATTTCAGACCAAAAGCTCTATTTTTGTCTCATCAGACCACTACCTTCTTCCCATCCCCCTCTGGATTAATGCCAGATGTCATTGGCATAACTTCAGACGGGCCTGGACATGCGCTGCTTGAGCAGGGGAACCTTGCCGTGCGCTGCAGATTTTAACATACGCGTAGTGTGTTACTAATGTTTTCTTTGAGACTGTGGTCCCAGCTCTCTTCAGTCATTGACCAGTCCTGCCGTGTAGTTCTGGGCTGATCCCTCACCTTCCTCATGATCATTGATGCCCCACGAGTGAGATCTTGCGTGGAGCCCCAGACCGAGGGTGATTGACTGTCATCTTTAACTTCTTCCATTTTCTAATAATTGCGCCAACAGTTGTTGTTCCTTCTCACCAAACTGCTTGCCTATTGTTCTGTAGCCCATCCTACCTTGTGCAGGTCTACAATTTTATCCCTGATGTCCTTACACAGCTCTCTGGTCTTGGCCATTGTGAGAGGTTGGAGTCTGTTTGATTGAGTGTGTGACAGGTTCTTTTATACAGGTAATGAGTTCAAACAAGTGCAGTTAATACAGGTAATGAGTGGAGAACAGAGGGCTTCTTAAAGAAAAACTAACAGGTCTGTGAGAGCCGGAAATCTTACTGGTTGTGGTAGATCAAATACTTATGTCATGCAATAAAATGCAAATTAATTACTTAAAAATCATACAATGTGATTTTCTGGATTTTGAAGTGTACCTATGATAAAAATTACAGACCTCTACATGCTTTGTAAGTAGGAAAACCTGCAAAATCGGCAGTGTATCAAATACTTGTTCTCCCCACTGTATACTGAGATCATGTGACAGATCATGTGACACTTAGATTGGACACAGGTGGACTTTATTTAACAAATTATGTGACTGAAGGTAATTGGTTGCACCAGATCTTATTCAGGGGCTTCATAGCAAAGGGGGTGAATACATATGCACGCACCACTTTTCCGTTTTTATTTTTAAGTTATTTTTAAGTTATTTTTTCATTTCACTTCATAAATTTGGACTATTTTGTGTATGTCCGTTACATGAAATCCAAATAAAAATCTATTTAAATTACAGGTTGTAATACAACAAAATAGGAAAAACACCAAGGGGATGAATACTTTTGCAAGGCACTGTATGTGCAAGCATGTGTCTAAACCTGAGTGATGCCATATCTACATACCTTTCTGTTGATATTCCAGTGGGCTGCACAGATTCGTCAGGTGAGAGTACCAGTGTGTTCATAAGCTCGGAACGCAGCTGCCTCTCTGCTATTGGTGGAGAGGTGGAGGACTCGTCATCTGTTACGTCCCAGAGTTCCCAGTCCCATGTCAGCCAGAGAACAGCAGCACCCAGCCTCAAAAAGAACAGCTCACCTGCTACCATCAGGAAGAAGCCCTCCATCTCTCCCAAACCACCAGTGCTGGCTGCTCCACAGAGCCTGCAAAAGGTGTGGTGAAATGATGTGATCAAGCCAGTAATTGGATCTAATTGTAAACCTTCATAAAAATTACACTGCACTCTTTCAAATGTATGAATTTAGTTACATTATGTATATTCCATCTCTATGAAGATCAAAGAAAACCGACGGCCAGTACTTTCTTCACAGGGCAAAGAAATGGTTGCTATAGGAAAATCAACAGAAGTTTAACCTGTGGATTCAACGGGTGAGTTGAAACCAAATACAGTACTTTTCATTGCCATGTACGGGGCATAGATGTGCAATGTAGTCATTTAACTTATTATGGGATTGATTTTCTCCCTGATGGTTTCATCCAGTCAGATTGATGGTGCAGCCTACTGAGAACGTCCTGTGGATCTCTGAGGAGTGATGATGGWGTGCAGTCAAGCTGACCATCCTGGCATGAAGAAGGTTTGAATTAAAAACGCTTTTGATAACAGATATAGTAACTAAGACCTCTAGTTGACAAGCACTGGAGAGAAAGTCACTTTTGTTTTTAAAAGAGCTACTGTATCTGGAATATTCTAGCTGAAATATCATGAAAATGAACACCTGATGAACTGTGGTTAGCTTAAAAGGTGTCCATTCATCTGATAATACTACTTGAACAACCACTTCTTTATCAGCTACTGCTTTAACTGAATGACTATGCGTTTGACATCATTGGCTCATAGAACTGACTTCCCTTTTTCTTGTAATATGATTGAAATCTCAGCTATGAATTTCAATGTTGCAAATTTCTTTGGAACTGACACATCCTTCCCATGTGATGTTGACTCTCTTGATTACCACATTTTTACACATATTTAACACTGTTTATAATAYCAATGTAGACATTGTCAAACAACTGGCGAAAGAAACAACAGTCTTGTCCCCATCAGTTTTCTCTGCAGGTTCAGGGCAACTTGTCAGTGGCATGCTTAGACATGATTTGCTACCCAGACAGGTAAATAGATTTGGGATCAATTATCCAGGGTCAAAATAAGCCCACTGACAGGTGGGAAGAGAAGCAGCAATATACATAGGCCGTGATTCAATCCAATCGCAGATTTGGACAATGCACCATTTAAGGTAATTTCGGATTGAGCCAACATATGCAGCGTTTACCGTGAATGTGGCCTCTGTGAACACGGGAATATTGCTTATAAAACGTGCATTGCGGAGAGATTGCGATCAGATTGAACCCCGGCCTTAATCTATTTTTTCCATTTGGACAGAAAGCTCTGTGAATATAATCTCTGGAAAGTGCGAACACCACTAACTGGCAATTATGTAAGGGTCCGTCTGYCATCATCAGAAGCCACCAATTTCTGACTGACTATTATCCGGTTCAGTCAACATTTKATTTTACAATACTGTCATTATAAAATATGTACATTATTGACTTCTTTCTTTTCTTTTATTAGAAAAATGAATGAGCAACTTTACTTCCTTTTTAAATGTCAATATGGTATGACATTCTTTGAATCCACTGTTACCAATGTTAGTTTTGTTCATTGTACACATTTCCCTTTTTCTTTTTTTTGTTATGTTTTTTATATCCTGCTCAATGCAATGATTCTCACTGCAAGCTATTTGATCAATGCCATTTTTGTAGACAATTGAGGACTTTTGCCTGTATTTCTCCAGCAGCTAGTTTGAACTGCAGCTTACCCTTATGTTGTGCAATTAGAAGAAATGGGAACAACTTCCTTCACTGGAAAATGAAACTTGCCACCTCAAAAGGTCATAGGTCATGACTAAACCTTGTGACCTGACTGACCGAGTATAGTCCTTTTGGTCAACACATAGCTATCGGTTAAACTGTCTGTATCAGATAATTAATAACACTGTTGTGTAGGCAAGTGGTTCCCAACTCCGGTCCTCCGTACTGGAGGACCGGAGTTGGGAACAGCAGACATTTTTATTGTAGTCCCGGACAAGCACACCTGATTTAGCTTGTCAACTAATCATCAGGCCCTCAATGAGTTGAATCAGTACTGTATGTTTGTCTGGGGCTACAACACAAATGTGTGCTGTTGTTGGTATTTTAGGACCAGAGTTGGGAACCAGTGGTGTAGGCTACCCTGCTGAACTGAACGCTCCTCTACCAGCTCCCTTCCACTGTCCTGAAAAGTCAAACATGGGTTAACTGCAGTGTCAGTGCACAGAACATGAGTATAAAAATGAGGCATTGAGATATTATTTATTTAAATGTGGGTTGTCATTTAATTATAACCTCTGTCTATGATATTAATATATGTTACAAAAAACAATAATGACATAAAAGGTTTATGCAAAAATGTGTTTGTTGTTATTTTATCTGAAGATTAGTAGAAAACTGTTGTAAAGTATTTATAGACCTCCATGCAAGTGTCAGGTCTGTGTGAGTCATTGTTACATATAGCAAGTTATACCATAGGCTGAATTTACAAACCTGCAGTTCACAATTCCATCTTTATGTAATGCAAGCCACATTTAATAATTTTGGGGAAGGAACAACGTGACTAAAACAGCTTCAAGGGGGATGTGGCCTCACAGACAACGTGGTCATATTACACATGCTACAAATATCCCTGGGCTGACATTACAGCCAGAACATCATAAYGCATACGTTCTAACGGCCCGTCCAGGAACACCCGGCATTATCTAAAGTAATGGATCAAGGTAAAATAACAACGTTTCTTTAGTGTGTATCTATGTTGTATAGATAAATCCAAATATACTGTGGTTCTTCAAAGTCTTTGTCTGTGTTTTACTCATGGAAGCCCTCCAAGTTTGACAGGTTGGTGTACAGGTTGTTAAACAATTGAAATTACATATTTTGGCTAAGAAATACCATCAGCAGAAAATAAGCTTGACATTTGGGAACCTGTTGCTGATTAACATAGATTAATAAGTAATATAAGAGTTTGAAAGGGATACAAATCACTGCTTGTTAGTAATCGACATTTTTACCTGTTAAACTATACATTATTACTTAGGAAAATGGTCTTGATGATATTGAAATGTGTTTTTAATTGACTTATTTCACAGCCTTGGATATAGAGCGATGTGATTTGGAGAGTAGGATCAACAATACTACTCACCACACTGACCAGAATGGGCTTGACCGGCTGATAGTTAGAAGGGGCCTGCCCTTCACCATCACTTTGCACCTCAGATCTGGGAGTCAGTTCCAAGCAGGCGTCAGCACCTTCAGGCTCATAGTAGAGATAGGTACAGTACTGTGGACACGATACAAAGACCTCATTAGGATTGGAACATTCAGTATTTTGTCAGAAAAGCTGTATGTATATGAATTTACATTTACAGTGGGGTCTGAAATGATTGACACCCTTGATAAAGATGAGCAAAAATTATATAATAAATCCTTCTAATATTTCAAGTTGGCCATTTTATTTATAGGATTCATATTAAAATTAGCAATGGCCATCTCAATCTCCGGACTTGAAACCTATTGAACACCTGTGGTTTGAATTGAAGAAGGCAGTCCATAAGAGCAGACGAAGGATATCAAGGATCTGGAAAGATTCTGTAATAAAGTCCTAAAAGATTCAGTTGATAAAGTCCTCAAACCTTCCCAATGTGTTCTCCAACTCATAAAACAATTTAGAAACAGGCTCAGTGCCATTATCCCCGCAAGGTAAGGTATTGAAAGGGATTGAAAACTAGGGTGTCAATSATTTTTACACCTACCTTTTTGAGAAAAAAAGTATTTATTGTTAAACAAAATCTCTTTCTCTAGCAATTCTCTCAGCAGTCTTAGTATAAAATCATATAATTTCCTAATTTATTTTAGCATACAATACAGCTCAGTATTTGTATGATTTATTATATAATTTTTGCTCATCTTTATCAAGGGTGTCAATAATTTCGGACCCCACTGTAAATGTAAATTCATATACATTAATGTAAATTCACATACATACAGTTTTGCTGACAAAATACAGAATTTTCAAGCAAGGATTCTCCAACTATGTGTCAAAATCCTCTTTCTTGTGCTTTTTGAGGTGGAATGACACAAGTGTCAATAATTTCAGACCCTACTGAATGTCTACGGCATCATCTCTTCGATTTCTCTTTTCCTCAGTGTCTACAGGTGACTTGTCCTAAAGGCTTAATTCTAATTTATGTCTTTCAACAGGGCCGTTACCTAAAGAGCAATCAGGCACCAAGTCTACCTTCAGCCTGACTGACTCTGCATCAAAGACAGCCTGGAGTGCGTCCACTACTAGTCCCCCTGGGAATGTAGTCTCTCTGTCTGTGTCCTCCCCTCCTGATGTCCCCATTGGACTGTACTCCTTGACCTTGGACCAGGGCCAGAAGGTCAAACTGGGGGAGTTTGTACTGCTGTTCAATCCCTGGTGTGCCAGTAAGTCAGAGTGTTTCTTTGCACTATCATTAGACCAGGGAGCTCTGTAACAGATCTCGTCTGTAATCTGCTTGTCTATTTTTCTTGMCTACAGAGGATGCAGTATACATGGAGGAAGAGAGAGATAGGCAGGAGTATGTGTTATCCCAGGCTGGTCTCATCTACAAAGGCACAACAAAACGAATCAAAGCTTCCCCATGGACATTTGGCCAGGTATGTTGTGGTGCTTCCACAGAATAATACATTATATAATGTACATGTAACATACATAATTGGAATCTGAATTAGTTGAACTATGTACAGTATGACAAGCCAGGATGAATGTATATTTATCCCTGTCTTCTGGTTCTCCCTCTGTAGTTTGAGCCTGGGATGCTGGACATCTGTCTGAAACTCCTGGATGAGAATCCTAAATACTCGTCTGATGCCGATGCAGACTGTTCTGGAAGGAGAAACCCAGTTTATGTGACTAGGGTGATCAGTGCCATGGTAAGTGTGAGCACTGAAGTACCAGGATGTGGCTGTGCTCAGACTAAACATCAGGCACTATTGACTGCAATACATCAATATAAGAAAGTAATGATTTTATCCTTGTGTATCAGATCAACAGTAATGATGACAAAGGTGTGCTAGTGGGGAACTGGTCAGGTGACTATGATGATGGTGTGAGACCCTCTCACTGGACAGACAGTGTTGCCATACTACATCAGTGGGCTGATAACTGCTGCCAGAGGGTTCGCTATGGCCAGTGTTGGGTGTTTGCTGCAGTAGCATGCACAGGTAAAAGCAGTTCCAATGCATCTACATTGTAGAATGTTAGTGAAGACATCAAGACTATGAAATAACACATATGGAATCATGTAGTAACCAAAAAAGTGTTAAACAAATCAAAATATTTTTTTGATTCTTCAAAGTAGCTACCCTTTACCTTGATGACAACTTTGCACACTCTTGGCATTCTCTCAACCAGCTTCACTTGGAATGCTTTTCCAAAAGTCTTGAAGGAGTTCCCACATATGCTGAGCACTTGATGGCTGCTTTTCCTTCACTCTGCGGTCCAACTCATCCCAAACCATCTCAATTGGGTTGAGGTTGGGTGATTGTGGAGGCCAGGTCATCTGATGCAGCACTCCACTCTCCTTCTTGGTGAAATAGCCCTAACACAGCCTGGAAGTGTGTTGGGTCATTGTCCTGTTGAAAAACAAATGATAGTCCCACTAAGTGCAAACCAGACGAGATGGTGTATCTGAATGCTGTGGTAGCCATGGAGGTTAAGTATGCCTTGAATTCTAAATAAATCCCTGACAGTGTCACCTCCTCCTCCATGCTTCACGGTGGGAACCACACTTGCCGAGATCATCCAATCACATACTCTGCGTCTCACAAAGACACGGCAGTTGGAAACAAAAATCTAAAATTTGGACCGGTCTAATGTCCATTGCTCGTGTTTCTTGGCCCTAACAAGTCTCTTCTTATTGGTGTCCTTTAGTAGTGGTTTCTTTGCAGCAATTCGACCATGAAGGCCTGATTCACGCAGTCTCCTCTGAACAGTTGATGTTGAGATGTGTCTGTTACTTGAACTCTGCAGCAGAGGTAACTCTAGGTCTTCCTTTCCTGTGGCGGTCCTCATGAAAGCCAGTTTCATCACAACGCTTGATGTTTTTTTGCGACTGCACTTGAAGAAACGTTCTTGAAATGATCCGTATTGACTGACSTTCATGTCTTAAAGTAATTATCTTTGCTTGTTTGAGCTGTTCTTGCCATAATATGGACTTGGTCTTTTACCAAATAGGGCTATATTCTGTATACCACCACTACCCTGTCACAACACAACCGATTGGCTCAAATGCATGAAGAAGGAAAGAAATTCCACAACTTAACTTTTAACAAGGCACACTTGTTAATTGAAATGCATTCCAGGTGACTACCTCATGAAGCTGGTTGAGAGAATTCCAAGAGTGTGCAAAGCTGTCATCAAGGTAAAGGGTGGCTACTTTGAAGAATCTAAATTCTAAAATACATTTTGATTTGTTTAACACTTTTTTGGTTACTACATGATTCCATATGTGTTATTTCATAGATTTGATGTCTTCCTTATTATTCTACAATGTAGAAAACATTTAAAAAAAGAAAAACCCTGCAATGAGTAGGTGTGTCCAAACTTTTGACTGGTACTGTACATAAAATAGTGAATGTATATATTTGTCTTGAAGCTGCAAGTACTAGAACACATATTTTGTCTGGTTATGAGGCAAACCCTTTAACYAGATGATTTATAGTGCATGGCTTCAATGGAAACTGTCAGGACTGTAATCTGCAGCTACTTGTAATATCTTCAGTGCCTTTCTTTAAGTGCCAAGTGATAGGAAGGTGCTGATGTGTGACTTCTTCTGTCCATAAGTTTCTCGTGCTCTGGGTATCCCGTGTCGAGTGGTTACTAACTTTGGATCCGCTCATGACACGAACAGCAACCTACTGATTGAGTTCCTGTATGATGAGGATGGAAATGATATATCTGATGATTCAGTATGGTGAGAATAATACTCTAAGCGCTACTGAAACAAAAATGCTCTATATGATTGTGAAACAATGTTACAATGTACCTGTATTATACACTTTGTCTCAGGAACTTCCACGTGTGGGTAGATAATTGGATGGCTCGTCCTGATCTTGATGCAGGCTATGATGGCTGGCAAGCAAGTGACCCCACACCACAAGAAAAGAGTGAAGGTGATCCGGCAAATGTTAATGCACAAAAGTTCTATTTCAAGTCAGATACCACCGTGTGTATGAAAATGCTTCATAGATGAAGCTGGCACTATTATCATGGCCAACGCAAGTAATGAATTAACTCACACTCTAGACACAGGSCTCTTATGTGTCTTAGAATGCAATACTATCTGTGTGATATGCCTGTTACTAGGTATTAATCCACTCAGCTGGGAGTATCTAGGTCACTTGTCACACTATCTACATCAACTCATTCAATGCAAGGTGCAACCAGTTAAGATGCATGGTAGTCTGATGTAGGCCTATCTTCAGAGATGTCCAGAGACAATTGTTGAAAGGGAAACGTTTTATGATGTGTTACTTTACAATTTTCAATGCGTGGTAACATGATCACATTTTAAGTTTGAATTCAGTTGACAGCTTGTCAAGGAGGCAGTGCAGTACAACAACCCACTCCATGTCCTTGGTTATTCTATCTGACAGGAGTGTTCTGCTGTGGCCCTGTCCCTCTGAAAGCCATTAAAGAGGGGGAACTTAACCTGAAGTATGACGCCCCATTTGTGTTTGCTGAGGTCAACGCTGACGTGGTCGAGTATGTGAAGCTGACCAATGGCAGGATGGTAAAGATGGGGGGATCGTCCATTGATGTGGGGCACTTTATTAGCACCAAGGCTGTGGGCAGTGACGAGAGGCACGACATCACACACCTATACAAGCACCCTGAAGGTAGGCCACATGTCTACAGGACACATAAAATCAGACTAGTCATTGTAAATCTGTGCTAGAGATGCATTATAACTTCTGGTGGCTTTCAGGTTCTTTGCAGGAGAGAGAGGTCTATGAGAGAGCCAAGCATCACAATGAGCTCCAGCAGAAAGGAGAGGAACCAGGCCTGAAGGTGAAGATCAAGGTGTCCCCTGACATGGACATTGGGGCGGATTTTGATGTGTTTGCAGTCGTCACAAACAACACAAAGGCTGACAAGACGTGTCGTGTTATGTTTTATGCCCGAATTGTGTCCTATGATGGCAAACCAGGTGCCAATTGTGGATTTATTGAAGACTTAACCATGGAGGTTCCCACTGGAAAAGGTCAGGTTTAATTCGTTTTACTTCGTGCCATCTACAGTATTAGCCAGAAACATGGAATGTATGTTTTTCCTGACCCTGCTGTCTTCTGATCTGTAGAGAAGCGCCTTCCCCTAAGACTGGAGTATGTTGACTATGGTGACACCATAACGTCAGATAGGCTGATTCAATTGGTTCTCATTGTCATCGAATCAAGTCCCAGGGAATTCCACAAGGCAAAGAGGACCATTGTGCTGGAGAACCCAGATATAGCCATTAAGGTATTGGTTATTTTCTTTACCAATTCTTTGTAGAAATTGGGATGTTAAATCAAATAATTCAAAATGTTTCCTTTCCTCAGATAAAGTTGATGACTTTTAGTGTAATATTTACACTACCGTTCAAAAGTTTGGGGTCAGCAAAAAAATGTGTCTATATAAACTGTGTTCTTTTGCCCATCTTAATCTTTTCTTTTTATTGGCCAGTCTGAGATATGGCTTTTTCTTCGCAACTCAGCCTAGAAGGCCAGCATCCCGGAGTCGCCTCTTCACTGTTGATGTTGAGACTGGTGTTTTGAGGGTACTATTTAATGAAYCTYCCAGTTGAGTACTTGTGAGGCATCTGCTTCTCAAACTAGACACTCTAATGTAATTGTCCTCTTGCTCAGTTGTGCACCGGGGACTCCCACTCCTCTTTATATTCTAGTTAGAGCCAGTGTGTGCTGTTCTGTGAAGGGAGTAGTACACAGCATTGTACGAGATCTTCCGTTTCTTGGCAATTTCTCGCATGGAATAGCCTTCATTTCTCAGAACAAGAATAGACATGAGTTTCCGAAGAAAGTTCTTTGTTCCTAGGAATTTTGAGCCAGTAATCAAACCCACAAATTCTGATGCTTCAGATGCTCAACTAGTCTAATGGCCAGTTTTATTGCTTCTTTAATCAGAACAACAGTTTTCAGCTGTGCTAACATAATTGCAAAAGGGTTCTCTAATGACCAATTAGCCTTTTAAAATGATAAACTTGGATTAGCTAACCCAACGTGCCATTGGAACACAGGAGTGATGGTTGCTGATAATGGGCCTCTGCGCCTATGTAGATATTCCATTAAAAATCTGCCGTTTCCAGCTACAATAGTCATTTACAACATTAACAATGTCTGCACTGTATTTCTGATCAATTTGATGTTATTTTAATGGACAAAAAAATTGCTTTTCTTTCAAAAACAAGGACATTTCTAAGTGACCCCAAACTTTTGAACGGTAGTGTAGGTATTCAGAGAGGGTATAATCAGCATGTCTAACATGTTCTCCTGCAGCTCTTGGGAGAACCCAGAGTAAACCAGAAGCTGTCTGCACAAATCTCACTACAGAACCCTCTACCAGAACCCCTGCAGAACTGCTTCTTCAGTGTGATGGGAGCTGGCCTCACAGATGGAAAAATCCTCATACAGAAGTATACAAACAGTGCTGACACACTGGATCTGCTCAATATTAGCTTGATAGCTTTTTTAGCCACTAGTCAGCAAACAATCTCCAAATATGGTAGTACAGTACAGTTGTAGTACACATGATTGTAAACTCGCTTCAAGGCCACATATCCTTCTCACATTGAAAAATAATAGAGCTCCTCTCATATAGCCTACCAGTGAACTCTGCTCACGTCACTGTATCCATTCCCTCTCATGACCTTCCTGTTCTCTCTATTCTCCCTGCAGTGTTGGAACTGTGGGTCCAAAACAAGAGGCCAAGTACACAGTGGAATTCACACCTACTAGCATCAGGTCCAGGACCCTAACGGTAGACTTCGACAGTGACAAGCTGAGCAACATCAAGGGATACTTGAACATTGAGATAAAGGAATGAATAATATAACAGCCAACGACACTAATGGCATTATTTTTTTTAAATAGATTTGCCACATTTCAATTGCACTTCCTTGCAGTATTTGATGACATCTGTACATTTGCTGCTGTAGCACTTAGATGAGCATTTCTAATTATTCCAGAAATACAAATATTCTATTTGTTTCACAGAAATGTGAATAACCTTTTTACATAATTTGTAAATGCTGTGAAAGTCCATTGTTTTACATCAGATAGCACAACAAATCTGTCTGCACTGAATCAGAGACAAGTGTTATGTAGAAGTAAAGCCACCTGTCAGAAGACGTTGGTAAAAATATCAACAGACTCAGTGTATTAATGTCACATTAGTCAGAGTATAAACCAGTCTGGACAGCTTTTCTTTTCCAATTGTTCAATTTTATTTGTATCCATGGATTTGTTTTATTACTGAAAAACTACTGCTTTAGTACATCATCTGCAAAGCATCATTTCTTGGGGCAGATGTCCTTCTATTACTCCTACTGCATTCTGTAACATTGGCAAGCACTTATCTCCCAGGATGCATCACCCAAACTAAAGAGATCACAGAAATCAGATTGTCAACCATTGTAAAACTGAGTTAACGATTGACTCCTAAGGAAGGAAGGACTGCAGCAGTGACAGAATGAGCCAGTTCAGATTCTGATACTCTGTCAAGTCTGAATAATGCTGACTAATTGGTGGCCAAGTCCTGAAAAGCATCAGTCTGCTAGTTAGTTTGACATTTGTACCAAGTGATGCAATCATCAAAGACCATTTTATGGACACGTGTTTCCAAGTGACTGTAAGTCAGTGTCTCCATCTGCCCCAAGTTTGCTAATAACTTCTATCAACCACATGTCTGAGGGCTAAAATATTTCACATTGGATTGAGAAAAACTAACACATGGTTGTAATGGTATCGACTGATGATTGGTATGCATACAATTCAAAACATGTTTGATGACAGACCTGAAAAGAAGGATACTGTTGTGTGTTGAGCTGGAATTATGGAAGATGAAAATAACATCACAACCAAAATATAACCTACATAGAAAAACATCCCCCCTCCCCAACATTACAAAATCAACCAACTTTAAAGCCATTAAAATAAACGAGATGCATCTCTTCACAAAGATCTAGTGGGTGTGTGAGCCACCATCCCACCATACGAGCACAAAAACGCAGAAAAATGGGGATTGGCTGATGACCAACACTTCTCTTCTTTCCAACGCAGAATCAGTTAGCTGGTGTTCGACTGGCATTCAGAATAAAAACAAACAGGAGATATTTGTCCAAGCTGGTGGAACGGAATCATCAACAACCATTGTCTCTCCCACCAGGGATGTCCCCAAGCTTCCACTGTCCCTCTGAGTCTCTCCCTAGGGTTCAGTAGCTAGAGAGCAGGTTCAACAGTGTGTGCCCTGGCAAGAGGCAGGGTGTGGCAGGGAGCTCAGTCGGTGGAGAACAGGTCTCCAGCAGAGGGTAGAGGGGCCAGACCTCCCGTCACATTGGGCAGCAGAGAGAGGTCAGGCAGGCTCTGGATGTGGGACTTCAGGTCCTTGCGCACCTGGGTGACCCGTGCCAGCTTCTGTTTGAACTCCTGCAATACAAAGAACGCTACTGATGTCAAACGGTACACAGTTCAGATGGGTTCACTGCGTACTTCTTCTAAACAAGCCAAGTAAATTACAAAGCTGCTGTAATTTGATAATGGGAACATAAATATTTCCACATTCTAATTGCTTGTTTGTAACAAGAGACAAGTAAAACAGTGATTTAGATGGTTTAGACATGCCTCCAGTTTCTTCTCCCTCTCGGTGAGGGCTTCCTTCTGGCTACCGATGTACTCTGTCAGCATGCGCGCCAGCTGCCTCCTGTCCTCCAGTTCAGCAGCCAGACGTCCGTTATACTCAGCCAGCAGTAGACAGGCCTCATCCACCGTCTTGGACAGTTTATCAGCTGCCTCCTTATCTATAAGGACAGGGTGAGTCAAGTCAAACAGGGTGGAATGTTGCCTTAAGCACAATATCGAAAACTATTTAATTCACCAAATTTAAGTTTGAAAAAAAGAATCCCTAGGCCTACAATACACATTGAGTTTGGAGATAGGCGGGGACAAAAGTTCACCTGTGCTCCAGATACCATGAAGACTCCTTCAGGACTTACCAGTGATCTTCTCTAGCAGGGACACATCCTGCACCTCCTGTGGCAGAGAGGCAATCTTCTGGCGCACAGCAGCATCACCCGAGGCCGCATTCTCCAGGTCCTGCAGGGCTTTGACCAGCTCCTCCGTCTGAGGGGAGGATGGGGGAAGAAGTGAAGGGTGTGTGAATACCAAAGCTCTGGGTATCAATCTCCAATTTTCAATCTGGAGAATGTTTCTAAAACACAATTCACAACCAAAGTACAAAAACGAGAATTTTCCAAATCATGAGTCCATTGGACATCAATGATCACTGACACCTAGTGGAGAGTTGGGAGATAATTACAACTAGTGTGAAAAGCTGTCACATTGCAGTGTAATAAGCAAAGCACTGGTGAATGGGCTAAAGACATATGGAGTTGTGTTAGTTCTGTCTACCAGCTGTGGCCCTGAGATGTCTGAATCCTGTGGGGACATGTGGCCCCTGTAGTCATCATCTTCTTCCTCTTCTTCCAGCTCCTGGATTTTCTGATAGGTCCGTTTAGGGGCCTTCTTCTCTTCTGTAAAAAATACCACAGATTCATACAAAAACAACCAATTGGAAGTTGATGTTGCGTGGGAATTCTGACATCCAAATACACACATATATATAGGAAACATGCTGTCACCAGTAAGTAATTTAGTAAAGCTGAACTGCTACATCAGTGATAACCTAGGGGACTGACCGTACCTGTGGGTTGGTGTTGGGGGCTGTTAGAGTCTTCGATGGCGAGCTTCAGCTGCTGGATGAACTCTACCTTGTAGAGGCTGCGCTCCTGCCAGATAGTGAGCAGCCTGTCCATGGGTCTTCTACAGCCATCATCAGCCTCTCTGAGGGAGAGAGAGAGAAAAAGAGAGATTCATCATGAAATTCAACTCTTCCTAGCCAAGCAACTCAATAAGATATTTGATTCTCTTGGTTATTGTCTTGTTATACTGCTGTAGCAGTAGCAGTGTACTCCACTTACCAATGTTTATAAGCAGGTTAATGTCTTACTGATGTAGCTAGACCAACCCTCCAATGCAAACATGGTATACTAAAACATAGGCCTGCAGCACAAGTCTCTTAACGGAACATTTCAGTGCGAGAGTAAAGTTTAGCTCTGAAACTGTATCATCCCAAACCACATACCTTGCAACATGAGAGCAAGCATCAACAAGGACCGTCTCAAAGTCTTTGGCGAACTCTGGACCTTTCTTCTTGCTGTTTTGAATCACGTCATTGGCAAGATAAAGGAAAGTCAACTTCCTGCTGCTTTTTGCTGATAGAAAAATACAGAAAGTAGATAAACTAAATAACAGTGTTTGGCATACTTCAAGTCACATATTAACGTTTCAGTGTGTAACTAGCTGTGGTAGACAATATTGTCGAGGTGGTAATGTTCATAAYTTCTCTCACCTTTCTTCAGTTCTCTGTGCCATACTTTGACGATGAGCGACGAGTGTTTGCGATGATGAATGATCCACAGAGACAGCGTCTGAACGCTCTGCTGAGAGTTGCTGAGCTCCGAAAGCTTCTTCTCCAACGCAGACTCAGAAAATGATGACATGATGTGCCCAGAGGTCTCTCTTTGATATGCCTCACCCCACAACTGTTTCTTGGACGTTAACTAAGGAAACTAGCAATGTCATCAAAAACAAAGTTCCAGCCAGTTAGCCATGCAACCTGCTAATGTTATGCATGAAACACCCTAACGTTAGCTACCCAAACGTCTGTTTGTCCATGCTTCTCGAGTCTTCCTTAATTTAACTACCTACAAAAACGTGTTAAATTATGCAATCGCCTTTACATTGATGAGTTCGAAATCTAGTAAACGTGTTTACRTCGCTATCTAACGTTAACGTTATAGTATCTATTTACAAATAGCCATCTAGAAAGTCCTAGTTAGATAGCGTTAGCCTAGCGAGTTAGCTAACCTATTCACTGGGTTTGTTTTCTCTCTAGCTACTCTGGGATACTAGTTGCAAGTTCATTACCAATACATCCATTCACAGTCTAGTAAATGTGCGGTTTCAATACACATACATGTCGCTATACCGTCACTCCGTCAGCCAGCTGTCTTTCTAAAAGTCTCTGGATCTCTTCAAAGATGGCCGCTTGACCTTTCACCCGACACAGTCACACCGTACAAAATCTGTTCAAAAAACGTTGCAGAGTAACTGGTGAAATTAGATCATTACTTGAAATATTCTAAAATTATTGTCACGTGTAGCTATATTAAACGACATACAATTACATGCAAATTAGCTAGCTAAATCAACCGGTGTCGGTCAAGTATCATCATGCTTAGCTAGGGGTGGAAAACGACAAAGATGCAATCGTACCGTTTCCTTTAGCCAGTTTTGCAGGTCAAAAAATTGAAGTGCAGCGAAGTAAACTTTGACCCCAAAATATGTTTAAATATAATTCATTTACAAGTATTAACTGCACCAAAGCAAGCAAGCTAGCTAACAAGCATGGTAAACACAGCTATGCGACGCAGGATAATGACGTAGCTACAGGGAAAAGTGACGCTTGTGTGACAGCCAGCTAGGACAGTCTTCATTCAGTTTCAGTGCTGTATCTCGAAAGGAGTTCGTCTCAGATGTCCGTCACAAAATATTTACAAACAAAGGTAAGCTAATTTGAAGCTTACTTTGTTAGGTTACTCTTGCTTTGGCATTTACGCATTCCATTAGATAGCTAGCTTTCTGTCTATCTAACGGTAACGTTACCTTTAGCAAGGATGGCCAGGAAAAGTTCTGTTTTGGGGTGACTAGTAAAGGACCAAAGTTAGGCCTATAAGATTAACATTTAGGTAACTGAAGCTATTATTCTGATAGTCAAAATCATTGTAATGCATTGAGCATGTCTACTGCTAAACTGCATCCCACTACTAAACTGCATCCCACTACTGCATCCCAAAACAGTTTATGATCAGATGACCAATATCATCATTCTCTCTTTCAGTGAGTGACATCTGTCTTCAAAGAATGGACCATCAGATTGACGACCCAAAGCTTGCTTTTGCTTACCTCCGTCCAGCCTGTGTGCTCCTAACTCGTGAGCCCACGGTGGGCAATGTGGAAACCCTGAGCACACAGCTGAGGCATGTAAATCATGGAACTCTGCAGCAGCTGCAGGACTATGTCCTTTTTCCTCTCCGCTTCATCCTGAAAATCCCTGGCCCCAAGGATGGCTTGATCCAGGCTGTGGCCGAGGCCATGGGATATGTCCTGGAGAACACCTGTGTACGGAGCTGGGAGACGCTGAGGGACCTTCTCTCAGAGCTCTGCCTCTGCCTCTGCTCCCCCACGGACCCAGGGAAGCCAGCACCTACCTCAGAGGAGCTGAGAGCTGCAGTACTGAGGTGCCTGGATGCTCTGCTCCATGCAGCCTATGGTGACGTGGTCTTCAAGCTGTTTGAGCCCATCATGCTGCCTGGCCTTGGGGCTGCTATCTCCCTGCTGCTGGCACTGGGAGAGCAGGAGAAGTCCCGCACCGTGCAGGCTGCTGCTCTGAAATGCCTGCAGGCCCTGACTCTCCAGTGTGACTGTTCTATGGACCATGTGTTGGTGGGTCAGAAGGAGAGGCGTATCCTAGGCAGTACCATGGCTTCTTTCTTACCTGGGATCACCATCGCTGTGAGCCGTGTGATCACTGGCGATATGAGACATGGACATGCTGTCACAGTTAGGGCCATTAAGGTGTGGTTCAAGACAGTGGGATTGGTGATGGCTGACGACCAGCTTCAGAACACAGGGACTGGGGAGAGACAGCTGTGGGAACTGGGGAGAGTATGGGAGCTGGTAGTGCAGAGAACTCAGGACTGGGTGCGAAACACCTCTGGGAGGCTGGCCTTACTGTTAAAAAAGATAATCTCCTGCACCTCAGCCCATCAGCACTGGAGAGTGAGGCTTGAGATGGTGAACTTCTCAGACCACCTCCTGGCCAACTGTAGCTCCTCCCTGGGTGAGTGTGTGGGCCCCCTCCTGGAGGCTCTGGTGGGGGCTGTGAACGATGAGGAGCCCACTGTGAGGGAGAGGTGTGAGGCTGCCCTGAGGGAGGTGGCAGAGAGGCATCAGAGCTCAGATAGTAACAACCAGGCCTTTACTGACGTGCTGTCAGAGAACCTCCACTCCCTGGCCACCTCGCTGCCGCGCCTCATGAGGACGTCTGATGACCAGCGTAAGGTGTTTGTCCTCAACGTGTTCCTGGGCTACCTCAAAATCCTGGGCCCCAAGGTGATAGTGGTACTCAACTCAGCGGCCCACCTCCAGCGGGTGTCCAAGGCCCTGATGCAGGTGTTGGAGTTAGACGTGATGGACGTACGCATCGTGGAGGAGAGGAGCTCTGCCGTAACTGTGGAGACGGGGCCCGGACCACATGGGGCACATGCTCAGAGGAAGCACTTCCTCTACTTCACAGACGAAAGAATCTTCTCCCTGCTCAAGGAGATCTGCAGGGTGTTAGGTTACTATGGGAACGTCTATCTCCTAGTAGATCACTTCATGGATCTGTACAAGGAGTCGTCAGTCTACAGGAAGCAAGCTGCAATGGTGCTGAATGAGGTGATCACAGGAGCAGCAGGCATCGGTGTGGCAGGAGGCCAGGAGAGGCAGGGAGTGCCCAGTCAGGAGGACCTGAAAGCAGTAGTAGAATCCATCATAGAGGAGTACATCTGCCTGAGCCACTGGCACCTGCCAACCCTTATTGGTGAGGAGTCAGACAGAGGGGAACAGGAGCAGCAAACTCAGTTTAGTTTCTTCTCCATATCTAATGGGGTTGAAGGGAAAGGGAATCCCCTCCAGTTGGTCCACAAGAGCTCCACCATCCACGAGCTGAACAGCAACATCTGGCAGATCTGCATCCAGTTGGAGGGGATAGGCTGCTTCGCCCAGGCCTTGGGGATGGACTTCCGTCTCATTCTGATGACATCACTGTACCCGGTTCTGGAGAAGGCCGGGGATGAAACCCTGATGGTCAGCCAGGCAGCGCTGGATGCCATGTGGGACATCAGCCAGGCCTGTGGATACGCCTCCCTGAAGGAGCTGATCAATGAGAACTCAGATTACCTGCTGAACGACGTGTCTTTGAACCTCCAGAGGCTGGGTGTCCACCCCCATGCCCCCAGGGTCCTCACCGTCATGTTCAGTCACTCCGACCCCAGCCTGCTGCCTCTGGTGGGGGACATAGTCCAGGACGTGCTGCTGGCTCTGGACATGAGCTACGACGAGACATCCCCTCTGTTCTGCACTGTACTGCACTCACTTATGAAGGCTCTAGGTAAAGTTTCCACATCCACTTAAATGTTTTCCCTAGTTTATAACATTGTTATCACCATGTCATGGCATGCTTTTGAATTAGAGAACTCAGAGAAAATTGAAACGCAGGACACAAAATGACAACCTTTATCTAACAACCTTTACCTTTACCTTTATCTTTATCTAAGTAACACAATCTTAATCATGTTGCTTTTCCAATACAGCGAGGTGGTTCCCCTCTAGTGTTGCGGGAACAAGTGACGCTTTGGGAACCAAGAAGGTGTGGCGTGAGCAGGACCAGCTGAATGTGCGCCAGTTTCTCCTGGACTACCACAAACAGAAGGAGCTGGCAGTGGGCATCGGGGCAGAGGAGGAGGGCACCGAGCACCCAGGTTAGTTAGGGCTCTCTCTGACTGCCACACTATTCCCCTGAAAACAAAGTTCTCACATTAATGATGCACAACATTAGCGCTGTGCTTGGTGAAGGTTCTCAACACTACTGTACCGTGTCAGACCTGAATGCTGTTTTCCTCATAGCTAGGTCTGAGTCATCACACTGCTTTTTAGGCATCGGGACGATTTTGTGTGGTGTGCTGCTGTGACAGTTAGTCATGTTTAAAAAATGTCAATTGAAAACTGTGCAACAGAAATCAGAACCCATCAGTGTTATGTGTCGCTGCGTTTCTAGCACTGAATTCAAACGTGTATTATTATTTTTATTTTAATTCAGAGCTCCCGCCAAGCATGGACTGTGAAGAGGATATGGATGGTCCTGATGTGAAAGTTGAGCTTCCAGCCCACATCACCATAGCTAAAGACGTCATGGAGCGCTGCATTCACCTGCTCTCAGACCCCAGCCTGAGACTCAGACTCAAGGTAGTCCTCTAGATTGTTTTGAATTCAAAGATACGTAGCTTGAAAACTAAAGACCAGAGAGTTCAATAAAATACAAGCCTCTGCCACATGTTGCTGTCACGTGTGCTCACTATCGCCAATTCTGTGAGTCCTGACCCAGGTTTTTGGTTTGGTTTGTTGCAGGTCCTGGATGTGTTGGAACTGTGTGTGTGTGTGCTAAGTCAGAAGGAGAATGAGCTACTGCCCATGGCCCACCGCTGCTGGCCTGCCCTGCTGCTCAGACTTACTGCTGATGACCCATTAGCTGTCCTCCGAGCCTTCAGGGTGTCTATTTCACTACTGCTCCCACCTTCACTCAGTTAAATAATCATAATTTCCTGTTTACATAATACATAGTTGATTACATAATTAGGACAAAGTACATTTGTTGGTCAGGTCCATAAGTATTTGGACAGTGACACAATTTGCATAATTTTGTCTGTACGCCACCACAATGGATTTGAAAGGAAACAATCAAGATGTGCTTTAAGTGTAGACTTTCATCTTTAATTTAAGGTTTTGTCAAAATTATTGTATGAGCCGTGTAGGAATTACAGCCATTTTAATACATAGCCCCCCAATTTTAGGGGCTCAAAAGTATTTTGACCAACAAACATAATCATATATTAAATTGTGAGTTTTAATATTTGGTTGCAACAGTCAATGACTGGCTGAAGTCTGGAACCCATAAACATCACCAGATGCTGGGTTTCTTCCCTGGTGATGTTCTGTCAGGCTTTTACTGCAGCTGTCTTCAGTTTCTGCTTGTTCTTGGGGCGTTTTGCCTTCAGCAAGTGAAATGCATGCTCAATTGGCTTCAGGTCAGGTGATTGACTTGGCCATTGCAGAACATTCCACTTCTTCGTCTTATAAAATGATTGCGTTGCTTTTGCAGTATGCTTCGGTCCATTGTCCATCTGCACTGTGAAGTGCCGTCCAATGAGTTTTGAAGCATTTGGCTGAATCTGAGCAGATAATATACAGTGGGGAGAACAAGTATTTGATACACTGCCGATTTTGCAGGTTTTCCTACTTACAAAGCATGTAGAGGTCTGTCATTTTTATCATAGGTACACTTCAACTGTGAGAGACGGAATCTAAAACAAAAATCCGGAAAATCACATTGTATGATTTTTAAGTAATTAATTTGCATTTTATTGCATGACATAAGTATTTGATCACCTACCAACCAGTAAGAATTCCGGCTCTCACAGACCTGTTKGTTTTTCTTTAAGAAGCCCTCCTGTTCTCCACTCATTACCTGTATTAACTGCACCTGTTTGAACTCGTTACCTGTATAAAAGACACCTGTCCACACAAAATCGGCAGTGTATCAAATACTTGTTCTCCCCACTGTAGCCCTAAACACTTCAGAATTCATCTTGCTGCCTTTGTCACCATGCTTCACAGATGAGGTGTTATGCTTCGGATCATGTGCAGTTCCGTCCCTTTTCCATTCTCTTCTCTTCCCATCATTCTGGTACAAGTCGATCTTTGTCTCATCTGTCCATAGGACGTTGTTCCTGAACTGTACAGGCTTTTTTTAGATGTTATTTGGCAAACTAATCTGGTCTTCCTGTTTTTGAGGCTTACCAATGGTTTACATTTTGTGGTAAACCCTCTGTATTTACTCTGGTGAAGTGTTCTCTTGATTGTTGACTTTGACACAGATACGCCTACCTCCTGGAGGGTGTCCTTGATCTGGCCAACTGTTGTGAAGGGTTTTTCTTCACCAGGGAAATAATTATTCTGTCACCACAGTTGTTTTCCGTGGTTTTCCGGGACTTTTGGTGGCCGGTTGGGATACAGTCTGGAGTCGAACCAGGGTGTCTGTAGTGACGCCTCTAGCACTGAGATGCAGTGCCTTAGACCGCTGCGCCACTCTGGAGCCGCGAGTGTAAATGAACTAATGAGGGAATAACACAGATGGAACATGGAACAGCTGAGAAGCCAATTGTCCAGTTACTTTTGGTCCCTTAAAAAGAGGGCGACCACATATAAAAATTGCTGTAATTGCTACACCGTTCAACCGATTTGTAATACTCAAATTAAAGCTGAAAGTCTGCACTTTCAGCTCATATTCATGATTTAATTTCAACTCCAATATGCTGTGGTAGACAGCTAAAATAATAATAACTTGGTCAATGTCCAAATATTTATGGACCTGACTGTATACATATGATTCACCTAGGTATTTATAACGATGTATTTTCTCTCTAGGTTCTGTGCACATTGGGGGAAACCTGCAGAGATTTCCTGAGGAAGAGGGTGTCAAAAGAGGTGATCCCCAAGCTGACTGCCTGGCTGTCCAAACAGGCGCCAGTGAGTGCCAGGGCTGGCCCAGTCTACAGCCACACCCTGGCCTACAAGTTACAGCTGGCTGTGCTGCAGGGCCTGGGGGCTCTCTGCCTTCATCTGGACCTAGGTAGGCAGGCCACCAACACCCTCCTTTCCTTAGTCTAGGAGACACTCAGCTTTATTTTCATAATTTTTTAGGGAATGTTAAAACGGTAACGCCTTTTGTCCACGAGGTGTCACTATTGCACTGTTTTGGAATTACACGGGTGTATCCTATAGACTGCATTGAATGGTGTATGTTCATGTACATTTCCCCAACCAAGCTCCCAAGGGAGACAGACATTGCTGTTGCCTTAGTCAAGGGATATCGAGACACACAAGGCAGGGCCAGCATGACACCCACCGTTTGGATACACCTCACCTAGCTGAGCCGATTCATGGTCTTCTCTGTCCTTGGTCTGTGAAGACGCTACCTCCCTTCACATCACCCAGAGGAATACAGCTGAGTCGGTTTAAGTTGAGACACAGAGAGACAGAGGCTGCTGCAACAGAAATAGTAGAACACACTGGTTAACATCAGCTCCACCTCACCGCTGGGGCATCTCCAGAAAGGCAATTATTGGCCATAGAGAAATTCTCCCAATGTGATACGCTTTTAAGTTTATTTACACCAAAAGAGAAACACCTGGGCTGGTCTCTCCCTCAGTATTTATTTTCTGTGTTCACCTCTTGATTCCACAGAAAAGAGGGGGATAGGTATACTGGATAAAATGAATTCTGAAATAATCCCATTTATCTTTTCAAATATGCACCAATGTTTTCTGACACAACGAGCAGGCTGGTTTTTCACCCGTCTGGGTTGAATTGCCAAATAAGAAAAGCTTTAGCAAGAAGCGAGAAAGCTTATTTTGAAATTAGGTTTGAATGGCGGCCCAGTTAGGAGCTTAGGGAATACGTGTCTGGGGTCGGGGGAATGGGGAGGGGACTACTACAAAGTGATGGAGTTGCCATGGTTATGAAAGGTACTGAGAGTGGGGAGTGGATGTGTGAAATCCGGAGATGGAGGCAGGCGCTGTGAAATTCCCAGGTCATTTCAGTATTTTTTTCCCCTCAACYCTCCATTTCCTTTTTTCTTTTCCCATTTTTTTTTCTTTTCCTTGGTTTTCCTTCTGGTATATATGTGGTATATCTGAGTTGTATTTGCAGGGGACTCAGATATGGATGCTGTAACTGAATCCTGCCTGCCCTACCTCAGCTGCAGACAGCCACCCAAACTGCAAGAGGCCTGTCTGAGGTATGTTTGTATTGCAATAATAAATCTAGCAGTACAATTAAAAGGCCATTTTTATCTGGTACCATCATATGACCTTATGTTTTAGAGTTAGATTTCTATTATCATTTTATTCAGTTGAATTTATCAATGTGCTATCTCTATTCTGTYTAGTGTCTTCCTCCGCCTAATAGAAGTGGATCCTGATGCCTTCTGGTTGACTCTGAACGAGCTGTACTGTCCCTGCTCCTACAARCCGCCCCACCCTGACCTGCAGCCTGTGGAGCTAAGTGGGATGGGCCTCCCGAGGAATGAATACACAGATAATGTCTTGAAACTCCTGGAGGACTTTGGCTTGCCTGAGGACACACAGCCAGCAGGGATCCAGATCCAGTGAGCTGCGCTGATGAACAGTACCCCAGTCATCCACCCGTCTGTCCCCAAGCAGAGAAAGGAACACTACACTGACGACAGCCTCAGGAGAGCATAGCTTGTCCTAGTCTTCCCCCAACCTCTTTTCAGGGACTCTGCCTTGCAGACTTCATCCTATAGTTTAACAGTGACTTTGAAACACCAAAATGTTAAGTGCTGATTCTGTTCTGTTGTGTTGGTTAAGGCTGTACATATTCCAATGTGCTGCCAAGGGATGGACAAACGACCAGTATTTTGAATGTAAAGGAAAAAAAGTATTAGTAATTAATAGTCCTCTTTTTAATAAACAATTACTGTTTTTTTTATTATAACAGAAATGCATTTTTCCTGACCTCTTCGTTGTAACTGCTTAGCCTTTCACACAAGTAGCTGTAGCAATCTATGCCATAATTGAGATTTTCTACCGTAAGTAGAATGGCAGAGCTTTCATTTGCCTGCAAATCTGGCTTTGTTTAAATGTATGTTATTTTTTTCACTTTTTTTTTTACCAGGTAGGCCAGTTGAGAACAAGTTCTCATTTACAACTGCGACCTGGCAAAGATAAAGTAAAGCAGTGCGACACAACACCACAGAGTTACACGTGGGATAAACAAAAGTACAGTCAATAACACAATAGAAAAATCTATATACAGTGTGTGCAAATGGATTAAGGAGGTAAGACAATAAATCAAATCAAGTTTATTTTATATAGCCCTTCGTACATCAGCTAATATCTCGAAGTGCTGTACAGAAACCCAGCCTAAAACCCCAAACAGCAAGCAATGCAGGTGTAGGAGGCAACGGCGGCTAGGAAAAACCTCCAAGAAAGGCCAAAACCTAGAAGAAACCTAGAGAGAAACCAGGCTATGAGGGGTGGCCAGTCTCTTCTGGCTGTGCCGGGTGGAGATATAACAGAACATGGCCAAGATGTTCAAATGTTCATAATGACCAGCATGGTCAAAATAATAATCAGGAGTAAATGTCAGTTGGCTTTTCATAGCCGATCATTAAGAGTATCTCTACCGCTCCTACGGTCTCTAGAGAGTTGAAAAACAGCAGGTCTGGGACAGGTAAGCAGTCCGGTGAGGTCAGGGTTCCATAGCGCAGCAGAACAGTTGAAACTGGAACAGCAGCAAGGCCAGGTGGACTGGGGACAGCAAGGAGTCATCATGCCTGGTAGTCCTGACGCATGCCTAGGGCTAGGTCCTCCGAGAGAGAGAAGAAAGAGAGAAGGAAAAGATTAAGAGAGCATACTTAAATTCACACAGGACACCGGATAAGACAGGAGAAGTACTCCAGATATAACCAACTGACCCTAGCCCCCCGACACATAAACTACTGCAGCATAAATACTGGAGCTGAAACAGGAGGGGTCAGAGACACTGTGGCCCATCCGATGATACCCCGCGGACAGGGCCAAACAGGAAGGATATAACCCACCCACTTTGCCAAGCACAGCCCCACACCACTAGAGGATACCTTCAACCACCAACTTACCATCCCGAGACAAGGCCGAGTATAGCCCACAAAGATCTCCACCATAGCACAAACCAGGGGGGGGCGCCAACCCAGATGGCGCCCCCCATAGGCCATATTGTGAAGTAATTACAATTTAGCAAATTAACACGGAGTGATAGATGTGCAGATGATGATGTAGAAGTAGAAATACTGGTGTGCAAAAAAAGTAAATAAAACAATATGGGGATGTTTAGGTAGTGGTGGGCTATTTTTATTATTATTATTATTGGGCTGTGTACAGCCCATCTGAGGGAAGATATAAGAAGGAGATATAAGAATCCAACTTCAGCGATTTTTGAAATTGTTTCAGTCATTGGCAGCAGAGAACTAGAAGGAAAGGTGGCCAAAGGTATTGGCTTTGCGGATGACCAGTGAGATATACCTGCTGGAGCGCGTGCTACGGGTGGGTGTTGCTATGGTGACCAGTGAGCTGAGATACGCGGAGCTTTACCTAGCAAAGACGAATAGATGACCTGGAGCCAGTGGTTTGGCGACGAATATGTAGCGAGGGCCAGCCGACGAGAGCATAACAGGTCGCAGTGGTGGGTAGTATATGGGGCTTTGGTGACAAAACAGATGGCACTGTGATAGACTGCATCCAATTTGCTGAGTAGAGTGTTGGAGGCTATTTGGTAAATGACATCGCCGAAGTCGAGGATTGGTTGGATAGTCCGTTTTTTGAGGGTATGTTTGGCAGCATGAGTGAAGGTGGCTTTGTTGTGAAATAGGAAGCCGATTCCAGATATAATTTTGGATTGGAGATGCTTAATATGAGTCTGGAAGGAGAGTTTACAGTCTAGCCAGACACCTAGGTATTTGTAGTTGTCCACATATTCTAAGTCAGAACCGTCCAGAGTAGTGATGCTAGTCGGGCGGGCGGGTGCGGGCAGCGATCGTTTGAAGAGTATGCATTTAGTTTTACTAGTGTTTAAGAGCAGTTGGAGGCCACGGAAGGAGTGTTGTATGGCATTGAAGCTCGTTTGTAGGTTTGTTAACACAGTGTCCAAAGAAGGGCCAGATGTATACAGAATGGTGTCGTCTGTGTAGAGGTGGATCAAGGAATCATCCGCAGCAAGAGCGACATCGTTGATATATACACAGAAAAGAGTTGGCCCGAGAATTGAACCCTGTGGTACCCCCATAGAGACTGCCAGAGGTCCGGACAACAGGCCCTCCGATTTGACACACTGAACTCTATCAGAAGTTGTTGGTGAACCAGGCGAGGCAGTCGTTTGAGAAACCAAGGCTGTTGAGTCTGCTGATAAGAATACTGTGATTGACAGAGTCGAAAGCCTTGGCCAGGTCGATGAAGACGGCTGCACAGTACTGTKTTTTATCGATGGCGGTTATGATATCGTTTTGTACCTTGAGCGCGGCAGAGGTGCACCCGTGACCAGCTCGGAGACCGGATTGCACAGCGGAGAAGGTACGGTGGGATTCGAAATGATCAGTGATCTGTTTGTAACTTGGCTTTCAAAGACTTTAGAAAGGCAGGGCAGGATGGATATAGGTCTGTAACAATTTGGGTCTAGAGTGTCACCCCCTTTGACAGTGATGAGGGGTGGTCGTTTGACCGCGGACCCATAACGGATGCAGGCAATGAGGCAGTGATCGCTGAGATCCTGATTCAAGTTGGTCAGGATAATATCTATGAGGGTGCCCATGTTTACGGATTTAGGGTTGTACCTGGTGGGTTCCTTGATAATTTGTGTGAGATTGAGGGCATCTACCTTAGATTGTAGGATGGCCGGGGTGTTAAGCATATCCCAGTTTAGGTCACCTAACAGAACGGCTTCAGCTTCAGGTCTTGGTTCCATTTTTRCTTTGATAACCAGAGGTCATGGTCATTCCACACAAACCTCCTGTTGATTCACACAAAACAGATCCACTACTTGCTGCACAAACGCCTGATTGAAAGTCCTAGCGTGATTTTGAATACAACTTGAAGTCCACTGAGGGTTGAAGTGTAGGTTAGAGCCCTGGCTTGTTTGTGAGGTCTTGTTAAGACTYAGGGGTCTGGAAGCCTCTCCGTGACATAATGAATGTGCATGCTGGGGAGACAGGAACAGGGTTGCCACATGTGCTTTGCGTTGGCGAAGGAGTGCTTTATCTCCACCATACTTTGCTATTTATCCAGCTGCCAACGCTGACAATAGCGCCATTACTCATCAGCCATGGAGGCCCTGCCTGGCAGCCCATACAGACACAGCCAGGGACGGGATAAAGCGATTTCCCTCCAACCAGGCTTGATAATTTCATGCAGCAAGGGTTCATATTCTATTAATTATCAAATCATCTGACAGCCTAGTTTGACTGATTAGGCAGGCACTGTTTGGCACACCTAAGAGTAATGCAGTTCAGAGATTACATACTGTAAGACTCAATTTGTTGATTACTCAGGATGCATGGGTGTGAGGAAGGAGACTGGCAAGAGGAAATATATGACTGCCTTATGAGTTGACTGTGATGGAGTATTCTGGCTTTGAATAATAATGTCTCTACAATGGCAGCATACAAATCAGTGTGTATTAGCATATAAATAATTGCAAGGTCAGATGCTGACTTTTCATGATGAATGTAATACAAACATATTTTCCATCATTAACGTCTCAAGCCCGTACATACTAGAGGTACTAAATAATGAAGTTACTCTGAAGGCAGTTTGCATTCAAGTCACAATAAATAGGTAAATAGGTTCATGTACAATTTATTTAATTTGATAAAGGCATACATTTAGTGCGAGACCAACAACCTAGAAGAAATTCTAAAATATACAACATTTTTATAATGATTTCTTACAAAACATTAAAGCAAAGTTAAGAGCTAGAAACAGTTCCTTTATCCATGTCTTTCACAATGCCACATTCAGTCTGTAGGGAAAGCACAAAACACCATAAACAGGTTTTATTTGATAAACATTGGCTTAGCTCTGGTTGAGTGGAAATCATACTTGAGAGGAAAGTCTTCAACAAACAAAGCAGCTTTGACCAAATTAAAGTGACCAAATTATATTTCTCCATGAAGTTGCCCATAGAGAGACAGCAAAAAATAAACAAATATTCTCTATCTTACTTTGGCTAAATCAAATGCAACATAGAAACGGAGAGTAACTTAAGATATTAACAAACCAAAATGAATTAACAAAGCAACAAGTTAACTGTCCAACTTAAAACTGTATTTCCTCATGGATGGTTGAAAAACATTCTAAGAAAACATGTTGAACATGCACTCACTTTTTAATTTTATACAGCAATCTATAGAGTGTGGACCATCTAGAGTAGGGGTGTCAAACATACGGCCCGGATCCGGCCCGCGAGGTGGTCCAATCCGGCCTGCGGGTGGTTTTAAAGATATAAAAAAAAAAAAAATGGGGGGGGGGGCAAAGTCAATATACTTTAAAATCACTAAAACCAAATCAAAACTGTGTAAAAATTATAATGGATCTACATTCATACAGTTTCTTGAATGGGTCCAGCTCGCTGATAATCACAGAAATAAAAGCTAGAGAGTCAGGGGTAAATTCCCAAAACTATGGATAGAGGACTGTTTTTAGCTAATTTTGACGGTGAGGAAATATAACCAATTTTCAGTGCTGCCCTCTGGACCTCGTTGAAAATGGTATGCAGCCCCCAGGGAAAAATGACTTTGACACCCCTGATCTAGAGGGTTGTGATATAGAAAGAGGGGGCTAGGACTGGGAGTGGAGCTGAGGTGTTTTTGGTGGGACATTGTTGCGTTAGGGCAGTGTAAGGGGAGATGAGAGAGGCCAAGGTATAGGACTGGGGTGGCACCAGAGTCCATTTGGTGTGTGCATGTTGGGCAGAGGGCAGGGGTACGCAACAGGGGAAGTGGTGTGTACAGAGACTTTAGTTTAATCATGTATGTTACAGCTGGGGTGGTTGAATCAAAAGTCTCTACACACTGTGGTCCTCCAGGACTGGACTTGCCCTTCTGAGGTGTAGGACAAGGTTGGAGCTTGGAGCTGAGGCCGGAGCAGGTTAGGGAGGTTATGGGTGAGCTGTGAGGCCTAGAGGACAGCTGTCAGTGCAGTCAGTAGCGCTGTCATCCTCAGCAGACCTCTTCCTCAGCTCCCTCCCAGTGCCTGTTGGTTTGTGGTGGCTGTGGTGGGCTGCTGGCGAGTGCTTGCCATGCTCCGGCTGGTGGCCGCTGCCTGCCAGAACCTTGGTGTCCTTGGTTTGGAAGTTGGCCCCGTGGTGGCGCAGCGCCGGGTTATGGTTGCTCTCTGGCTCCACCTGCAGATAGGCCCTCACCTTGTGGTGGCGGGCATTGCTATCGGTGTCGCTGAAGTCGATCACGCGGCACTCGTACGTGCCCTCGTCAGACGGCTTCACGCTGGACAGACGCAACTTGTGGGAGATGTTGCTCCCAGCAACCTTTACTACCTGCAATAGACAAAGAAAATATATTGGTCTATTATTTCCAAGAGTGAAATTATACATTTGGATTCCTGACAGGCTATCCTTTCAGAGGAAATATGCTCACTTCAACCCTAATTTGCCAGCCAGATACATTTCTCCTTCCACTCTGAAGATTCTAAGTGTCTATATCTGTTGTTAATAATTTTCCTAGAAAACAAACGTCCTTGTGCATTCCCACCACTTCCCCCTCTGTCCCTGCATCCTGTGTGTGTGTGTGTGTGTGTGTGTGTGTGTGTGTGTGACAGCCAAGCTGTCTGATCCGAATGAGGCTGGCAGCCAGCTCTGTAATGAGATGCTAGCTGCGTTGCCACAGATGCACCACAGTACACACTTACAGAGCAGATGCACCTCCTCCTCCCCAAGCCCTGTACTGCTGGCAGCCCCACCGAGCCCAGTCAGGAGCACAGCCACCCGGCCACTGCACTAAACAAAGCCGCCTGGCAACCAAACAGATTGAGTGGGGATGTGAGGAGGCACACATACAAATGACATGTACACACACAGTCAGACCTTCGTTCCCATGTTGCCCATGTTGTTCGCTAAAACAAATGAGGAGTTGCTGTGGCCCTGCATACATACAGAACATGCCTTTTCTTGTTAAGGGTCTAATAGTTCAGTGGCTTATAAAACCTGTAGAAAATATATTTTATAGTGTCAGATCTTAGATAACATGAAGTGATCACATACTGTGGGAAAGTCAATGGTTGTGACACACCAGGGTATAAATACAGTTTTCTATATATCAGCTTCCTCCCACACAGGTAGTGTAGACAAGGCTGATGATTAGTCTGTGGTTGTGTATCTCTGTTATCAGCCCAGAGTCCTCTAAGCTCAGAAAGAAAATCACACAATCACATTCAGCCTTGAGAATAAAACCAATAAAACTGACCAAAATAATTTTGGTGGAGTATAGTTAGTAGGTCTGCATGGTTTAGTATAATCTCAGCATCTTTGATTTTACATCAATAGAATATGAAAATGATCTGGTTGCTGCCATCAGCTGTATTTGTGGGGAAACAGAAAGCTAATATCCATCCATGCCTGCTGGAACCAATGACTCTGGGCTGGAACCCTCCATACCATTTTACCGGCTGAGCGACTCCGTACCGTTTTACCGGCTGAGCGACGGCCCAGTGGCGTCCTCCTTTACACCACAGCTGTTGGTTTCATTATGGTTAGTCAGCAGCAGCTAGCCAGACAACAGGGACATTAACCAGGGAGGAAACCTCAGATAAGAGATAGGCTTCATCTTCTCCTGGAGACGAGAGAGTAGAGGGACACGCACAGCAAGCTGAAGAGCCGCTGTGCGAGCACAGAACTAGCTGTTAACAAATCATTACCCTCAGCCAGGCTGGCGGCAACAAGGCACACCAGGGCAGATGAGCTATCAAAAGTTCTGCTGACTCCCCGATCATTCTCCAGCAAGGAGCACACAGTCTCTCCTTTTTAACCCTTGTGTTGTCTTAAGGGTCAAAAATGACCTGCCACTATGTTTAACAGCAGAGAAAACACTTCCAATTATTGATTTTTTTACTTGAAATTTGATGACTTGTCCTAAAGTGACCCCAACATTAGAAAAAGTGAAACTTCGCCTTTGTTCATATTTCAATGAAAGCTGTACACCACCAGGGTACAAAGATTGTCTTAGGGTCATTTTTGACCCGGCAGTTATAAAATAATTTACACACCACAAGAGAGAGAGCGAGAGAGCGAGACCACACACACACACACACACACACACACACACACACACACACACACACACACACACACACACACACACACACACACACACACACACACACACACACACACACACACACACACACACACACACACACACACACACCACACACACACACACACACACACACACACACACACACAACACACACACACACACACACACACACACACACACACACACACACACGCACACAATGTGTGCTACTGATTGAACTCAGCCAGCAGCTTCTGAAGAGGAAGATCACCATGGCGTGGACAACCTGGACAAGGTGATTGGAACTTACAGCTGCAGGAGGATGACTGCCCGCTGGCCCCTGGTCATCTTCCATAACATCATTGATGTGTCCTCATACAATGTCTTCGTGATATGGAACAACATCAACCCTACCTGGATGCCTGATAAGCGMAACAAGAGGAGGGTGTTCCTGGAGCAGCTGGGAAAGGCATATGTAACCCCACACATTCAAAGAAGGGAGTGCCTCACCCGCACAGCAGCCTTTGGAGTGCTTGTGAAAGCTGTTCAGGGGGCTGAATCTTGTCATGATCCATCTGAGGCTGCAGCTGGGGCAGGCAAGAGGAGGCAATGCCAATTCTTCCCCCCAAAGAAGGACTGTAAAACAAATACTATGTGCTGCACATGTGAGAAATACATCTGCAAAGTCCATGCACACCCACTCGCATACTGTCCTACATGTGCTAATTAGAGTTGATTGATTTATGTTTTTCACGTTTTTGTTTTGTATTTATTATCTTCTTTTATTCTTATTTATTGTTGTTGTTTATACACCTTGTGGGTGGGGGCAATGGTTAAAAAAATTGGAGAAGACTAGTATTTTGTAGTTGAATTCCTCATTGTACAGTATATAAGAATATATCACTAAGTTGCCAAAAAAAGACTGTTATTGTTTCCCTTTAATAAAATGTATTCAAAACGACTTTCTGCACATTTCTGCATTTCTGCTTTCTTAGGCTATACAAGTGCTATCTCTTGCTAAAAAAAAAAATGTTTACACCTATGCAGTACCTGTAGCAATAATAATAATAATATTAATAAATCTCTACTTTAGTAAAGAAAACAATTATGACAGGTGTGTTGTAATAAAAACGAGAGGTGTCCACTGATTAAATGCAGTCTTTCTGCATTGTGAAGAGGGAAAACCCAGATATTCACAAAGTTTGTGATGAATGACAGGTTGTTTCTTCATGCAAAATAGAAAAATTAAAATTAAATGAAGCTGCTTTATTTTAGGGGTTTAGTGAAGGCGAGTCATTTTTTATCCTTAGGACAAGGGGAGTATACAGAATGTGTAGACTACACAAGGGTTAAATTAAGACATCAGAGAGCACTGCAGTCGTGAAGTTGGGCGCAGTCATGCTTTAATGAGAGAAGACAAGAAGACATCACACCATCTTGCAGCCTCAGTCTTTCTATAGAACTGAAACACATAATTGTAGCAGAAGTGAAGAGTTTATTTCCAAAACGCTATAAATACATTTTCAGAAATCTTGGTAAATTAGCTTTTATTGTTTAAAGGACTTAAGAAAGAGATTGGTGTGTTTTTTCACAATCTAATCGTGGCATTGGCTTTGTTCACTATATAATCATCCATSATTRACCAAATTAGATTTTGAAAGAGGAAGCAACATTTTTTAAGCACATGTTTTCTTTTCAGTCTCTTCCATCTCCACTGAATGATGTTAACTGGAAGGATTTCTTTCCTAATAATAATAATCTAAAATTAAGAAATATACAGAAAGTCCTGTGTGAAGGCCAATTTACAGAGGAGGAACTTCTTGAGGCAGAGGTATATCAGACCTTTTTTGATGTACTCAAAGATCCCTTATTAGCATGTTTTAACTACTTCTATAAAAATGGCAGATTATCAGGTCTACCATTTTATCAGGCAAGAAGGTCTGATTTCAATTGTACTGAAACAGGACCCAGGTGGTAAGTATATAGATCAAGTCCATTTAAAAAACTGGAGGCCTCTTACACCGCAATGTTGTGATGCCAAAATCCTGGCGAAATGCATAGCACATAGAATTAAAAAGGTTTTACCAGATATTTCTTACATGGACAATATATTGGAGATAATATATGAAAATTACTTGAAACAATAGAACATTATAAAACATCATAGATACCAGTCTTCATAGCAGAGCCTGGACTATTTTAATTTTGGTGAATCTCTTATACAATGGGTTAAAGTTATGTATTGCAACTCCAGGTGTAAAATAGTAAATAATGGTTACTTCTCAGAAAGTATTGAGCTGTCAAGAGGAGTAAAACAAGGCTSRRCGTTGTCTCCKTATCTATTTATTATAACCATTGAAATGATAGCTATGAACATTTGATCCAACAAGAACATCAAGGGGTTAGAAATCCAGAGGTTAAAAACAAAAGTATCAATGTATGCAGATTACTCAAGTTTCTTCTTAAGTTTGCAATGGTGCATGGTCTCATTGAGATCGAGATCACTTTCTAGCCTCTCTGGACTAAAACCCAATTACGATGAGTGTACCATATTACATATTGGATTGTCAAAATATACAATGTTTACACTACAGTACCTTTACCAATAAAATAGGCTGATGGTGAAGTAGACATACTTGGTACTCATACAGCTGAAGTCGGAAGTTTACATACACATAGGTTGGAGTCATTAAAACTTGTTTTTCAACCACTCTACAAATTTCTTGTTAACAAACTATAGTTTTGGCAAGTCGGTTAGGACATCTACTTTGTGCATGACACAAGTAATTTTTCCAACAATTGTTTACAGACAGATTATTTAACTTATAATTCACTGTATCACAATTCCAGTGGGTCAGAAGTTTACATACACTAAGTTGACTGTGCCTTTAAACAGCTTGGAAAATTCCAGAAAATTATGTCATGGCTTTAGAAGCTTCTGATAGGCTAATTAACATCATTTGAATCAATTGGAGGTGTACCTGTGGATGTATTTCAAGGTTTACCTTCAAACTCACTGCCTCTTTGCTTGACATCATGGGAAAATCAAAAGAAATCAGCCAAGACCTCAGAAAGAAAATTGTAGACCTCCAGAAGTCTGGTTCTTTTTTGGGAGCAATTTCCAAACACCTGAAGGTACCACGTTCATCTGTACAAACAATAGTACGCATGTATAAACACCATGGGCCCACGCAGGCGTCATACCGCTCAGGAAGGAGATGCGTTCTGTCTCCTAGAGATGAACGTACTTTGGTGCGAAAAGTGCAAATCAATCCCAGAACAACAGCAAAGGACCTTGTGAAGATGCTGGAGGAAACAGGTACAAAGGTATCTATATCCACAGTAAAACGAGTCCTATATTGACATAACCTGAAAGGCCGCTCAGCAAGGAAGAAGCCACTGCTCCAAAACCGCCATAAAAAAAGCCAGACTACGGTTTGCAACTGCACATGGGGACAAAGATCGTACTTTTTAGAGAAATGTCCTCTGGTCTGATGAAACAAAAATAGAACTGTTTGGCCATCGTTATGTTTGGAGGAAAAAGGGGGATGCTTGCAAGCTGAAGAACACCATCCCAACCGTGAAGCATGGGGGTGGCAGCATCACGTTGTGGGGTGCTTTGCTGCAGGAGGGACTGGTGCACTTCACAAAATAGATGGCATCATGAGGGAGGAATATTATGTGGATATATTGCAGCAACATCTCAAAACATCAGCCAGGAAGTTAAAGCTTGGTCGCAAATGGGTCTTCCAAATGGACAATGACCCCAAGCATTCTTCCAAAGTTGTTGCGAAATGGCTTAAGGACAACAAAGTCAAGGTGTTGGAGAGGCCATCACAAAGCCCTGATCTCAATCCTATAGAACATTTTTGGGCAGAACTGAAAAAGCGTGTGCGAGCAAGGAGGCCTACAAACCTGACTCAGTTACACCAGCTCTGTCAGGAGGAATGGGCCAAAATTCACCCAATTTATTGTGGGAAGCTTGTGGAAGGCTACCCGAAATGTTTGACCCAAGTTTAAAGGCAATTCTACCAAATACTAATTGAGTGTATGTAAACTTCTGACCCACTGGGAATGTGATGAAAGAAATAAAAGCTGAAATAAATCATTCTCTTTATTCTCTGACATTTCACATTCTTAAAATAAAGTGGTGATCCTGATTGACCTAAYACAGGGAATATCTATTAGGATTAAATGTCAGGAATTGTGAAAAACTGAGTTTAAATGTATTTGGCTAAGGTGTATGTAAACTTCCGACTTCAACTGTAAGTTATACTTAAACCCGAACTTGTTCTCCAGTAGATTATGAAGAAAGGCTCATCCTTGTTTCAAAATGGCCTTTTTTCCTTCATACAAATAACAACTTCTCATTTTCAATTAATTGAAAATGAAACTCTGTTTAAAGTATCGCCCTTTCTTAAACAAGCTGTAACGTCCTGACCAGAGTTATTATGTGTTTTGCTTGTTTAGTGTTGGTCAGGACGTGAGCTGGGTGGGAATTCTATGTTGTGTGTCTAGTTTGTCTGTTTCTATGTCCAGCCTAATATGGTTCTCAATCAGAGGCAGATGGTAATCGTTGTCCCTGATTGAGAATCATATATAGGAGGCTTGTTTTGTGTTGGGATTTTGTGGGTGTTTGTTTCCTGTCTCTGTGGTTGTCTGCACCAGATAGGTCTGTCTCGGTTTTTGCACATTTTGTTATTTTGTATGTTGTTTGTAGTGTTTCACTTGTTCTTTTATTAAACATGTTGAACACTAGCTGCGCTGCACTTTGGTCCTCTCCTTCAACTATGGAAGAAAACCGTTACACAAGCCATACAAAGCTGGTTACAATTTCAATTTTATCCTCCAGTAAAGAGAACACATATATTGTGGTTAAACTCAAATATACTGATAGATTAAAAAAACATTGTTTTTGGAAGAAATTTTTAATTTTTAATTTATTAATGATAATATGATTAGGAATGCTGGAGTTATGTCACATATGCAACTATCGAAAATATACTGGAATGTTTGCTCAATCCAAAATTACAACCAACTGATTGCAACATTACCGCAAAAATGGAGGAGGCAAGTGGAAGAGGGAGAAAGTAGGAAACTTGCTTATCTGCCATATATTAAATATAAAAATTGGCTGAAAAGGATTGGCATAAATAGACAAATATACCATTTTTATTTGAGGACAGAAATGTTAGCAGCTGTGCCATACAGGTTGCAAAATAGATTTTAGATGTACCGATTCCATGGCACATGGTATATGAACTGATACAAAAACAACAGTTGATTCAACACTTCGAGTTTTTCCAATTTAACAGAATGCTATATATACGGGGCATACAATAATCTCATCTCTGCAGATTTTGCTGCAAAGAGATATAATCATTCAGGGTCGCAACTTCACTGCGCACTGGGGGAACATTCTGAAATTGCATTTTTGTCCCCCAAAACATGGCACCTGTGTGCTTTAGGACCATGTGGACGCCTCAGAGCGGTCGGGTAGGCTGTTTTCCGGTTTTAGCCGGCTGGATTTAGGACCACGTGTGGACAGGCTGTGAAGGAAAAGCTTCTGAAAGGCTGATGAATAGGACCAGCACGGGAGAGTTGATCAGAGGCCGCTACGGTCTGTGTTGCGTTTTTTTCTCAGAGTTATAAAAGCAAGCAGAGCAGAAACTGGCTACTATTTAGTTGACTGATCTAGCTGGCAAGGTAACTGCTGTTTGACAGAAAAAAAGTATTTCTTCCCAGTGCTGAGCTAGTAGTGTAACTGACATGTTACGTTTGCCAATGTTTCATCCCCTCTCAACTGAACTGAATGAACTACTAGCAGCTAGTTAGCTAGCTAGTAGCTACCACAGCCAGTAAAACTCTAGCTAGCCTCTAGCTATCTGTCAGGTAGCAGTATCTAACAGCTGTTGAGTGTATGGAAATGTTGTGTAGCCTTTGTTTTGTCCCGTTTCAACAGAAGTACATTTGATGATGTACCATTAGCTACAGATTGACAAAAGTTGGCTAACGTTATCTAGCTAGCTAGCTCACTAACTATAGCTATTATTTTTGTCTCAATCACACTAGACCTGAATCGATCGATGAAAACAGCGGAAAAACGATTGAAATTATATTCTGACGATATATTCTGACGTTTTTTCAGAATAATGTGAGTTTTATTAGTCAGTATAGCAATGTAATGTTAATCATTTTGTCTGTTTCCCTAGCTAATTCCCTACATTTTACACTGACATGGTATTAACAGCTCTACAGGCTTCAATGTCATGGCGCACAATCAGTACACAACACTATGCTCAGCATGTCTACATTTTTTTACTTTTTTAATTTAACCTTTATTTAACCAGGTAGGCCAGTTGAGAACAAGTTCTCATTTACAGCTGCGATCTGGCAAAGATAAAGCAAAGCAGTGCGACAAAAAACAACAACACAGAGTTACACGTGGGATAAACAAAAGTACAGTCAATAACACAAAAGAAAAATCTATATACAGTGTGTGCAAATGGAGTAAGGAGGTAGGCAATAAATAGGCCATAGTAGCGAAGTAATTACAATTTAGCAAATTAACACTGGAGTGACAGATGTGCAGATGATGATATGCAACTAGAAATACTGGTGTGCAAAAAAGGTAAATAAAAACAATATGGGGATGAGGTAGGTAGTTGGATGGGCTATTTACAGATGGGCTGTGTGCAGTTGCAGCGATCAGTAAGCTGATCAGAGAGCTGATGCTTAAAGTTAGTGAGGGAGATATAAGTCTCCAAATTCAGCGATTTTTGCAATTCGTTCCAGTCATTGGCAGCAGAGAACTAGAAGGAAAGGTGGCCAAAGGTATTGGCTTTGCGGATGACCAGTGAGATATACCTGCTGGAGCGCGTGCTACGGGTGGGTGTTGCTATGGTGACCAGTGAGCTGAGATAAGGCGGAGCATTATCTAGAAAAGACTTATAGACGACCTGGAGCCAGTGGGTTTGGTGAAGAATATGTAGCAAGGGCCAGCCGACGAGAGCATACAGGTCGCAGTGGTGGGTAGTATATGGGGCTTTGGTGACAAAACGGATGGCACTGTGATAGACTGCATCCAGTTTGCTGAGTAGAGTGTTGGAAGCTATTTTGTAAATGACATTGCCGAAGTTGAGGATTGGTAGGATAGTCAGTTTTACGAGGGTATGTTTGGCAGCGTGAGTGAAGGTGGCTTTGTTGCAAAATAGGAAACAGATTATAGATATTATTTTGAATTGGAGATGATTAATATGAGTCTGGAAGGAGAGTTTACAGTCTAGCCGGACACCTAGGTATGTGTAGTTGACCACATATTCTAAGTCAGAACCGTCCAGAGTAGTGATGCTAGTCGGGCGGGCGGGTGCGGGCAGCGTTCGGTTGAAGAGCATGCATTTAGTTTTACTTGCATTTAAGAGCAGTTGGAGGCCATGGAAGGAGTGTTGTATGGCATTGAAGCTCGTTTGGAGGTTTGTTAACACAGTGTCCAAAGAAGGGCCAGATGTATACAGAATGGTGTTGTCTGTGTAGAGGTGGATCAAGGAATCACCCGCAGAAAGAGCGACATCGTTGATATATACAGAGAAAAGAGTAGGCCCGAGAATTGAACCCTGTGGTTAACACCCTGAACTCTATCTGAGAAGTTGTTGTAAACCAGGCGAGGCAGTCATTTGAGAAACAAAGGCTGTTGAGTCTTCCGATAAGAATACTGTGATTGAAAGAGTCAAAAGCCTTGGCCAGGTCGATGAAGACGGCTGCACAGTACTGTCTTTTATCGATGGCGGTTATGATATAATTTAGTACCTTGAGCGTGGCTGAGGTGTATTTGTGACCAGCTCGGAAACCGAATTGCACAGCGGAGAAGGTACGGTGGGATTCGAAATGGACAGTGATTTGTTTGTTAACTTGGCTCGAAGACTTTAGAAAAGGCAGGGTAGGATGGATATAGGTCTGTAACAGTTTGGGTCTAGAGTGTCACCACTTTTGAAGAGGGGGATGACCGCGGCAGCTTTCCAATCTTTAAGAATCTCGGACGATACGAAAGAGAGGTTGAACAGACTAGTAATAGGGGTTGCAACAATGGCGGCCGACATTTTTTGAAAGAGTGGGTCCAGATTGTCTAGCCCAGCTGATTTGTACGGGTCCAGGTTTTGCAGCTCTTTCAGAACATCAGCTATCTGGATTTGGGTGAAGAAGTAGCTGGGGAGGCTTGGGCAAGTAGCTGCGGGGGGTGCGGAGCTGTTGGTCGGGGTTGGGGTAGCCAGGAGGAAAGCTTGGCCAGCTGTAGAGAAATGTATATTGAAATTTTCGATTATCGTGGATTTATCAGTGGTGACAGTGTTTCCTACCCTCAGTGCAGTGGGCAGCTGGGAGGAGGTGCTCTTATTCTCCATGGACTTTACAGTGTCCCAAAACTTTTTGGAATTAGAGCTACAGGATGCAAATTTCTGTTTGAAAAAGCTAGCCTTTGCTTTCCTAACTGACTGTGTGTATTGGTTCCTGACTTCCCTGAAGAGTTGCATATCGCGGGGGCTATTCGATGCTAAAGCAGTACGCCACATGATGTTTTTGTGCTGGTCGAGGGCAGTCAGGTCTGGAGTGAACCAAGGGCTATATTTGTTCTTAGTTCTACATTTTTTGAAAGGGGCATGCTTATTTAAGATGGTGAGGACTTTTAAAGAACAACCAGGCATCCTCTACTGACGGGATGAGGTTAATATCCTTCCAGGATACCCGGGCCAGGTCGATTAGAAAGGCCTGCTCGCAGAAGTGTTTAGGGAGCGTTTGACAGTGATGAGGGGTGGTCGTTTGACCGCGGACCCATAACGGATGCAGGAAATGAGGCAGTGATCGCTGAGATCCTGATTGAAAACAGCAGAGGTGTATTTGGAGTGCAAGTTGGTATAATATCTATGAGGATGCCCATGTTTACGGATTTAGGGTTGTACCTGGTGGGTTCCTTTTTAATTTGTGTGAGATTGAGGGCATCTAGCTTAGATTGTAGGATGGCCGGGGTGTTAAGCATGTCCCAGTTTAGGTCACCTAACAGAATGAAATCTGAAGATAGATGGGGGGGGCAATCAATTCACATATGGTGTCCAGGGCACAGCTGGGGGCTATAACAGGCGGCAACATTGAGAGACTTATTTCTGGAGAGATTAATTTAAAAAAATTGAAGCTCGAACTGTTTGGGAATAGACCTGGAAAGTATGACAGAACTTTGCAGGCTATCTCTGCAGTAGATTGCAACTCCTCCCCCTTTGGCAGTTCTATCTTGACAGAAAATGTTGTAGTTGGGGATGGAAATTTCTGAATTTTTGGTGGCCTTCCTAAGCCAGGATTCAGACACGACAAGGACAACAGGGTTGGCGGAGTGTGCTAAAGCAGTGAGTAAAACAAACTTAGGGAGGATGCTTCTGATGTTAACATGCATGAAACCAAGGCTTTTACGGTTACAGAAGTCAACAAATGAGAGCGCCTGGGGACACACAGGGCCTGGGTTAAACTCTACATCACCCGAGGAACAGAGGATAGGAGGATGGATGAGTAGGATGTACAGTAGGATGAGGGTACGGCTAAAGGCTATCAGTACTGGTCGTCTAGTGAATTGGGAACAGAGAATAAAAGGAGCAGATTTCTGGGCGTGGTAGGATAGATTCAGGGCATAATGTACAGCCATGGGTGTGGTAGGGTGCGGGTACAGTGGATGTAAACCTAGGCATTGAGTGACGATAAGAGAGGTTTCATCTCTGGAGGCACTAGTTATGCTAGGTGAGGTTGCCGCATGTGTGGGAGGTGGGACAAAAGAGCTGCCTGAGGCATGTTGAGTGGGACAAGGGGCTCCGCAGTAAAATAAAACAATGATAACTACCCTAAACAGCAGTATACAAGGCATATTGACATTAGAGAGAGACATAAAGCGAGGCATAAAGCAATCACAGGTGTTGATTGGGAGAGCTAGTTAAGACAACAACGGGTAAGACAACAACAGCTAATCAGCTAAGACAACAACAACAGGTAAAATGGCGATGAAAGGGCAGAGAGGGTCAGTTAACTACACACAAAATAAACAAAATGGAGTACCGTGATTAATGAACAGTCCAGCAGGCATCAGCTATGTAGCCAAGTGATCATAGGGTCCAGTGAACAGCAATAGATAAAACAGGGAAGCCATTAGGTAGTCGTTACTACGCTAGCCGGGAGATGCGCCTGGCTCGAGGCTAACTGGTGCTAGCTTCGGGACAAGAGCGTTAGCCACCATAGCCACTCCGGTGCGCCCGGTGCAAAGGTCCAGAGCTTACGGCAGGAATCCGGTGATGTAGTGGCTTCTATTTGTGTTAGTGAAGAGTCAGTGAGGCATCAGCTGTGTAGCCGAGTGATCATAGGGTCCACTGAGCAGGCTGGGATATGGACTTGGCTCAAGGCTAGCTTCGGGGCTGGGCCACTCGGTAGCAGCTGGCTAGCTGCGATGATTCGGAGTAATGGTCCAGAGCTTACGGCAGGAATCCGGTGATGTAGTGGAGAAAAGCAGTCCAATATGCTCAGGGTTGATATCGCGCTGTGCAGACTGGCAGGTATTATCCAGGCTAAAAGCGGCTGGTGTCTGAGCTAAAGGTAAAGGCCGCTAGCAGTGGCTAACAATGACTAAATAGCTAGTAGCTAAATAGCTGGTTAGCTTCTGATGGCTAGCTGCTGATGGAGGTTCTAGCTATAAGGTCTAAAAATAGCAGATCCGTATCACATTGGGTGAGGCGGGTTGCCGGAAGGTATATTTAATTTAAAAATGGAAAAAGAGATATATACAAAAAAAGACAAAAAAAACATAAAATTTACACAGGACAACAACAAACACGTCCGCACTGCTACGCCATCTTGGAATTGCAGGATCAGATGGTGACAGGTGTCCCAGCAGGGTCAGACAGCCAGGGAAGACCAGTCTACAGAGCTCAGGTGAAATTTGCAGTATATTATAACAACCAGTGAATGGATACAATGTTCCATCTTGAGTTGATGGGTAGACTACAGTCTGGGATCTGGGAGTGATGGTCATTTCAATTATCGAACCATTGATTCTATTCTTGGATAATACTAATGTATAAATGTACACCAAGGTAATTCTTTGTCATGCCTCATCTGAGCAGGGTCAGATGGTGACAGGGGTCTCAGCAGGGTCAGGCAGCCAGGGGAGACCAGTCTGTGACGGAGCTGTGGTGAACTTTTGCAGATACAACCCTTTATTCTTTCTGTGCAGCAAACACTGGACAAAGAAGAAGCTTCAAAGATTGGAACTATTTTAAGAGAGTCTGACAAACCTCTAAAGTTGATTTCCAAACTGTATCAAGGGTTGATATAGGCTTTTCCCGATGACACAAAACATGTAACACAAAAATATGAGGAAGACCTGGGAGACGCTATTGATGATGATGAATGGATACAGATATGTTAGAATGCCAAGTCATGTTCATATAATCTCAGACATAAATTACTGCAGTTTAAGACCATACATAGAACATTCTATATGCCAGTGAAACTGAATATCAGGCACTCAGAAATGTCATTCGTCTGCTGGAGGTGTAAAACACAAAAGGGGACATATTTGCATATGTTGTGGTCTTGTGAAGGATGGGTAAATTCTGGCAAAGAGTATGTTAATTTATCTCAGCATGTCAACAGATTCTCTCCGTTTTTGTTTGCTTGGAAATGTTGATACTGAAGACTGTTATCAGAAGAAACTGTGTAACCTTGCATTTKTAGCAGCTAAGAAATGCTTTGCCATTAATTGGAAGGTTGGTTATCCTCCCACAATGTCACAATGGATGGCAGAAATGTCAAGTTAAGTATCACTAGATTTGATTTATTACAAGAGTAAAGGTATACTGTGGAACTTTCATAAGGTCTGGATTCTTGAAAAAAAGCTGACATTCAGCTTCCACAGCCCCAAATAAATGTCAATACTTATTGCATTGTTTCTTTGGTAATGAGGCCTCTATTGGACACTAGATTGCCAACAAGACAAATACAAAACTGCAAAAGAGAAGCCAGACAGGCAGGAAATATAACATATAATGCAGCAAGTAAAGACTCACACTTATTTTGGTAGCATCCTTTGACATCTCGTCCTGGGGTACAACCTGTAGGAAAGAGATTTCAAAGAATAAGAAACTTTAGCAATACTTGTATTTAAAAAATAAATAATCCCCACTGCCTTACATCGATGATGAGTCCACTTACAGGTAATTTAACCAAAGAGCAGAACATAGATAATGGGTCTAATAATGCCTACTTTACAGGTAATTGCATCCAAAACGTACAGCTGTACTCAAAATTCCGTACGGTATGTACGGTATCCTCTATTAAGAGGAATAGATTGAGAGGTGAAACCTGGGTCGGGGCATTTTGAGAAGTGTAACTTGGTCAAAAAATACAATTTTAAAAGGAATAGTTTCACCATATTAAGACGAGAGTTCAGTTTATGTAACAGGGTTAAACTTAAAATGAGGGACAGACATAAATTACTCACTAAACAATAAATAATAATCTCCAGAAATGACTGTTAAAGCAACAAAATAAATATGGCTTTACAATGGGGGTGACATTTCTTTTAAATGTTGGGGTTTAGTGGGGTAAAATCTACCTAGAAGTCACGGAGGGACATGTCAAAATACTGAATTTAGCACTTCAGCAAGTTTTTATTCATATAAAAACATTTGATTTATTGAATTCTCCATGTAGTCTATATTAAACGGCAACATATTAAATATAACAGTCTTTTAAAATTCCATATTGGTGCACAATTTCTACTTAAAATATCAAAGGCACTCTTTTCATGGAACCACCCACCTGTGTTTCCCCCAAGGCACCAATCTCCACAATTTTAGTATTCCCCACAATTGTAATAMGAATTCGAAAAACAAAAAAATTATGCTATACATTTCAACCTGTGCCTATATTATCATGTAGGCATGATTCATCAAGAAAATGAGGGTTCACTACAGCACAGCCTGTACAGTATTCTAGGTCAGTAGCACCACCTGCCTCCAGCCTCCACTACCTCCAGCAAGGGAAGGAAGCATGGTGTAACACAGCCAGTCTTCAGGGACACTTCATGAATAATGAATCACAGTGAGGTGAGAGGAAGTTTCTTTACATTTCTCCCTTTTCCAATTAAAAAGTGTTGGAAAACACAGCAGGAGAACTGGAAAACATTCTGTGTGTCCTCATGGAAAACCTGCTCTGCTTTACCCAGCTCAGGTGCATTTTCCCATGAGATGGTTCCTCAGCCTCCTCTTCTGTTCCTGTGCCTCAGGGGCACCTGGGGAACCTGCTGCTATTTCTGCCTACTGCAGTGATTCATGTGTGGTTTATTACCTTGCTGCTCACCTCACTCAGTTTATTCCTATGTACTTTATTAGTTGGTACTGATTCTGACTTGTATAGCTGTGCCTTGATGGCAAACTCTAAGGATTGGGATTTAGTCAGGAGTTTGTGCACTGTATTCTAATGCTATGCTTGCTACTTGCATTTCTGTTTGCAATGTGGGAGAATAAAAATACTTTGTTCCATCTTCTGCCTCAAACCTTTGATCACTGATCACAGAACACCTCACCAACAACATTCTCTCAGCAGTGACAGAGTGAGCAGTCTAGCTACCTGATTGGAGGTCCATGGCTGTTTCTCTGTCCAGTCTTTGTGGTTCCTGATATACCACCACTGGATCTCAAGGGAGTAGGAGGGGCCTGCCCCCCGGAAGGAGCATGCCATCTCCACGTCCTGGCCACTCTGTGCTGTGATGTCATGGGGGACCTCTGTGAACACAGCTGTATGGAGAAAAAAGCTAAGTTAACAGTTGGCTTTAAAAACGATGACTCAGTCCTCTCTGAAGACAATATGGGTGGTGTTTCTCTTACTGCAGTGGATTTACAGTGATGATAATACACTGTGATTGTAAATGGTCTCTAATAGAATATTGAGTTAACCCTAGTAATAGTGTGCATAAATCGTAATCTTTTAAAATAACACAACACAATCTAGAAATACTTGTTTTTCTAAGCAACTATGAGGAATACAATCATAAATCCTCATTTACCAGTTGAAACATTTCCATTTAGATGAGTATCATTTGGTCTGATGTAATAAGGAGCATCCAGACACTGCACTTGATTAATCTATGAATTTGCTTTTTCCAATTATTGATAAACATGCACCTGTTAAGAAAGTGACTGTTAGAACTGTTAAGGCTCCATGGATTGATGAGGCATTGAAAGAGATGGGGCAAAAGGAGTGGCTAATAACTCTGGCTGCACATCTGAATGGCTGCTTTTCTGCAAATTAAGAAATGATGTGACTAAACTCAACAAAAATAAGAAGAATCTGTATTATGAAGCCAATATCAATTATATAAAGAATGATGGAAAAAAGCTTTTGAGTACTTTAAATMAGATTATGGGCAGAAAGACAAATTATTTAATTGAATCAACTGGCTTATTCATCACAAAACCATGTGATGTTGCCAATTATTTTAATGATTACATCATTGGCAAAGTGGGCAAACAACAAACCTCAGCTGAATCTGATAATAAATGATGTGGCTGTTGAACAAGTTAAGGGGACAAATGTATTTGGTGCTACCTTAGATTGTCAACTGTCAAGGTCAAAACATATAGATTCAATGGTTGTAAAGATGGGGAGAGGTCTGTCCACACTCTAAACAGCAAGTCCTGCAGACTCTAGTTTTCTCTTATCCTGATTATTGTCCAATCATGTGGTCAAGTGCTGCAAAGAAAGATCTCGTTAAGCTGCAGCTGGCCCAGAACAGAGCGGCATGCCTTGCTCTTCATTGGAAACAGAGGGCTGATATAAATACTATGCATGACAGTCTGTCTTGACTAAGAGTTGAGGAGAGACTGACTGGATCACTTCTTCTTTTTATAAGAAACATTAATGTGTTGAAAATTCAAAATTGTTTGCCTAGTGAACTTACACACAGCTATGACACACACACACACACTTACCCCACCAGACAAGCCACCAGGGGTCTTTTCACAGTCCCCAAATACAGAACAAATTCAAGAAAGCGTACAGTATTATATAGAGCCATTATTGCATGGAACTCCCTTGCATTTAATTTTGCTCAAATGAACAGCAAACCTGGTTTCAAAAACAGATAAAGCAACAACTCACAATACAATGCCTCTCCCCTATTTGACCTAGATATTTTGTGTGTATGTATTGATATSTAGGTTACGTGTGCTGTTATTAAATGTATGCAGTTCTGTCCTTGGGCTGTTCTTGTCTATTAATGTCATGTTTCATGTTCTGTGTGGACCCCAGGAAGAGTAGTTCTGCTTTAGCAGTAGCTAATGGGGATCCTAATCAAATACCAAAAATACCAATCATTGTGCTCACCTGGCTTGCTCTTTAGTTAGCCTACTTATACAAAGTTTGTAATATGTTGTTTTATTAATGTACCACTCTGCTTGTTTACTAAAGAAGGCATTAATGCTAAAACAGCTCCCCTGTTTTGTTTTTCAGTTAAAATATGTACTGGAGGTTTGAGCTACAACAGACAGCTTTGACAGATTTTCTAAAGTAGTTCTGATGAGCAATGTCACAACTGGAGAGTGAAGCCTTGCTGAAGAGCTGGCAAACTAAAGAGGATTGGGTGTATCTCTCTCCAGCATAAAACCACTCAATAGGTTATGCAAAACTAGTGTTTACTAAACCAACACTCACAAACTAGATGTGAATGTGTTCACAAACACATAGTGTGAATATGCAGTTTAATAAAAATGTATTAAGTTTAGCCTGTCATAATGTAAACTGGCATTGAATGTTTACTCTTGTTCAAACGTGGATATCAGTAACCTATGTCAAAAGAGCTTAGCACATTCTGAGGTTAGAATATCTTAATTTTCCCACTATATTTCACATGGAAGCGGAGCTAGAGTTGGGCTTCATCCCAGACACCTGCCTGGGTGGGAGGAGAGCAAGGAAGCTGCCTGGGCTGAGCTGGATCCTCTCCATGTATAACACAGGCTGAAATCCCTCACATGGGTAAACTAGCCTCAGTAGAATGAAGACATCAGCTCTTCTGATCCCAGCACATCCGTTTATTAACTGGGCCCAAATCCTCTTAAACGCTCCCTTAAACACATTTTTAATTTGCTTCTAATCCCATTCATGGCAACGGAAGCTCACAAGGAGCAACCACACGTTCCCACGGGTGTATTGGTGGTGCTCACACCGATGAAGTCTGTCTAACTGGTGAAAAGTGTCTTTCTTCAGATTCACAATAAAGTCAGCATGGCAAACCATTGTAGGTTAATTAACCTCCAAAATGTTCTTCACAAAAAATGCAGGTGATAGCACCAAAACCAAACATTTTAGATCAGGGGTGTCAAACTGCTGCTCATCAGGGGTGTCAAACTCTTTGGAGGGCCTAGTGTCTGCCTAGTGTCTGCTGGTTTTTGGTTTTCCTTTCAATTAAGACCTAGACAACCAGGTGAGGGGAGTTCTTTACTAATTAGTGACTTGAATTAATCAATCAAGAACAAGGGAGGAGCGAAAACCGGCAGTCACTCGGCCTTCCGTGGAATGAGTTTGACACGTGTTTTAGATAATAAAAAAAGTGTATCTTTGGTGCTTACCAGAAAACACTACCCATAAAAACGACATCAACCTTGAGAAAATCAACTGGCTGGGGAATGAGAGAGAGAGTGAACAGCATTGTCTGAGCTATAGAGAGAGAGAGAGGTGGCCATGGTGCTGAAAGTCTAGTGCTGCTGCCAGCTTATTACTAGCTCCCAGGTGGTAGGCTTATTCAATCTCCACTAGAATACCGGAGAACATAGAGACAATAAACTAATTCCGTTTCTTCCTAAAATTTCGATCTATCTTTTTTTTTATTCCACCGCTTTCAGGCCTGAGTTTAATAGCCTCTGTAAATCTCTGGGCCAACTGTGCATACTGAGAAAGCAATGTCTCCCGCTCCAGAGAGCTACAAGCCCCAAGTCATATCTCCTTGTAAATCGATCAAATCCCTTTGAATTTCATTTGCCAGACACAAAACACACTTTGTATTGATTCACCTTTATGGTAGGAAGTGGAGCCTACAGCTTTCTTGTATTCAAATCSAATCAAATCAAATCAAATTGTATTTGTCACATGCACATGGTTAGCAGATGTTAATGCGAGTGTAGCGAAATGCTTGTGCTTCTAGTTCCGACAATGCAGTAATAACCAACGAGTAATCTAACCTCACAATTTGTGATGTAAACTGTCATTAAATGGACAGGCTCTCTGTATTGTTTTTTGACGTTGATCATGTTTATTTTTTATTTAGTACAGACGTGGGATCTTAAAATAATCCTGCAGCAACAGGAAATGTGAATTATTATGTGAATTATAATTAATGCCCGTTTTTGTAGGATTCATACATTTTCCATAAGGGAAACTTCCATAACCTTTTTGAACATCAAATACACCTTTTTAAACCTCAGGTTTTACATTTCCAGGAAAGTTCTCCTGCAACAGGTTGATCAAATGAAGATCCTACATCTGTATGAATCATGCCAAATGGGTTTAGAGGGAAAATATGTGGGAATGATTGACAATACAAGTCTGTGGATATTTCTCTTATTAATGCTTACATGACAACATTGACTTAGAAACAATGCTAATTCAAAGATGGCCTGTGTAATCACTAGCACCCTGTCTGCACATCTTAATTAGAGCCCTCAAAGGACTTTGGAAGTTGTATATGAAATGTCTGGAGGAATCATTATCTTCACAATAACACAATAGTGTAAATAGAATTAGACAATCACTACAATCAATGCTGAAAAAACTGCAACAGAAAGACAGACATGACAGATGAACAAAGGCCCACCCACAATGCAGAGAAATGGATAAGAAAGAAGGAATCTTTGAGGCTCTGGAAAGCCTGGGAGGGCTCTTGTCATCATCTTCCTTTGAAATGTGGAGTTAGTTAATGAAACCCTGATAAAAGCTAGCTGGAGGTGCTTCTTCATGCTATTGTCTTAATTCAGACTACCTTAAAACGTCATATTATTTTGTAAGATATACTGTAGCTAATGACAGATAAAAATAGAGATTCACCACATATCCTCACTGCATGAGACCTTTTCTTGAATCTCATTGATTTATTTTGTGGAATCTTGAAAAAATGGCCAAAAGGAAGGGGGATTGCAGCCCACACTGTACTGTAAACAGAGAGATGGAGATATATTTGATTGTACAGTATAAAAATGACTGAGTGTGGCTGGGATGGGAAATAAACAATTTCTATCATATATTCTCTTGAGATCATATGAGCGAGGCAAGCAGTCTGGTAACTTGTTTATTGGAATCTACAGCAGCAGCTTATACTCAGGAGAAATTCCGCTCAAGCCTCCAAATAAAACATTATTCCAAGTTGCAGTCTGATAGTCACACTGCACAGCACAGACAACTGTGCACAGACATCAAGCCATTACACAACATAAACATCATTTGCATTCTCCTTCTCTGATCCATATTCTGGGCTGGAAGTTGCTGTACCGCAAACACTCATCTAGAGTTCCACTCTCACCCCCATYAAATTACACTGCAACAGTCTTCGCCTCTCTCGCGCACTTTTTAAATATCTCATAACACCGCAACCACAGGAGTCCATCTCTGAATATAAATGCTTCTGTTCTGTAATGTTGAGTTTGAAAGTGTTGAAATCATCCTGCACTAATTTTGGTGGTTAGACACTGTGGTGGGAAAAGTACCCAATTGTCATACTTGAGTAAAAGTAAAGATACCTTAATAGAAAATGACTCAAGTAAAAGTGAAAGTCACCCAGAAAAATACTACTTGATTAAAAGTCTAAAAGTATTTGGCTTTAAATATACTTAAGTATCGAAAGAAAATGTAATTGCAAAAATATACTTAAGTATCAAAAGTAAAAGTATAAATAATTTCACATTCCTTATAATAAGCAAATCAGAAGGCACCATTTTTCATTTTTTTATTTATTGATTTATGGATAGACAGGGGCACACTATAACACGCAGACATAATTTACAAATGAAGCATTTGTGTTTAGTGAGCCCTCCAGGTCAGAAGCAGTAGGGATGACCATGGATGTTCTCTTGATAAGTGAGTGAATTGGACCATTTTCCTGTCCTGTGAAGCATTCAAAATGTAATGAGTACTTTTGGGTGTCAAGGAAAATGTATGGAGTAAAAAGTACATTATTTTCTTTAGGAATGTAGTGAAGTAAATGTAGTCAAAAATATAAATAGTKAAGTAAATTATAGATACCCCCAATAAAGTATTTTTACTTAAGTACTGTACACCACTGGTTAGACAACAGTAGACAAATGTTGGTAGTTCCCCCCTTACAATGTAGCTAGCTCTGGGGAACAGCAGTAATCACTGGGAATGAAAGCAGGAACACAAGAAAAAGACAGAGAGAGAGCAAGAGAAAAGAGAGAGATAGAAAGAGAGAGAGAGAGATAGAAAGAGAGA